>NC_137688.1:7618677-7755740 GCF_963989245.1 Nansenia antarctica
ACATACCAAGTGTTTCAGCCTTACATACCCAGTGTTTCAGCCTTACGTACCCAGTGTTTCAGCCTTACGTACCCAGTGTTTCAGCCTTACGTACCCAGTGTTTCAGCCTTACGTACCCAGTGTTTCAGCCTTACGTACCCAGTGTTTCAGCCTTACGTACCCAGTGTTTCAGCCTTACGTACCCAGTGTTTCAGCCTCACATACCCAGTGTTTCAGCCTCACATACCCAGTGTTTCAGCCTCACATACCCAGTGTTTCAGCCTTACATACCCAGTGTTTCAGCCTTACGTACCCAGTGTTTCAGCCTTACGTACCCAGTGTTTCAGCCTTACGTACCCAGTGTTTCAGCCTCACATACCCAGTGTTTCAGCCTCACGTACCCAGTGTTTCAGCCTTACGTACCCAGTGTTTCAGCCTCACATACCCAGTGTTTCAGCCTTACGTACCCAGTGTTTCAGCCTTACGTACCCAGTGTTTCAGCCTCACATACCCAGTGTTTCAGCCTCACATACCCAGTGTTTCAGCCTTACGTACCCAGTGTTTCAGCCTTACGTACCCATTGTTTCAGCCTTACGTACCCAGTGTTTCAGCCTTACGTACCCAGTGTTTCAGCCTTACGTACCCAGTGTTTCAGCCTCACATACCCAGTGTTTCAGCCTCACATACCCAGTGTTTCAGCCTTACGTACCCAGTGTTTCAGCCTCACATACCCAGTGTTTCAGCCTTACCTACCCAGTATTTCAGCCTTACGTACCCAGTGTTTCAGCCTTACGTACCCAGTGTTTCAGCACCGTCTGAGTCCCCCTGGCCCCTCCCCCTCCCCCATCCTCTAAAGAATTTCATCTCAATGAGAATTGGAGAGGAAAACGCTACTCTGTTCACATGTCATGCCACAGTACCGACTGTCTCTGTCTCTCTTCTCTCCTCCCTCTCTATTCTGCCCTCTCTCCCTCTCTTTCCCTCTCGTTCTCTCTCTCTTTCTCTAGCCCCTTTTTCTCTCTCCCTCTCCCTCTCCATCCCCGTCTCATCCCCTCATCCCTCTCCCTCTCTCTTCCCTCATCTCTCTCTTTCTCCTTCTCCCTCTCGCTCTCTCTTCCCTCATCTCTCTCTTTCTCCTTCTCCCTCTCCCTCTCTCTTCCCTCATCTCTCTCTCTTTCTCCTTCTCCCTCTCGCTCGTCCCCCATTCATCTCTTTCCCCCACAGACGAGCTCCACTGTTTGACAAGCGCTTTACCACTTCCAGCTTTACTTACACAAACAGGTCAGAGAGAGATCAATAATGCGTGTGGATAGGCTCTTATCTCCTCACAAAGGGGGCCTTATCGACGCCGCTTAAATGGTGTTTCATGAAAATTCCTTGAAACCTAATTCCGTCTAAGATGGAAGACAAAAAGAAAATCGTTTTGTTTCAAGATATCAAATGCACCCAACTCCTATGAAATAAGCTTCACTTATCTGCTGACTGCGTGCATATCACAGCTGCTGCGCGGTAAATACTATCACCCAGAATGAATAACTTGAGTTTGAGATGAACAACCTGGGAATGAATAAACAATATAATGTGTTTCCAGAGTTTTCATTCTCAAAGTACAGTTTTGATTATGCAAGCCTTACTGAAACGTCAGTGTTACATATTGCTTTTCAGAAGTTTAAAAAAAAAACTTTACATGTGAAATGTACATTTTCCAACATCAATGGTAGCACCGATGACTGAAACTGAATTGTCATGTTCTAAGCATGTTTATTTTTGCACAATAGAGTCCAATGCCATTCAACCTCCTCAAGATACTTTAGAATGACCTAGGTTCTCATCACACACATTACAGTGTAATTAAGGATTTATTTCATACCCATAACATTACTGAGTGTATTTGGACTAACAGGTCAAGCCTTAATAAGTCTTTAAGTCTTTAAGCAGATTTGATCCCCCCCAAAATATTGGATTACTGTATAATACACCCAGAAGAAATTTCCACAACGTTCTCCCTGTCTGCAGTGTTTCTCCATGCAACTCTTTGCCTTAAGCTTGCTACAAAGAGGCATTGAAATGGTCTCATTAAGACGTAATTCCTGAGATCTTTGTCTTAATCTACGGATCATTGCCATATCCTATCACTCGTGTCTGGATGACGTAGACTTTTTTTTTGGGCTCTTTACAAAACAAACGCTGTGCAGCAGATGGTTTTAGCAACCTTGAACCCTTCTTTTGGTCTTTTGGAAAAAGCAGCTACTTTCTTTGTACATTCTGCCATAGACATATTTTATGCGCATCCCAAAGCATCATTGATTCTTCTGACAGTAGATAATCCTTGCCTTTTGCATGTCCGTTAGATCTTTTTTTGTGCTGAGGGACCGAAGCATCTGTCTCCCTCTACTGTCTGAAGAAAAGTTTCCTCACTTCCTGATTGTTTGATGGACATGTTAGCTGCTTGATGTTAACTGACTGAATGGGGTGGTATTTTGTTGAATTTTAATGCACTGAAGTGTAAGCTATCTCCAAGTGAACATAACACAAATGCAATATATATATATATATATATATATATATATATATATATATACTGTATATGACTGCACCTCAATCTCTGTCATGCTACGTGCTGCAGCCTCATTCCTTTGAGTTTGGAACAGTTTTGAACTCTATGATCACAGCGAAATGTGAACACATTTGCAGTTGAACTCTAGGAACAGTTGTTGTTGTCAATCACTTTCCGTCAGTGAACGTGTCAGTGAAATGTTGTACTTCTATCTCTCTAATGATATCTATCTCTCTAATGCCTACACAACTCTGTGGCCCCATCTTGTGGTCGAGGAGAAAGAGTACTGCACTGACGGATCCTGGGCCAGATGTCCCAGGTGGACGAGCAGGGGTTACATAGGGTGACCAGATGTCCCGCTTTGTGCGGGACTGCACAGCATTTTCACGACTTTTAGTGCGTCCCGCAAATTGGGACGATGTCCCGCATATTTAATTATTATTGGCAAAACAATCAAATAAAATAAATCGGATTTATCCAATGGCTGTGGAGAAAGCAGGGAAGGCCATCATCACGGGGCTGTGTTTGCTGTCAATCAAACTGTAGCACCCGTCAGGTGCTGGGGTCAAGTGCAGCCAGGTTAACCAATGAAAGCAAGTCCCCCCCAAACAACCACGACGAACGCGAGTCAGATGCAGCAGGTTATAGAAAATGGAGGAAACTCAAACCACAGTCAGCAAGAAAAGAAGATGCACCTACAACAAAAACTGGGAAAACACTTATACGTGGGTGAAGCCAGTGCAGCGCGACTCTCAGAGAGTTTTTTGCAATCTTTGCAAGAGTTCTTTTTCAATTTCACATGGCGGTGAATACGACATCAAAAGACACCGAGAATGCGATTCTCACAAGAAACGTGTCGCTCAAAAAGAGACATCCAACTCTATGGAGACATTCCTACTCAAACCGAAAAATGATGGCCACTCTGATAAGGTAACAGCAGCAGCAATAACACATGTTTACCATACAGTGCAACACTCCCAATCATACCTTTCAATTGACTATGTTAACAAGCTAGCTCCGACCATTTTTCCAGTCTCTGAGATAGCAAAGAAAATGTCATGTGGTCGTACTAAAGCAGCGTCCATAGTAACAGATGTGCTTGCCCCTGCCTCTGTGGAGAGTTGTTTGACAGAATTAAAGACAACACCATTTTTTTCGGTGGCTTCAGATGCTTCAAATCATGGCACGACAAAACTCTTCTTCTATGAGGATAGTGATGAGTCAGCTGCTGCCATACACCGCCAGATTACAAGCAAGCTACAAGAAAAGGGCCTGCAATCTGACATGATTTCAGCATACACTGCCGACAATGCAAGTGTAAATTATGGGAAAAACAATTCTGTTTTCCAGAAGCTAAAAGCAGACAACAGTTGCATCATAAAGGCTAACTGTATGGCCCACATAGTGCACAACAGTGCAAAGCATGCTGGAGACAGGTTGAACATTGACATTGAGTCTGTAGTGAACAAAACATTCAGTCACTTTTCATCATCTGCAAAACGTACAGCAGAATTGAAAGCATTGGGTGTACCAGGGCACCTAAAGTTCGGTCGGGGCCTGTTGAGAGGGTGTCCCACATTGTCCCACACAAACATACTCCTTGTCCCACATTTGGGTTGTTGGGACCTGGTCACCCTAGCAGAGGATGAGAACCATACTGTATGTATCGTAGCATTATTTCTGACACCTGCTCTAGCATTCTGACACCTGCTTCTACTGTGCATCAGGCCACAAAGTGCTTGAATCCCCAACCTACTAATGTACTATAGCCTACTAATTACACTGTTCTTAAAAAAAGAATTACACTTTCATATAGAAAATGCACATACAGTATGACTTACACTAGTACTAAGGACAGTCATATGGACACTGTAATAGTGTGACCAAAATAACCATCATTTATCTTCATTGGCTTAATCGTCTTAGGATCCTCACTTGTGCCTCCAAGCGCCATGTGTATGATAAAAAGGGAATGCGTTTTTTAGTGCCCATAAAATACCCCTCATTGTTAAAGATATCCTCAACAAATCTCACTCCTCTCTCTCCGGTCTTGGCTCCAACATGACCACACAGAGCTTTAACTACAATAAAATCATTCAGTGTTGGGTTTTGCTTGCTCTGCTAACAAAGACTTGGAGGCCCTTTAAAAGAAAACACTATTAGCAGAGAACTGAGAGGGTCGCCTCTGCCCGATGCACTGTAAGCATTCCACTTTGGAAAGATAATATTTGCCCCTTTGCCGAGTGAGGTAATCCGTGGAAGCAGAGTTGATCCGCGACCGATCGCAGTGAAACTTGAACGCCGTACATCATCACGTTCATTTATCACAGCGCTTACTAAAGTGATCTATCAACACGAAATGATGTTTTGGCACCCTACTGTTATTTCAGCTGATTACTAAATCAATTCAACTGCCAAATCCCTCCCTGTTGCACCGTTGACGACTGACTCTTCCCTAAACCGTTGTGGTGGCGGTGGTTTGTACCGAGTAGTTAAGTCATAACGTTCCCCTCATATGTCTTTGCCACCAAGTTACAGTGACCCACGTAGCACTAAGAACACCTTCCTGATGCTCCATTGAGATTAACTGTCCCCCTATTTTCTAACATCTCGTCAGTCATCACATTTTCCTGTAAGGATGCTGATTTTGTCATTGTATCACTTAACCACACACAAACCATACTGTAGGCCTATGATGTCAAACAGCTTCTGTTGATTTCTTTTCCGAAGAGGTTGTGGATAAGTGACTTCTGCACACATTTCTTGCAGAGATAATTCACTTCTCTTTTATGTCGGCAGTGAGAGAAGGTGATTGTTTGCACTCGATTCATGAATGCTCAATCAGTGTACCCTAGCGCAGGTGTGTTGAGCCGAGAATCTAGCGACATTCTTCACTTCCCCTGTCATTACCAGTACAGGGGAGGGGGTCTTACAAGGAACTTATCCACGAGATGTTACCACAGAGACCCTCAGTGTGGATACTCTTTCCCGTAAAGCAACAGGGAAGCCAATGTTATTAAACCACCATGACTTTCCCATATCTGGGCTGTGCACCAAAACACTGAGATCATATTCCATCCAAACACTGCAGACAAAGGATTATTAGCCACTTAGCGTTCGCCACGTTAGGCATTCAATCTCCTTTACCGTTCACCCGACTAGCCTCTCTGAGCAGAGTAGAAGGTTACACAAGTTCACCACCAACACTGCCAGATTAGGGGGGGGCGGTCGGGACTCGTTAAACGTCATCTGTTATCTCTCTTTGCGTGTTGGTATGGCTGTGTGTGTGTATGTGTGTATGTGTGTATGTGTCTGTGCTCTCACTGCAGCTTAGCGCTGCACTGACAAGGCAGCTGTGTGTGTGTGTGTGTGTGTGTGTGTGTGGTATTTCGGTGGGTGGTATTCAGTGCTCCGCTTTCACGTCCACGGTTCAAGTACGATGACTTCGACCACTGTGGCATCTCTCAATGCAGCCGTCTCCCCCCTTAACCCTCTTTCCAGAGCGACGCACCCAGCTGGAGGGGTCTGAATCATCAGGGGCCTCCGGCTGTTTTAGGTTTGCTTAAAGGAGCAGGGCCTAAGGCTGTTTTAGGTTTGCTTAAAGGAGCAGGGCCTAAGACTGTTTTAGGTTTGCTTAAAGGAGCAGGGCCTAAAGGCCAATTTAAACTTCTGCGTAAAATCGACACCGTAGTCTTGCGTAGGCCCGCGTGGCCTTGCGTTGCCTACGGAGAGGGTTGACGTGCACATCTCCAAAAATTTAAGAACGCGTCAGTTTCTACGCAACCATAAGCTCTGTGATTGGTCCGCTTGGTAGCACATGATTCCGACAAGATTCCGACTCTCGTCGGCCAAAATGCGGAAGCCATGACAGAAATGTCATTTACTTTTTCTGTAATTACTTATTAATAAAGATTTGAAAAATTATGATAACCATCGTATTATCTTAGTTTAATGTCATTTCAATGCATCATAGAACTTTTATTTACAACAATCATAACAACAAAAAGATCGCTATTATGCCGCTTTGAGCTCCGTTGAGTTCCTAACCGGAAGAGGCACAGCACAGGGGCATAGAAAACACACTGCCACCTAGCGATGTGACGGTGTAATTGCAGAGCGACCTACGCAGAAGTGTAAAGTGCGAGACCCCTTACGTAGTCTACGCAGGCTACGCGCGTAAATTCGACGCAGAAGCTTAAATCGGCCTTAAGTCTGTTTTAGGTTTGCTTAAAGGGGCAGGGCCTAAGACTGTTTTAGGTTTGCTTAAAGGAGCAGGGCCTAAGACTGTTTTAGGTTTGCTTAAAGGAGCAGGGCCTAAGTCTGTTTTAGGTTTGCTTAAAGGGGCAGGGCCTAAGTCTGTTTTAGGTTTGCTTAAAGGAGCAGGGCCTAAGGCTGTTTTAGGTTTGCTTAAAGGAGCAGGGCCTAAGGCTGTTTTAGGTTTGCTTAAAGGAGCAGGGTCTAAGGCTGTTTTAGGTTTGCTTAAAGGAGCAGGGCCTAAGGCTGTTTTAGGTTTGCTTAAAGGAGCAGGGCCTAAGGCTGTTTTAGGTTTGCTTAAAGGAGCAGGGCCTAAGTCTGTTTTAGGTTTGCTTAAAGGAGCAGGGCCTAAGTCTGTTTTAGGTTTGCTTAAAGGAGCAGGGCCTAAGACTGTTTTAGGTTTGCTTAAAGGAGCAGGGCCTAAGACTGTTTTAGGTTTGCTTAAAGGAGCAGGGCCTAAGACTGTTTTAGGTTTGCTTAAAGGGGCAGGGCCTAAGGCTGTTTTAGGTTTGCTTAAAGGGGCAGGGCCTAAGTCTGTTGGAGATCTGCCACCTCTGGCCACCATAGCGAAACAACATCCTCCTTAATAATAATAGCCCCCAAAATGGACGTGCAGTGTCGGACATTAGCATTTATGTTTCTGCGTGGGCGCACGATTCAAAGAGTTTGTTCGCAAAAAGCGTCCACTGTCCTAGATCACCCCTGGCCAGTAACAACATGTTTAAGTGACACTTTATAATAACATTCAGTAATAAATGTATTAGTCGTTAACACTACAATATTATTGCTCCCCATTTATTTACATCTTTATATACAGTATATCATGAATGATATTTCGTAATTGCTAATGACTAGATTTATAAATGTTAGTACATGCATTTAACACTAGAACAGCCGTGGTGAAAGTGAGTAAAAAAATGTGTATATCTTTGCACTCGATCAAATTTCAGGACCCTCCTTTCATGACTTTTCCTAGATACTGTATATGCGTTCTACCACCCAGTATCCTTACATTTTCTGTTCTAGTGTTAATAATAGCATTTATATTTCTTATGTCTATAGACGTATACAAACATAGAGTAGTACACTTCATTTTAGAAATAAATATTAAATTAATATTATATAATATGTATATAATATTAATATTAATTTCAAGGGATCTCATTCCCTGATCGCTACCAATTAAACATTAAACTAGGTCATTACAACCATTTGGAAGCTTTCTGAAAGCTAAAAGGTTCCTAATGCTAAATCAACTCTTGATTTATTTATATTTCCCTTCTTGAAGACAAATATCTACTATTTATGAAACCTGAAACATACAAGTTTGTTTGTGTCTCAGTGTTAGAGAACCATTGTGCACACACACACACACACACACACACACACACACACACACTCACACACACACACACACACACACACACACACACACACACACACGATGTTGATATAAGGGGAACCATGCACAGACCAACATGGTTCCCTGGGAACTTAATTTCTCGTGGCACTGACATACTGTACCAGAGGTCGAAGGTCAAAGGTTAATGTCATGAAAAAGCTCAGACCTGAGGTAATTCTGCTGCTGTTGCTACAATTCATCATCATCAAGATTGTATACTGTCACTATACATTTTTCATTTCATTCAATATGAGAATAACTATTCTCTGCCGAACAGGTCTCAACTAAATTGGAGAGGATCTTTGAGCAAACAGGATCTGCGATAATGCCTGGACAATGATACAATTTGAGTAAGAGGATTTAACAAGGCCTCTGCAATCAATTGAGCTGAAGAAGCCTTCTAAGAGCCCAACAGACAATGTTTTTACACCCATATATTTGTCTTTTTCAGAGTTGATTCATGTGTTCTTTAAGAGCAATACAGTAAAGGTAAATGGTTGAGATATGATGTAAAGTCAATAAATCATTGCAGGCCTTTTGTGTCTGTGGACAACCGCTATAGTCTAGTCTACTTAAAGGTGTTATTTATGCTCAATGCTTCACTGCGCTTCCTTTTCCAACCTGGCCCATTCATCCAAAAGCAACTGGGTGGAGCTGAATCATGGGGGCTCATTCTATGAACACTAGAATAGCCATGGGAGTATTAAGTATTTTTAACATAATGAACATATTTCATGTCTTTCTACCAACATATTTTAGTAGGAGATGGCAATTAGAGCGTATTAAGGCCTTACATGTCTAGCCAGGGTTCCCTTTAAAAGAAAGCTTGGATAAATAAGCTCGTAGTAAACCGAGAAAGGCAGTTCTCTGAGGCAGTTGGTTCAGAGATTACCGTATGGGTGAGACACAAAGAGAGTTCACCCTCATTCAAATCTTTTTCCTATTTTTTTTGCTTTATTTATTTCCAGCTGACTGTCTTTCCGCACCGCTTTTTACAGTTCTCCCAGCTTGTATCTTTATGGACCCGTATGAAAATACACTACATCTTGCTTAATCATCAGACAGCCAATGTTAGAGGATCCACTCTTCTGTGTGGTCCTTAGTGCTAGTCTGCTCCAACCCCTGAGAACAGAACTCTCTCTCTCTGGCTGTCACACTTCACTGCACCTTAAATCACTCTCCTCTTCATACTGCAAAAGCACATCACACTACAACTCACTCTGTTAAGTGCTTTCTTTACCCTCATCTGAGAAAGAGTTTTCTAGGTGACTGTTTATGGAGTGTGAGTGTGTGTGCGTGTGTGTGTGTGTGTGTGTGTGTCTGTGTGTTTCACATCTCAGTCACTTTAAGGGGTTTGTTCTGACACCCACATCATAGTTGAGATGAAGCTGCTGCTCCTACCAGTTAGCATTTGAACTAGGTCCCATTTGACTGTTCATGCAGAAATCAAGAACATTCCAGCGTTACCCTTTACTCTGTCTCAGTTGGGTTCCATTGATCATGGCTCATAAATTAGCAACGATGTGCGTCTGCGGGTGTGGTTGGTGTGTCTCCATGTCCAGAAGTGGGGAAGCTCTGATTCACATACCTCGCATGCTCCTCCACACAAAGAGGGAAGGCATTATTGATTTGCTGCGCCAAAGGGTCAACATTCATCCATTTGTCGTAGTCAACTAGCCTGTCAGGAACTCTCTTTGGTCCTAATGGCAAATACTGTACACTGGTGCCTTTGCTTGCATGTACATGCCTAATGAATCAGGTGGTTGTTTTGTGATACGGGTCCCATATAAAAAGAAAATACCCCTGTTAAATGATTTGTGTTTTTGGATTCAGCAGATGTAATGTCTGTGTTGAGATGATGGATTGAGATGATACCAGTTCTTAATGCTACATCCGATACCTATCATGTTGAGAGAAAGGCAAGGCGCATTTATTCCTAAAAACAATGAGTCCTTGTCATCAGGCTCTCCAACTCAAGTGTCTGCTTCGTTGACAAAGGTTTCGTGATGGATTCTGTTTTGATATTAAAAACCCTCTGAAATCTGCCCCAAACTAGCTCTCAAATGTACCAAAGGAGGAGGGACCGAGGGAGTGGAGAGGAAAGACACTACCAACCAACAGAGGGCACAAGTAAGGAAACGGTATAAACTATGTAGATACCACTCATGTAGATAAACATTTTCAAATGTGTGGGTACAGTGTGTGGGTACAGTACGACAGAGAATTGGATGAATTGCCATATTATATTCATTTTCATATATGTACAAAACACAAAGGTAATTGTTCTAAAAAAAATCATTCTGATATCAGTAAATGATAACAATAAAGGCACATTACACTGAGAATAAACTGAGGGAGGGAGAGAGAGAGAGAGATAGACTCTGACAAGCAGTTGTTACGTCCCTCCCTCTGTGTGTGTGTGTGTGTGTGTGTGTGTGTGTGTGTGTGTGTGTGTGTGTGTGGTATGGGCCTCCTGGCTATGTAGAACAGCAGCTAACGGCCTGGAACTGGAATCCAGTCTCTTCCCGAGACTCCCAGTGCTGCTGCTCCAGCTGAGTACATAAAACCCCTCCTGAAGATATCCAAAACAATGACATTCCCCACGGCGAGTGTTTAGTCTCTCCCCGCGCCTGACCAAAGTTATCTGTTCCCTCACATCACTTGACCCTGAAGCGGGAGAGACCATCTGGGTGTCCGGGGGGGGGGGTTGGTTGGTGGGGTGGGGGGGGGATCTGGGGTATAACAGAGGTCCTGTCACTCTGGGGGGGCCAGGCTGGACTAGGCCAGAGCCAGGCCAGACCCAGGCCATGTGGGGGTCAGGTCCTTCGTAGAAGAAACATTGGAGGTACCACACACAGTATGTGTAGACATGTAGCCAAGTTGTGGTGGGCACTCGACTTTATAGTGGATGTGGGGTTTGAAGGTTGTTATGATGAGGGATCTGGTCATTCCACAGCACAGTCAAACAGGATACCCTTTCAATATCGCATATCTTATTTTTTGATATTCAGCAGCGTTTCAAATGTGTAGGTCCTGTAAGAAACCATTCAAACCAAGCACAAACCTTCAGAGAAACAGGCCTGCATAATGCATGTTTACAGCAAGTCCCATATGTTTACATCAGTTCCCACTTAGAGAGTGGCCTGATGGTGGGCCGTAAGTGTGTATGTGGGGGTGGGGAGGGAGGGAGGGAAGGAAGGGGGGTATGTTTATGTGTGTACTGTACGTTGTCAAAAAGGAGCACAAGAAGCATGTATGTGTATGTCCAAGCAACTCAATCTCCGTGAGAGTCCGTGTGAGAGCGTGCGTGCCTGCGTGTGTGTGTGTGTACGTGCGACAATGACATGTGAGTACATGATGGTTTCCCTCTCCACACTCCATTGGTTCTGTCCAGATCGCCGTGGCGACGCAATGATTCACGGCAATCTATGGAAGACCTGTCAAAGACCATCAGCACTGGTGAGAGAGGCAGAATGAGAGGTAGAGAGAGAGAGAAAGAGAATGAGAATGAAAGGTACAAAAAACGAGGGAGAGTAAGAGAGAGAAAGAAAGAGAGAGACCCAGTGTGGTGGTGGTAGTGTTCAGGTCATCATGCCATTTACTGGAGCTTTGCAAAGCATTAGGTACACTACAGGTACACTACAGCAAGCACACACACACACACACACACACACACACACACACAATGAAAAAAGAGAGAGAGAGAGAGAGTTGTTTAATCTTTCCTTCTGGGAGCCATGGCCCTTGTATGAGTGGCTCCATGCAGGAGAAGGGTGTGTGTGTGACAGTGGGACTCCTCTTCTGCTTCCAAACCCTCCAGCAGCAGCGATCTAGAGGCATTGTGCCGAGGTGAATAGGCAGTTGTTGTTGTTTCTCGCCGGGCCGCCCTGCCCTGCGCTGCGTGGCCCTGCTCTCTCCCAGGTCCCAGAGGTGCTCCAGAGGCCTGTTTATGTGTTGAGTGCAGCGCTCCGTGGAGCTTAGAGCCTAATGGAGTGTGTGAGAGAGGCCTGGGCTTCTTCAGGTTTTGTTCAGCTGTACAAACACTACCACCACCACCACACTTTCTTTCTTTCTCTCTCTTTCTCTCCCTCGTTTTTCTACCTCTCTTCTTTCTTTCTCTCCCTCCCTCTCATTCTGCCTCTCTCTCTCTCTCTGTCTCTCTCTCTCACCATTCAACTCTTTCTTTTGCCCCATAATGAGTTATGGAGATGTTTTGTCTCCTTCAAACCTTTCCATCTTGTCATCCGTCCACTGTTCTTCCCACCTGCAAGGTCCCTAGTCTTGATTCATCCTTTATCTTCTGCATTAATCTGTCTTCTGTCTTCTGTGGGTGTGTCGTGTGCGTGTGTGTGTGTGTGTGTGTGTGTGTGTGTGTATCTGTCTGGGTGTATGTGTCACTCCGCAGGCTCCCTATAGGGCACCCCACACCCCCGGATCTCGGAGAGTTCTCCTACTGTATCACATCCAACCATGTTTATTATCCTCGATCCCCCCATGCAGCCAGCCAAGACACATAGGGGTGCTTCTGAAGGACAACAGCAACAAAAGTGTCATTTCTTCTTTCGCTCCTGTCACGCTGTTCTGTGAGTGGAGATGTTGACTCTGCTGAGAGAGCTCAGGGGTGGATGGCACCCCTGTTTGTTTAAAAGGCAGCTTTGTTTGTTTGAAGTTCACATGACAAGCGAGGCCCTGAAGATGGAGTGAGAGAAAGAGAGAAATCAAGAACAGAGTTTGAAAATATCACATGGGTTAGGATATTTATGTAGAAGAATACACTGTAGGCAGAGCGCTCCAAGGTTAAGTGAGAGGTTATGATGCAGCAAAGGAATAATGCATAATTTAGCTTTGGTCTGTGAAGCATGACATCACCATTATTGTGTCAAGGATGGAAAAGAGAGTCAAATGGCAGGGTGCAGCAACATCAACGTGAAGCACATCTCAAGCCTCACTGCGTCCCTTCTTGATGACATCATAGGTGTTAATAAGTCTCTGTCCCGTAAAAACGAGAAGACCATAAGGAGAGACCTACGCAACGGGAGCGAGTGTCTCATCCTCCTTTCCCCTCCACTAACGCTCCACTCAGCGTCAGCTTCAACCAAGCGGATCGTGATTAATTCCTGCATCATTACCTGACGCCGGCCATCGCCAAAACCCGCCGCCGACAGTGACACACAAGGCTTCCCAGCAGCCCTTGCAAAAAGAAGAGTCAGGCTCTCCGGTCCGTTCTGTGGAAACCTCCAAGGTTGCGGCTCACCGTCCTCCACAAGTACAAGCACCTGAAAAAACAAGTCGGGGCCTCGGAACACTGTCTAGTTAAATATAGATATAATATCCCCTCCTATTCTACGGAATCCAAACAAATTAAAGATGTCTTTCTTGGAGGACGGTTAAGATGGTAAGAATGATAATAAAATAAGTGAACTATGTAGGAGTTCACTGCGCTCTGTTTTGAAAAGGCATCCCCTCGCACATAGACACATACCTGATGAGAAGTAGTCTTTGGTCATGTTTTTTTTTACGAGAGATTAATTTCATCATTAATTAGCTTTTGAAGCATTGAGGCCCCGGGTGATTGACAGGGGTAATAACTCTGAAAGCTGCTAGACAAGCAGTACAGTTTTCACTGGAGCACTTAGTGGGAAACCGAGGGAGCTGGCTTTCAGTCGCAGACAGAGTCAGCTGCAGTGAAGTGCTGAACAACATCCAGTAATTCCTAAATGAATCACAAAACACACACACACACACACACACACGTGCATGTGCACTCACATGCACACACCACACACACACATGCACGCGTGCATGTGCACTCACGTGCACACACCACATACACACACACACAACCACATAATACACACCGATACATAAACACACACAAACACACGCACCAATACGCCCACACCCATCCGCACCCATGTATGCATGCACACACACACACACACAAACACACACACACACACACACACACATTTTAACAATACAAACACACTGCACTCAAATAGAGAACTCCATTAAACACATCAACAACATCCAGACAACATCCAGACACACATTAACAGTACAGTATATAAGCACACAAGCACTCAACATGTCAACTATGACAGACACATGCATGCATACAGACATTCACTTATGGCGCTTTTCCATTGACCAGACTGGCACGGCACGGGACGGCACGCATTTGTATCTTACCCGTACCGTATTTTCAGAAACCGCTTCTCCATTATACACAACAGACCAGGAGCGACCCGGGACAGTAGGAGGAGCTAAGCGTCATAAGAGCACTTCACTTTAATAAGTGCCGCTAATACAGCTCAACGGGGGAAATGCGACATGAATTATGTCAAAATGCAGCACTATCATGCATAGATCAGCCTTAAAACATGTAACGTTAGATATATAACGATAGAAAGGGAGCAATGTATTTCTATGGAAAGGCTGTGCTTGACGCTTCCATTGGACTGACGCCGGAGCGCTCATACAATCTCCGCGTTTGTTGCAGAGGAACAGGGTGACTGGCACCCCGTGACAAACGCGCAGATATGAGTGCTCCGGTGTCTTGCTCGGTAGTCTTTATTTATACAGCATATGGATGTTACGTGCCAGTTACTTGCCGCTTTCATAATTTTATTTAGCCTATATAGCACAAGGCATGCATTGAATGTAACCTCAAGTGCTGAACAGTATTACATAAACCACAATACATGTGTGGGTGTCACCGTCATCGTTATCGAAAAACACACCCAATCGCCGACCACACGACTCCAAAAACGATACGGAAACACCTTCCCAGCGTTATCGTCTCGTCACCGTCTCAGCTCATGAATTCGGCGGAGTTGTGTAGAGTGACGTGCAAACGATATCAGATCATCACCGTTTCAGTCAAATCCGGCGCTTGCATTATAGCATCCCCACAGTGTCAGTGACTTGGTAAAAATGTTATTGCATGTGTGCGTGCCCCCTCGCACACAGTATTTTACTCAATGTGTGCACCATTTTTTAAAATAGCAGTAATACCACGTTCATTGATAAAATGACATAAGGGATGCAAAGGGGGGATGGCAGTTTTAGAAGGGGGATGATTTTGACCGTTTTTATTTCAGGGGGGATGCCATCCCCTCTCATCCCCCCTCAACTCGAGTGCTGCCTCTACTGCTGAGCACCAAAACCCGAAGCGCGCTGGACTGTGGAACGGTCTAGCAAAGGCCCACACATCGCCATAATAGGGATTTTTTTTGTTATGCTTGTTGTAAAGAAAAGTTCTATAATGCATTGAAATGACATTAAACTAAGATAATAAGATGGTTATCATAATTTTTCAAATCTTTATTAATAGGTAATTACAGAAAAAGTTAATGACATTTGCCTAGAGCGAAATCTGTTGTGGTATTTAAAAATGGCGGTTAGCGGTGTACTGGAACCTGGGATGACATTATTGTAACGATTTCCATTGACCAATCAACAGTCTGCAGTGTCACATCGCTCCGAGTCGGGAAGGGTAGCTAAAATCAGTACGCATACTATGGCTCGGTACGGCCCAGTTGGCAGTGGAGAAAGCAAAACAAACCGGGCTCACGGGTTCTGGTACGGTACAGTACGGTAGTGGAAAAGCGCCATTACAGTACGTACACAAAACTGGAGGAGGGGGTAGGACTGAACAGTTTGCTTTCTCACAGCCGAAACAGAGAGTCCAGTGTATTGTGTGCTACTGTTACTCAGTGGAATAGGGAAATGTATATATATATATATCCATATGATAGTCACAGAGGCCCTCCATAATGCTGTCTCACCTAGCTGCAACCTACCAGCCAGCATCCTTCTCATTTGCAGCCCCTTCCTCTTGGAATTCTTTACAGCAGAGTCTGAAACTGTCTCATCTGATCCCTCTTTCCAGTTTCAAGCTCTTGCTGAGAGACATACAGTGCGAGTCTATGATTTGTTCTTGCAATTGAGTTGACCCTCCCTTTTGCCCATTGCTGACCACTCCCTGTCCCTAGATCTTTAGCTGTCTAGTTTTTAGGTTTTGTTGTTTTAGTTTAGTTTTAGATTATCTTAGACTGTTTTAGACTAGTTTTAGTTTTAGACTATGTAGTTTTAGTTTAGTTTTAGACTATGTAGGACAGGTTTTGTATTGTATTTGTTAGTGGTGGATGTTGTTGTTGTATGCCTGTGAACAGGTCACACTTAAAAATGAGCCCTTGGGGCTCGATGTGTTTTTACCTGTATAAATATAGGTTTAATTGAAAAAAAATCCTTCCTTGTTTCTTTTCAAGCTAGATTTATAGCTAGCTAACTGCTAAATATTCTCTTTTCTAACTCTAACACTATGATCACTAAGAGCACAGGCAGCTAATACCATATTAACACGGCCAACTTGGTGACTAATAGCAAATGGAATCAGCTGCTGACAGACTGAGTCACTCCTCAGTTCATAACGATGGCACTGAAAGAAAACACGTTTGAAGTTCCATAAGCAACCAGAAATGTACTTTACCCCCAATATAGCACAAAGTGGTGTAATTTATGAAACGATTATGGTTCTCATTAAATATTTTCCATTTTACGTTATTCAGTTTTTCGAACTTCATTATATCATAGAAATGTTTTGCTAGGAATGTAAATGAATCAGTAGGGGGATGAAGTTAATGTTCTGTGAATTGAATTTTGATTTGGAATATCCCTGGTTTAACAGCTTTACCAGCTATCATAACAGCAGGCACCGTAAACTCTATGGAGCACAGCTATAATGTTCGATTACTTGACTTGATTATATACCGCATTAAGTGTGACTCAAACATTACATTAACATCTGGACTCTTTAGAAAAATCAAGTGTATGAATACATAAGTGCTCAAGAATCCAGTCACATTGTATCTCTAGCTACTCTATATAAATGGCTATATCGTGACGTTAGAATTATAAGGTTCTATCTATTCTAAAATTTAGTTTTTTACATAATCTGATCCATTAGGTGTTTATTAATGCCTGTGTGGTGTTATTTTTAAATTGTTGACATTTTTTTGTTAGTAATTCATAAAATACAAAGGTTCCATCTCACAAAACATAATGGAATGTAAAAACGTTGACGCTCAATATCTCTGAACTACCCTTAACTGAGATAGAACCATATAATTCTAAGCTCACGATATAGCAAGTCTGTTGTCTGTTATTCCTTTTGTGCAGGAGACAGAAAAGTGCTCTCCCCAGAAGCCCATGTGTGTTGCCGGGCGGGCCACAGTCTGTTCTGTGAGTGCTTGGGATGGATACGGGTGGGGGGGTTAGGGCCCTTGTTTTGTGGGTCACCAGAGACCCTGCCTCTGGTCACTCTGTTGTGCAGCCACTTAAATCCATTTGGAGAAGTAATATTCTGCTAAATTTGAGAGAGGGTTTTTCTCCCCTTTTGGGACAGCTTGCTGGAAAATATGCCCCTGCCTCTTTGTTGAACATGGCGGAATCTTAGCAACGTTTGAATCAATGTTATCTTTCCGAGCCGGGGAGCTTTCTCGCCCGCTGGAGCAGAGCGAGGGTTCGTGGAGAGCACTGGCCGTGGAAGGACCGGCAGAGAGCGCCGAGGATCACAAGGCAGGGCGGCCAGAAGAGAGCACGGATAAATACCCAGGCCCTTATTTCCAAACTAATAAAAATGTTGAAATGTCAGGATCTTAGTAATAATATACACCCCCCTTATGACCCGGTCCCAAAACTGTAAAGGCAGAACTCAACATGAGTCTTCTTTGACTGCGTATACATTTGTGCCTTCCATGCTGTTTGGATCCTTCAGTGACTTTGTCAGACCACACACAAACCTTGGCCCCTGGAGTCATACAATATGATGGCAAAACAAGCAGTGTATGTAGCACATATCATAATCAGAATGTTCTGATATCATCTGATGCACTGTAGGTATGGTAATCATTCTGCATTACGCTCGACTGCTATCGTCAACTCATATAACTCATCTATAGCATTATAGACGTTACAGATGTGCATGCATGTATACAAGCGTATGTGCTTTGACTTGGTGGTACATGGGTAAGTCATAGACAGAGAGAGTTGTAACTGGATACTTGATGTTAAAGAATGTGTAAAACGTGTAACACATGTCCTGTTAATGCCAGCTTGCTGTGCAGGATGCAAGGGTCAGCAGTATCTCAGAGGAAAACAAGCAGAGCATCACAACGTGCCAAACCAAGACAATGGCTCTTTCTTTGGGCATTGTCCAAACACAATTTAACAATGCTATTACAGGGATGGTCTCCTGAGTAGCCCTATTTGAGTTCCTTGTTTCGTAATCCTCGAGGAAACTAGCTCATGTGGAGCCTAATTACACATTTGGGATTTTGGACACTTGTTTTAAGATTTATAACAATGGCATACAAAAGGTGAAATAGATAGTTAACCTCTTGTCTGATTATTCCTATCCATTGAAGATAGCATCATGAGGGAAATAGCTAACTGCTAACTGTCGCATTACCCATTGCCCTGAAACTCTGAAAATCTGAAAATCTGAATACCTGAATCTATATACTGTAAAACAAACTAAAACATGTGTATTTGCTGTTCGTTTTATCTTCAAGGAAAGGTTTGCAATTCATGTTTATGTAGTAGCATGTTAGGTAAAGTTACAGAGCTAATATAGATGGTTCTGATGTAGTTATCCAGATTTCAGCACTATCCCCAGAAGAGGGCACTAGACGTCTGTTTATACTCCAGTAGACCTCACAGTCTTTACTTCTCCCTCTCACACACACATGAACGCATGCATGCATGCACACACACACACACACACACACACACACACACACACACACACACACACACACACACACACACACACACTAATAAAAACACTAATCCCAAAATCGTAACATGCTTCATTCATCAACATTTGAAAGGCGATATATCATATTCTAACTCATAATAAAGCTACAGTGGTAATTTGAAAACTTTAAATAGTCTTTTTTTAACGTTTTGGTTTCAATATATCATTTCATAATGTATTTTTTATTTACAGTTAACAAAAAAAATCTGAGAGTGGAAAAACACGATTGTGAGAAACTTACACAGAAAAACATACACAGAGCGTTCATGTGAAAATGAAAAAACATGATAGAATCTCTAACGACCGAGCAAATAGTCCAACTCTTCTTGTCCATATTCCCAAATCAATCTCCCCCTTTCCAAGGTGAACACACACACACACACACACAGACATGACGGACAACTGTAGCGCGGCAACATTCACATTTCCACAGCAAACTGACACATTAGGGGGAGGGAATCAAACATCAAATGATATCATCCCAGCAAACTGTCATCATACCACCCACCATGTTCCCACCCTGTACTACTGAGAGTGGTGGTGGGCCTGTGGAGGGAGGCAGTGACGGCCCAGTGGCTCTCCAGCTCCGCAGCTACACCCGGCAGGGCCCAGCAGCGCCGGTGAACAGGCACTTGTCATGTGGAGTGTGAGGCGGCCAGGGTTATCCTCAGAGACACAGCAGGGTGAAGTGGGTGACCATGTTTGAGGTCCGCCCAGCTGTTATTGCCCCTAATACTCACCAGATGTCTACAGGCATGGCTCCTCATCGCTCCTAAGTCCTTGCACATGCCTTGGAGCAGGGGATATCAAAGCAAAGACCAACGGCTGGCTGAGTGATGCAGGCGCACACACACGCACGCACGCACGCACGCACGCACGCACGCACACACACATACACATAAACACACACACACACACACGTGCTCCCTCTCTCTCTTTCTGCCTTTCTCTCTCTCTCTCTCTCTCTCTCTCTCTCTCTCTCTCTCACACACACACACACACACGTCCTCTTTTCTGAAGGGATAATAACTGTATTCATTAAACGTTTAGTGAAATGATGGTGGCCAATTAGGATCATTCTTAATTCGTCAGTGGATGTCTCAGGGGGCAGTGTCAGGGGGTGTCAAACTCACGCCTCACCTTGATTTATGTCAACAAAGCACAACTGTGTTCTCATTCACAATGTGTGTCCAAGCAGAACCTGGGATGGCAGATGGATACCAGGCCCCGGCACCAGGTGTCAGGCCAACAATCATACTGTAGGCCAGACCTGCTTCTCCAGATTCATCAACCGTGTTACTGTAAGTATGACTGCAAGATTTCATTACAATTGATTTCTAAGATGGCTATTGGCTGTGGATCGATGTGTGACATTCTAAAGATACATTTAAAAAAAAAAAAAAATTGCATTGAGAATGTAAAATTGTCATGATACACTTCAAGAATGAAAAAAAAGAGAGGCAATATTGCAATATGGGATTTATCATTTTATTTCAGTTGTGATGAAGTACTGTTCCTGTACTAATTGTACAGTCTATCTGATCCCAACACCGATTCATTTTATCAGTTGACTTTAAAAAAAAACCTCCATCTTCATGATATGTTTGCAATGGCAGCTGCGTAGGAAAATATTTGTTACACTCTGCCTGTTTATCATACTAAAAATATTGCCCCTGTTTTAATTATGTCAAAACCTCCTTCTCAGGGTGAAACTGGACGCGTTCAAACATGCAAAGGGAAAATCGGGTTTAATAAAAAGCGCCACTGTGTTTCGAAACACATAATCCATGCGAGAGCTCACATTTGGGGGTTGAAAAAAAAGAAAGTGGTAAGAGTTGCTTTGCTCCAAGTGGTCACAAGGGGGTTGAGCGTTTCTGCCTCGGCTCAGGCCTCCCAGCTTACTTTGGAGAGCGCTTTAGGGAAGGCAACATTAGATATAATGAAACATTCACTGACCTCTCGTCTCTTTCCAACCTCCTCTCTATCCCTCACTTCCACCACAGAAGAATACTAGAGTGGACTAACTCAAACGCTTTTAGCCCCCCAACCGTAACACAAAATGTATAATTGGGGAGTACACATTTAATGTGTTTAATCCCACACAACTCTAAGACATGGGTTTTCTTGAATTGGAACTATTCTTATCAGGGAACCCAATCTCCTTAATATCTTTGCATGCATTTTTAGTAACCTCCTACTGTAGGAAATGACAGGAATTGTGTTATTGTCGCCATACCAACGTAGGGTTCTTTTCTAAGACATAGTCCATAAATGCAAGCTCAAAAATGTCTGCCTTCGTACTTACCATTGATCTTTACCACCTAAGCTGTCCAGGGGTAAGCGTCATCTCTCTAGGGTACTTTTGGGGTATAAGTGCCCAATGGCCCCAAAAATAGGGGAAGACTAGTGTTGCCATAGCGAGCAAAACAAACTTAAATGATGTCATACACACAAGGTAGACATCTGCTTTGAACAGTGTGACAGGCAGAGAGAGAGACTATGGATAGGATCACATAACTGATAGAGTGATTATTTCGTTTTGCACTCTAGGGCTATACAAGGCCTTTTCAGGATGGCTGACAGACCACTTTCTAAATACATGTTGCAGGCACACTGTCGCTATTGTTTCTAAATATACTCGGTGTTGAACCTTTCTTGGGAGAAATGTTTCAGATGTGGACTTGTGTTCTTTTATATGAAGTAATACGGCCCAAAATCTCCGACACCCAGTAATGCCAGCAACCGTGTCCCTCTTGGCCACCACGCTAGCCACCATGTCAGCCATGAGGCCATCCCAAGTAGCAGAGCCTCGCTAGCCTAACACACCGGATGGTTCTTACCCAAATACCCAGTGCCTGAGCAAGAAAATTATATATATTCCCACAAATCAAATCCAACTTATAACAAGCATTTCTTGCATTTTAAGGAATATTTTCATGATTGGGGGACCTTTTATGAGAGAGGTGATGGCAGATTGACACCAGGACTGTCATAAATTATCATCTGGGTAATGCCAAGCAAAACAACCCAGCATAAATATATCTCTAGACATACTGACTGCTTTGAATTTAAATACTGTTGGTCTATGTACAGGTACTTTTTTATTTAAGTTATGTAAAAAAAAAAAAATACTTACAAATATATATATTTCTGCCGAATAGAAATTATGACCGGCAGTATTAGTCATTTATTAGAGCAGTAATACATACTAGCTAACTATGAAATGCCACAGTCAGCAAGTTTAATGGCTATTATTATTTGCGGAGATATATGTAATATTTCTGTGCAGGTAATATTTAATTGTTAACAGGTTGATTGAAATTGATTTGTTTTCATTTGAAGAAACCATTGCCTAACTGTATGCATCGGGTTACCTTTTCTGTTCTCAACAATATAAATTAAATCTTGGCTAAATTAAATTAATGAATACAGGCGGCTACATTTACCATTAGATCTGCTGAATTACCATGCATTATTGTATGGATTAATAATCGTTGTTGTAATGAAGTGTTATAACATAGTATTAAACAGGGAACTACGATGGCAACGCCAGACGATTGACAGCACTGTGAACTGAACATCACTCTACAATCACTGCAATTATTTAGAATGATTCCATGTATCCCCACGCAGATCCACGCAGGAAACAGAACATAGAGATGACAACATCTTGAATGTATTTTCGGAATGACAACATGCAGAAAACTAAAATCCCCATTTCCTGCCACAAATACAGTAAACTTAATAAACTGTTTTCGAATTGGGGGGTGTTGATTTTGTGGCGCCAATATCCGAACAAAGTTGTGACTATGACCTCACATTTCTTCCACGGGCCTGTCTATAGAATAATCTCTCTGAGTGACCGGGGGTGCGTTGGAGAACACAGTCTCTATTCCTACATGCCATGGCACCATGACGTCCCAGCTGAGGAACGTGTCCCCCTCGGTCAGGGTGCCAGACATCGGGCCTGGGTAAGTGAGTGTGAACGTAAATAAACTCCATTATGCGCGCCATCTCTCCGGCTCCTGTCACACACTGGAGGTAAACACTGGGCTTCCTGTGAACACTTCTGGTGCACTTGCAATTACACCAGGCCACAACAGCACTAAATCACCCCCGAGAGCTCCGTTGTAAAAAGGTGGTGAAAACAAAGACGTCCCGAAAACACCACGACAACGTCGTCACGGTAACCTGCAGTGAAAAGGTCAATTAATAAAGTGTGTCCCTGTGATATTTGTTTTAAATACTTGGCGAAGCCGCCGCCGCGTTGGGAATAGACGCAACCTGTGCCTGTGCAACGTGAAGTGGACTAATGGCACTAATGAAAGGCGACAAACTGTTTCCACACAAACAGTGTGGTGTTCCCCCGATGGCCCTCTGCCGCCACCAACACACACGCATGCTATTGACACGACCATGAGGTCATTCAAGGCACTAAAATGTATATTTTGAGCAACCAGAAGGATTCCGTCATCATTCCTAGCATTCAGACAGTGTTTCCTTTTTTCATGTAATACACATAACAGCATACACCCTCTACCATACAAAGATTTTGCATAATTTGATAATTTGATAACGCATGATGAACGTACGACACTTTACACTGACGACTACTACCCCACTCACACCTTAAACACGGCGAATACACCTTTGAATACACCTCCTACTAAAAAAAAGTAGAGCCACGAGTGTTGTAAATGTGGCTTGGAATAATTATTGGGCACTACCACTTCCTAAGTGTATCATCCTTAAGTGTGTGTGTGTGTGTGTGTGTGTGTGTGTGTGTGTGTGTGTGTGTACCATGACCAATTAACAGCCATTTGTACTGTGACACTTGCAGCAAAACAATCTAAGGGTCTGGCCATTTAGAGTGCACCCCTGGGTGTCCCTGTGATGGAATGTCTGAGTGTGCCTGATGTTCAGGTTGGACCAGGGGGAGATTCCTGTGGTAGCTGGTTATTCTATGAAGACAGCACCTCTGACAGGACCACCTAGGCCCTGTGTTTATTGTTGGAGAAAGTGTTTTAGAGGACAGAAGCTGGGCATCGCTCTGAGAGAAAGGGGGGGGGGGCTGTAGGGGGAGGTGAGGTGGAGAGGGAGAGGGTGGAGGGGAGAGTGAGAGTGAGAGAGAAACGGAGAGAGGGGAGAGTGATAGAGATGGATAAAGAGGGGGGGGGGGGGGGAAGGAAAGAGGGATGGGTTTGGAGGTTTGTCGGTGGGCGAGAGGGCACTTCTCTGCCGTGGCCTGAGGAGGGGTTTGGGATGGCTTCCAGCCGACCCCCTCCGAGGTGTCAATGTTATGACATGTGTAACTCTCTACTGCTTTCTCTCACAACAAGAGCACTTCATCTTCTAGGGTGGCCGGGCCTCATAAAAGAGTCTTGATTTACATGCCAGTGATCAGACCGTCCCACCGTCCCCTCTTCCTGTTTCACTTACGCCTCACTTCCTGCGAGCCTTGCCCTGCTGACCATTGAGGGTGATGAATAGCCCCATGGAGAATTGGAAGAGTTGAACTCTGTATGTTTATCTCTGTAAGAAATGCCTGTTAGTCCTCATCTTCAGTGTGTTCACCTTAATTCAAAGTAGACTGCCTAGCCGCAATCGTCTGTGTGGGTTATCGTTTAACTAGCTCTTATCGAGGGGATGGCATACAATATGTTACAATGGGCCGCAGCCTATAGCAGTTTGAAGCTGTGAATAATGTTTTAAGCTTCAGGGTTGACAAGTGATGTTTGAAAGGATCATGTTACTCTAGGAGTGTGTATCTAACAGTGTTTTAGTGTTTTCGGTATAGGGATACCGTAGGAGATAATCACTCTTTCGCATGAAAAACGATTCGAATTAGCATTGTAATTTTTTCGTCCTTACATTTATGTTTGTCTTTACTTTACATTAATAGTACATTTCGCATGACTTGTGTTCCTCAGGCCTTGACCAGAAATAGTCTATTGTTGACGTAATAATGATCCGCTTTAATGACAGGACCCTCTTTTCGTGCTTGATCTGAAATGCAGTGGGATTCCCAAAACAAATACAGCATGGGAGAGATTCAGGATGTCATCTCTCCTTTTTCACGTAGCGGAATCTTCCTAATGGAAAACATGATGCTAGCTAATAAACGTCACACGCACACACAGTCTTCAGTGTGCAGACGAGGGGAACAAAAAGACGTCTTTGGTTAGACCACAGAGGGTCATTTATGGGGCTGGGACATGAAATTCATTGTCTTGTTTAATGCCTCATTGACATTAATTCAATATGTTATGTTTAAAAGCCTAAAGCCATCAATATGGTAGGATTGTGGCTATAGCACAAGGAACCATTCATATGTATCAATACTATGCCTTTTGAGGAAGACTCAGAGGTCGACACAAAGGGATAAAGGGACTAGTCAGGACTCGGGATGTTTTCAGGGGATGCACCAAGAGGGCAGAGGTGGAGTAGAAGGAATAATGGCCACACCTGGCAAAATAAGACCTAGACCCAGTACCAACAAGCACCAACACTGAGTTTCACAATCAGTGCCATTGCTAGAAAGTATCTGGAAAATGTAAAAAAAAAATAGTAATAATAAAAAAATAGACTTTGATGCAAAGGATTTCCAACGGGGTTTTTTTGTTGGCAAATCTACAATATCTAGAAAACAACTCTCATCATGGATGTTACCTCAGGTGACGGACAGCAGATCTCACATATTCCAAAAACATCACATGTTCATGGAGCAATGCGTACACAAGAGCTGAGTTATGCAACACTCCACCATGGTTAAACAGTGTATGCCACTGGCTATGAGAGTTATACTTATGGGTTGCCCAAGGGGGGGGGGTTGAGAAGTTATGTGCTCCCTGCCTTATATTATTGTGTTTGATTTTGTTTAGCTTCAGACGGGGAGCTATACAGAATGGAGCCATCCAAACCTAATGTACTCCCATTTCATTAAGCAATATTAAATCGGCCTAAAGTGTCCTAACAACGATGGCCATATTCACGCCATCACCATGACAACATCCTTTATTCCGCAATTAAGCCTTAAATCAATGGTAGTCATTGACAAATTTAGTTGGTTTCCTGCCAATAAACTGTGTGGAAAGAACGCACACACACACACACACACACACACACACGCACACACACACACACACACACACACACACACACACCTCAGGCAGGAGCAGTCAAGGCCTGTCATTGTGGGCTCCTCAACACTGTCAAGAAAACATAGCCATTATGCAAACACAGCCACTGTCAGTCTGAACATGACACTGGCCATGTAATGAACACAGGCTTGGCCCACTCGGGCCTCTGGCGTCAGCTAAAGAAATCCCTCGTCTCACGGCACAGAAAGGGAAGCCCTTATGCCACATTGCCATCGCCAATATATCCAAGCCGTGATGATGTTCCCACACAAATATCTCGTGTTGTAGATGTCGTCCAAGACCTACAGCCAATGAATGGAAAGGAAACCTGCATTCTATCATTCTTAAAAAGCACCTAGCATTGAGTAAACTCAAGAAAAATAAAGAGGAGGGGAAAAAAAGTATTCTAACGCTCTCCCTCACGAAGGGCAATGCTCTTAACAACACTTTCATGTCGGTGAAGGAATTCTCGGGCCATGTGGTCAGAGGTATCTTTTTTCTTTTTTTCCAGGCAGAAGCCACTGGTTGAAGTGGAGTTTAGACTACATGGGGTAGGCACTGTTTCCAAAGATTATTGAAGTGTTAATTTTAATGGCCATTTCCATTTCATTAATTAAAGTAAACACACTCCCAAGTGCCTCTTGAAGCGGTACCACAACATTCAAAAGTGTTTCTTGAATATGGGTAATGTATGCACCGAAGCCTGTTCTAAATGAGGTTTTCTTTACTAAGTGTCGTCGTCTATTTTTGTATGTCACGGCTCATGATTGACTGTACAGAAAAAGAAAACATTTTAATGTGGGATGGTCAGGAGTTTAGGAATGCATTCGGCATGGCTAATATAAAGGCTTTTTTTTTTCAGTGGTTCTTCACATCCCACTCACAGAGGCTTTTAGTGCAAATGTTTAAATGATGCTTTACTGTACCACACTAATTACATTCTGACTTAATTGTTGAGGGAATTCTGAAGGCTATTTTACATCAAATAATTTATTACAGCGAGATTTTGAGGTGTTCGCTCGGCTAGGAGTAGTTTTTAAAAGCGTACTTGACATCTACATATACTTTACATTACATCTCACCGAAGAGATTTATTTGAAATGTTGTTGATAAAACAACAGATCCATAGTTCCTCTATACAACGTTGGGGGGGAACGTTGCTTGTATACATTTTACTTTTACATTTTGGGGCATTTTAGCAGACACCTTTATCAAAATAGACTTACACCAATTACATTTGTAAGTGAATCATCTATCCATCAGTCATCATAAGAAAAAGTAATCTATGCTAGGACCAGGGGTCATTGGCAGTTACAATGCTTTTTTTTGTTTTGTTTGTAGAAAAACTGTACAGCGGGGTAGTGGAGTATACTGTACATACAGTAGTGTAGGTCCAAGCCATTGTTAGAATAAAAAAAAAATCCCCCCAAAAAATCTACATTACTAAAAACAATTTCCCCATGAACATGAGTGGACATTGATGGATGGACAGACAGAGTGAAAGTGCTATCCCTCAAATCATAAAACAATTTCTAACCCTTACCTCTTTTATTATTTAAAGCCTGATATCTCAATATCAACGTAGACATTTTTAATATGAAATAAAATCCTCCGTTTAACCAGTGGTCTCTTCAGTTCACTTGGCACGGGATGCACGTTTATTTATATATGACATGTGTCGGGTCCAGCTCACAGTTGGGTGCTTTTCGTTCTATCAAAAGCTCCCTTTTTAGACCCCTTTTTCCTCTCTCGAAAAACGTTAAGTTCCTTTTCACTTCTACACACTATGTAGCCTCAGCAAATGACCGTTAGAAGAAAATATTACTGTAAATGACCATCTCCCCATGTTTTCGTTGTGTAATTTAAAAAAAAAGTGTGATATTCAATGTGGCTCACATTTGTGTTACCATCAAAATGTATGGATGGACCTGCAGTATTTCAAAACATAATGTGAAAAGTCAATATGTACTGTAAACTTTTTTTTATTTACATGTAGTTCCTGGACAAAAGCTGACTGTGTGATGTTGTATAAGCAGGGGAGGATGGTTGTAGGTATTGTAGACCTCATGTACAGTACAGTACTTCAGAATACCTATAACATCTGCACATCAACTGACATACAGTACATTCCGGTGCTCTATGTGTTCTATATCAACTTGACAGGATATTTTCCTGATATTGTCGGTCTACCGGACTCCTTTAATTTCCTCAATTCCCTCGTCTTTAATAGAGTTAGCTTTATGAAAATGTTCAATGTGCATTAACATGATCTTAAATCCTAGGAACATCCAATAAAACAGTTTGAAAACTCATAAAGCTCTCCAAAGCAGCTAGCGTGATCACCCAACGTCAAGTCGTTAAGTAACCGTCTTACATCTTCCGTATTAGCACAGTAATGTGGGGTAAAGAGACTGCAGGATGAAGAGCCGTGTTGCTCCCTCCCGGTCCTTATGACAGGGAGAGTTATGTCTCAGTAGCACCAGGTCCACACCGCTGCGGCCCGCAGGCTCCGAAGAGGCTGTTAGGACGCCGCAGGGTCTTCCGCCCACCGGGAAGCAGGCGGGATAACAACTGACATATTGGTTTGTAACCATCCAACCATGATCTGGTAGAACACCCGTATGCTGTGAAGATATTCTATATGTTACAAATTGTCCCCTTTGGAAAAAGTGAAACAGGAACGGAGCAGGAAATAATTCATTTTTTAATACTTTTCTTTATTTGTGCCAACTCCTTTGGAGCTCTGCCACTCCAGCTACAGGATGTGTAAGAGCAGAAGGTCTCCCTACTCCGGTCCATGATGAATGGAGCCCTATGTGGGGGGAAAAAACAGCCTGGTCTTTTTTAGAGACGCAGAAATCTGACCAAAAAGGCTTTTTATAAGCCAATAAATTAGAGGGGATGTACTCAGATGTATGGCTTATTCCGCACTAGAGGGGTACGAGAAGGGCTTGATTATATGATGGGTCATGGCACGTGGCACCTGGGGCTGATTGCATGTGGTGAGGTGAGGGACAGGCTGCCACATGCTGTGGTTGGCAAAGGTGGCACCTTTGGTCCATCCCTGTAACCCTTATTACACTATCTCATTAACAAGGCTGTGGCTGTACTGTGAGCCCCCCCCCCACACCCCCATGTGACAGACCAGCAAGGCCTCCCTCTCTCATAATTAGATGTTTCCCTCCCAGCCCAGATACTTATTTCTCTGTCATCCATCATGGAGGTTGTTTCCTTGGCTCTTTAAGCTCTTGACTCTCACTACAGTTAGGCCCAGAGTCTTGCCAAACAGGCCTGGCTCTATTAAAATGTCACTAACTTTCTCACAGTAGGTGCAAGTGGCCCTACTGTAAATCGCACAGTGAATTGAGGATGTCTTCGTCAAATGTCAAATCAATAAAGCTTTGGATTGAGGAAAGAAATACTATTAGGCATGAGAGGCTGATACATTATTGTGAAGGAAATCCCAGCTGAGCACCGTTGTTTGGCCCTGTTGTTATGTCAACCCCTCAGCTATGACTTTATTCACCATAAAGCACAGACTCGAGTGCCGTATTTATTTTTTATTTTATTTTTATAAAGTATTTATTTTGTGATAAATGGTGGTGTTTTCTGCCCTGCACTCAGAAATAGAGTTCTTGAAATTACCACTATTGTCAAGGTAACATGATAAACAAATCTTTGTAATTCAAGTGTTTGTACACAGAGATATTACTGCGACATACGGTCAAACTAGCTGTAATCAGTCATAAATTACTCCTTTTCTAATTAACACACACACACACATATATATACACCATGACACATCTTACCTAACCCCCCCCCCACCCCCTCTCTCCCCTTCTACACTGCCCTGAGGGACAAAGGATAAGAATGCGGCTTGTCATTCCATCCCTCCATCTCTCTCTCTCTCTGTCTCTCCTTCTCTCACCCTGGTGGTCCGTGGCAGTCTACTGTCAGGGGGTCCCCAGTGTGTAGCTGATCTCCTCCCCACGCCTCCCCTGTCCTCCACAGGGAAGGTAATAAGCCGTGCTACTTCATAGTCTCTCCAGCTGATGGAAGCTGAGCCCGTGGGGACGGGAAGGAAAGAGGACATGTGGTGAAGCCATTACAGTCCAGAGCCCGTACGCGGGGAGGACCGTCTGTGACCCTGTTGGCTTCTGTCTTACTTATTGTCTCACAGTAAATCCATAGAGGAGGCTCTCTCGGTCCCTCTCAGTATTGTGTTTTTTTGTATAGAAAAACTTTTCGATGCCTTGAGTCCATGGGTTTGTCATGCAAGTGTGAGAGGTAGATTTTAAGTGGTTGAGTGCTAATGCCTAATGCACTCCTGAGGGAAATAACATGAGAAGAGTGATATATTGGATATCAAATCAAAAGATTTCAGCGATCATTTACTATGGTGTGGTGCCAATGAAGTGTCCTTGAGTTTCTGGTATCTTTAAAGTGGGTTGGTTTGGATGGAAGTCAAACCATTTGGAAGCATAAGCACCAACAGTTTAGTTCAAATATGAAACTATATTTCCTTCCCTTAATCCTGTCTTCTGTATTCTAATCGAAAAGAAAAATAGCCAAGAGGGTTTTCAGGAACCTTAATTCCAGCGTGTTTGCGTGCCTTCTCAACGTGTGTGTGTGTGTGTCTGTGTGTGTGTGTGTGTGTGTGTGTGTGAGTAAAGAGAAAGAGAGAGTGAGGGCAGCAGAGGGTCTGGCGGGTCACAAAGGCATCTTTGTAAAGGACTGTTAATGAGTGTTTTGTGAATCTTTCCTGATGCTCCACAGCACTGCAAAACCTTTAAAATGTATCAAGTGTGTGTGTGTGTGTGTGTGTGTGTGTCTGTGTGTCTGTGTGTGTGTGTGTGTGTGTGTGAGCGTTTGTGCTTATTTGTGTATATATGCACAGTATGTATGACTATATATATCTTCTTTAAACCATGATTTATAGTGTTTGTTCGCTGTTTAAGTTTGTGTGGTTTTGGGGTGTGTGGTGGATTTTTTAAGTTTAATTTTTTTTATACGCTGAGGTTGAAATTCTATGGAAAGTTTAACAACACAGCTTTGGCCAAAGTGCACACAGTCTCTTTCATGCTGCACATCTCCTCTACTCCTGTGGTCAAGTACCTTGCAGTTATTATAGCTTATTTGTTCAAGTGGTGAGGAAATATTAAATATCACAAGTTCTCTGCAGAGACTGGGTAGTAATTATCAACAGATGGCTGCCAGTTGGGCAAAGTGTGTGTGTGTGTGTGTGTGTGTGTGTGTGTGTGTGTGTGTGTGTGCGTGTGGTGTGTGCGTGCGTGCGTGCGTGCGTGCGTGTGTGCGTGCGTGCGTGTGTGTGTGTGCGTGCGTGCGTTTGTGTGTGTTTGTGTGTGGTGGGAGATAGATGGAGGGTTGTGAAGATGAGATGAATGCAAGAGGCAAGAGGCTGAGAAGAGAAACAAGGGAAAGAGAGGCAGGGAGAGGCAGGGAGAGGCAGGGAAAGAGAGGCTCTGCCTGACAGTTCTTGGACGTCCCTTGTGACCAATAGTTCACAGTCCTGGTTAGAATCAGTTTTAGTTAACTGCCCAATTTTTTCCACTTTGAACGTTTTCTTAACCTTTCTTATGTACCTCAGATGACTAATGTGAACCGTCTGTGGGGGTAACACTGATGTAGGCCCCCTGGAAACAAGAGCAGCACATATCTGGAGCCATACTGCTTTCTCAATGGTGGAGCTGGTGGGGTTCAGGGGAGGTGGGGTGTGTGGGGGGTGTGGGAGGTGTGTGGGAGGGGGGGTCAGAGGTCATCAGGGTTTCAGCCGAATGAGCCGTGAATGACAGGAAGAAGATCCCCACCTTCTCCACCGCACACACACTCACACACACACACACACACACACACACAAACACACCAAAAACACTGACCTCCCTGTTGTCCCCCTTGTGCGATCACCCACGCGCATTAGCCGCTTAGGGGAAACCTGATACCAGAAGAAGCACGGCCCCCTGGGCCAAATTACACTGTGAGGTGAAGTGACACCACACAGGCCCTGAACACATATCTCTCTCACTCCTTCCTTCCCCTCCCCAGCCTTTATTCTCCCTGAACTGGAATCGGGAGTGTTACACGCGCTAATCCCAATAATTTAATTACAGCTTCAAAGCTCGAGTCACAAATTGACACCAGACGCTGTACTCCGGCAGACACATGTCATGACATCATGACTACTGCAGGTGTTTAGACACGTTCCCACTAATCCACACTGGAGACATAACAGGTTGAATGAACTGTACTATGGGTGGATAGACGCTAGGACACGTATGCATTATTTAGGTCGATATGGGGACATTGAAAAGGAGCACTAACCGAGGGACAGAGACTGGCTAGCTGTCTTCTGGGACACAGAGACTGGCTAGCTGTCTTCTGAGACACAGAGACTGGCTAGTTGTTTTTTGGGGCAAGACAGAGGCTGGTTAGCTGTCTTCTGAGGGATGGAGGCCGGGGCTTGCTTTTTTAGCTGGAGAACATAAGTGTTGACCCCAGGATAGAACCCTACCCTCTCTCTCCCCTACTGTGAGTGACAGGACTATTGGATATGTGGACACGGGACCTTGTTGCCCCCACTGGGAGGTGGGAGGGCAGGGGGGGCAGGGGGGGCGGGGGGGAGGGTGCTCGAGGGGGCACGTTCCCTCACAACACAGCCTACTGGGTGGGCGCAGGCATAGAGGACATCCTTCACTGGTTGTACGAGCCAACACCCTATCACTGGACCGGATTATTTTACACCGAAACTGTCCATCTATAACGTTCTGTACACTCCTCAACGTGTTCCATTCAGTCCGCACGTCGCGCCTGTGAAAAACATGTGGGATTTTTTTTTTAAACATTTTTTTTCCCCCCTCTCCTTCTAGCTCGTTAAAATTAGCTGCGCCGATTGAGTTACTTGTTTCTTTGCTCTGCAGATTAAGACTGGTTTGTAAACCAAGTACATTAAATAATCAAGCTCCGAGCTTTGGCCGGAGAAGAGGAGCGCGCCGCACACGACCCCCTTCCAATCCATAACATCGTATGAAACTCAAACTCGCTGGCCCAAAGTCTTGCCCTTTAAAACAACCTCAGTCCCAGGCCAAAATCATTAGTAAAGCTATCCATCAGCCCGACCCCTAACTCACAGACCCCTAACCACAATGTCAACTAATAGAGACGCTGTACGTTTGTCATGGCCCACCGTTATCTGGTCTAACATATCTAACATAGGTAATCGAGGATGAGTGACAATGAATGGAGTCTCGGTGGAGGACGTTACGTGTTTGCATAAGTGAGAAATGAGCATTTGTATGTAGGCTTAGGCACTGTGATGCTATATCAGACAAGCTCAACTGAGTTCCGCTCTGAAGACCGCTCTAAGCAAATACACATATCTAACACTCCACCCTACCGATATGTAAAAATGTCGTCTGACATCTTGTTGCCATCGAAGTGAAGTACAGTGGCGCTTCATCCGTTCTCTCTACCGTACATATGTCCCTTCTACTGTGTGTCTCTCAGCGAAAATGGTGGTTACACTAAACCTGGTTTTCTTTGGCCTGAGCAGACCAGGGCTCCCTAGCACACCGACCACTTATTTGGCCCAGGTGCCAGTCCGGTGTTATTGCAGAGAAGTTAAGTCTGGTGAGATGTCAGTCTTCTCCTCTACTTCAATGCGTTTTCACCCAAAATGAATCTCGAAATGAGCCGCAGAAAGAAACCCCTGGAACCTCACCCACTTTATGGGTGATATTTGATACCACTATTAGAAGCATCAGGTTAACACACTGTGCATTGACTTGTTCATCCAAATATAGACAAAGGTTATATACAGTACTGTATATGGTATGACCAATTATATCAAGTGAGGTACATCATTCTAGGGAAGTAGAAATCAAAGGACACGGCTTATTGTAGAACACAGAATAGAATGAGGAATGGCGATTAGCCTGTCCTCCAATTTTCACTGATCAGACAGTGGTAAAACCTCACACCTAGACTATAGGCATTATGATACAGGCATTTGCTATTGTAAACCAACCCTGTAGGCTTACCTCACTTTAAATCTAAGGTTAAAGTTGCTCAGCAACCAAGAATCAATCATCAATCACTCAGCATCTTTCCATTCGTAAAACTTGGATATCGAGGTCAAAAAGAAGAAGAAGAAGAAAACCTGCTGAGCTCTGCAATTCGCCAAATTAATATGAAGCCATGTGGTGAACAAACAAATAAGAGCAAATAAAAACAAGTTCAAAATGGAGTACTTTGGGTTCCATTTATATGACTGGGGCTCTTACAGTTGCACCGGCCTCTTGCTTTGAAGTGTCAACCTATGTGGTACTCTGAGCTAGATCAGACAGGCATCCCATAATGTCCATCCAGTGCACCTGAGCGACTGGACGTTACCACAGAAAACGAGTGGGGAGATGTCCTGGTATGCAGGAAAAACCAGCTCTATTTCAAGCCCTTCAGAACGGCTGAGAGGGTCTCCTTGTGATCCAATCCATCATATTTACTCCAGCCCCAACCATCCACACACATACACACACACACACACACACACAAATACACAAACACACACACACACACACACACACACACACAAGTCCTCTTGAAGGGAATCAGACATCTGTGTCTCCATTAAAAAGAGGAAATAGGTGATTTTTCCTCTTCAGAATCCATCATGGGGTAAGTAGATCCCAACCAGTGACCCTGAGGACTCTTGAGGATTTTTGTTGAATGACTTTGTTCAGACCAAGAGGCCAGCCCCTACCGCAACCACACCTCCTGCCTCTGTCCCTGTCCTTGTCCTTGTCCTTGCCCTTACCCTTGCCTCTGCACTTGCCCCAGCCCTTCCCCAACCTGTCCCTGTCTCTGGCCCGGCCCCACATTACAGCTCCAGTCCCTGTCCCTTCATCTGCCTCTGCCCCCAGCTCCTACCCCTGAACCTTCCATATGCCCCTGCCCCAGCCCCTACCTGTGCACCATCCCTTTTCCCCTGCCCCAGCCCCAGCCCACCCCCACTGCCACTGCCCCTGCCCCAACCCCTGCTCGCTTTTGGCCTTGCCTCTACCCATATTGCCCCAGGCCCTGTATGGCTGCTACTTCTTCTCCTTCCCCCGGGACCTACCCCAACCCCTGCCCTACCTACCCCTACCCCAACCCCTGCCCTACGTACCCTGCCCTACCTACCCTACCTACCTACCTACCCCTACCCCAACCCCTGCCCTACATACCCTGCCCTACCTACCCTACCTACCTACCTACCCCTACCACAACCCCTGCCCTACCTACCCCTACCCCAACCCCTGCCCTACATACCCTGCCCTACCTACCCTACCTACCTACCTACCCCTACCCCAACCCCTGCCCTACGTACCCTGCCCTACCTACCCTACCTACCTACCTACCCCTACCACAACCCCTGCCCTACCTACCCCTACCCCAACCCCTGCCCTACGTACCCTGCCCTACCTACCCTACCTACCTACCTACCCCTACCCCAACCCCTGCCCTACGTACCCTGCCCTACCTACCCTACCTACCTACCTACCTACCCCTACCACAACCCCTGCCCTACCTACCCTGCCCTACCTACCCTACCTACCTACCCCTACCCCAACCCTACGTACCCTGCCCTACCAACCCTCCCTACCTACCCCTACCCCAACCCCTGCCCTACCTACCCCTACCCCAACCCCTGCCCTACCTACCCTGCCCTACCAACCCTACCTACTTACCTACCCCAACCCCTGCCCTACCTACCCTACCTACCTACCCCTACCCCAACCCCTGTCCTACCTACCCTGCCCTACCTACCCTACCTACCTACCCCTGCCCTACCTACCCTACCTACCTACCCCTACCCCAACCCCTGTCCTACCTAACCTACCTACCTACCCCTACCCCAACCCCTGCCCTACCTACCCTACCTACCTACCCCTACCCCAACCCCTGCCCTACCTACCCTACCTACCCCAACCCCTGCCCTACCTACCCTACCTACCTACCCCTATCCCCAACCCCTGCCCTACCTACCCCTTCCCAACCCCTGCCCTACCTACCCCTTCCCAACCCCTGCCCTACCTACCTACCCCAACCCCTGCCCTACCAACCCTACCTACCCCTACACCATCCCCTGCCCTACCTACCCTACCTACCCCAACCCCTGCCTGCCAGCCATCCAGGCAGTCTGTCAGGCCGGCCAGCGAGACTCTTAAAGAGGTATTTAAATGTGTGCCTGCAGCGAATGCACTCACTCAATGACCTCTTTATTTGTTAAAATAGATTATTTTAAATAAATTACAGAGCACTTTCACTGAATAAACAGAGACTTTGGGGCTGCGGCCTGCGTTACATACTTACCGCGGCCGCAGAAATCCTAAATGACTAGTGAGCTGTGTAATCGCCTTTGATTTCACTGATAGGACTCTGATTCTCTCTGGTAAAAGAGACGAAGCCATTGAGGACTCTGAAAGGCAACACCACCGAAGAAGGGGAAATAGAAAAAAGAGCTTCATCGGGGGACGACTATGTACTTATGATGTTTCTCTGCTCCGCCTGTGCCGACGGAGGAGTCCATTAGAAGAACAGAGGGGAGCTTGAGAGAGTCCTGTCATTTCTCCTCCCCGCAGTCTGAGAGGTTTAACACTCCTCGGAGTTCGAGCCATGCCAAATACGCCACCCTGAGAGCTGCGGAACCAAGGAGGAAAAGAGGCTCGATAGCCTTCTTTTAATCTCTAACCCTCTTTTTCCTTTTACTCCTACCGTTCAAATACACATGCAATTACCGTGCAGGGATTCATAAGTTATATTTTCTGAGTGGGGCAGTCCCACTCATATTTTTATTGATAGATACAGTGAAGATTTAGACAGGAAGGATGGGTGAGAGAGAGAGGAGGGATGACATGCAGGATATGTCCCCGGCCGGAATCGAGCCGGGGACCCTGCGGTTACATGGTCAGCGCTTAACCCGCTACGCCAACTAAGCGCCCCTCCAGTTCCATTGTTGTACTACTCCAATTAGCATAATTAATTAGCATAAAAGGTGAGGTGTATAATTGATTTACTGTAGAGGTTGTTTTCTGGCAACGTATCCTACCCTCCCTTCCTCCATCAGCCAATTAGATAATTTCCTTTCACACTGTTGTGGGGGCCAGACAACTCTGTGGAACACTTGAGGTGTTACGCAAAAGGCGGGAAATATATACACACGTTCACACTAGGCTGCTCTGCGGGTAATTCAGAGTGGCAGGGCCTAGTTATGGCTGGATTAGGCTGCCCAGCAGAACGCCAGTATAATAACATGACAGGAAGAATGTTGGTGGACCAAAGCAGAAAGGCATGATGAAATTAGGTTTGATTAACCTTCTGGGTCCTTGTTTCAACTCTCACGGGCCTATTTATTTTTAAACATGTGGTTGACATTCCTTCGGTTACACATTTCCCGGCACGTCTATTACATCTAATCTGAGAGTGGTTGAAAAAAAAAAGTATTTTGCACGTATATGCGTGTGCATATGTCATGTAGGGAATTTTTGCAAATGGAAATTTGAAATGATAATGTGGCCCATATTGAGGTTTGTCTGTAGTCCATACAGTATATCATAAATAGCATTTATCTACGGAGAAGACATTTACTATTCTAGAAATATGAATGATTATTCAGTGTGGTTTCTTAATTTTAACTGTGATTTAGTGATTTTTATTATTCATTAGAATTTCAGGTAACGGACAATATCAGGAACATTTATTGATGCACGGCAGAGGTTCATTATGAAGTAAAACACTTCGTGACGTTAGAATTATAAGGTTCTATCTCCATTTTTGTCAAAATGTAGTTTTTTTACATAATCTGATCCATTAGGTGTTTATTAATGCCTGTGTGGTGTTATTTTTTAAATGTTGACATTTTTGAGTCAGTAATTCATAAAATACAAAGGTTCCATCTCACAAAACATAATGGAATGTAAAAACTTTGACGCTCAATATCACTGAACTACCCTAAACGGAGATAGAACCTTATAATTAATTCTAAGCTCACCACTTGTTAATAGCTGAATGTCTTCAATGTGTATTACAGCTGATCACAGGCCCCCTTATTCAATGTGTAACTTTGACTTCAGCGTAAATCCTTAGAGGTGGACCTGGATGCTAATTCTTTACATCAAATGATGTATGGTTCATTACATAATGTTAATCCATTTCTTATCTCATCTGACAGTCTTAAATTTAATTAAGGCCAACAAACTTTTGCTAAATAAACTTCTTTCTGATAGAGGTGGGGAGGTGTGTAACTACTGTAGTGGCTGAAATTAACCCCCCCAAAATCCTCTCTTTAATTGATGTTAATGGGAGATAAGGCTGAACGTTCATGTCTGAATAAGGGTTATAAAAACGGCACAAATATTGATAATGAAAATAATAATGATGCACCATGACCCCGATCACGCAAAAACTCTCATGTTTCTCATGAGACTGATTCACTAGTTTAGATTTGTTTTCCAGCCAGCACGCATGTCGTGTATGCGTGTGATTATGAATAATTAGAGGGAAAATTTAATTTATAAGCCATTAGCTGTTATGAATAGCAATTTCTGTGACTCTTTCAGTGGCTCTTAACACAGCCACTCTGAAAGGAGCTTACAAACCCGGCTCAGTTCTCCCTCTTTCTGGCAGCTATAATTGAGCTTAATAGCCCCAGCAGCACAGACATAGGGAACCTCTTTGACACCTAGACCAAATTCTCTAATGAAACGATCAAATAAGCATCATCCAGCCTTAGCATATCAAAGCAGGGCTGCAGCTGGCAACTTGTCGTACTCTGACACTCAGGCTTTTAACTGTTGCCAGGCCTGTTTCCCCCCTATGTCCTGTGGCCTTGTGCTCGGGCCAGTACTGGGGACAGGTCCTGTAGGGGCGGAGCTGGGAATAAGAGGGGCATTCTGCCAGGTGTCGAGGACACATTGGATGACTGGTCTCCTAATGGGATATGACATGTTGTAGGTTGGACAGAAGGCGGGGTGGGGGGGGTGGTTGGGTGTATGTGTGTGTGTGTGTGTGTTTGTGTGATTATATTATATAATATTGTATCATAAACGTGTCATATTCTATCCTTTTGTATCGTACAGTTTATTCGCTAATCATTTTTGTTGTCATTGTCAGTTTATTTAGGTTATTTTAACTTCAAACCGATACAAAATGCTACACCTATTTAGCCTCTCCTTCTCCCTCTCTCTGACTCCAAAGTGAGCGTCTATTCAGTAATGCCCAGCGGAGCTCCTCATGTCGTCAGTCCAGCGCCTGCTTGTTTTTCGAGCCTCTTCGGGGACTGAGCACGTGCAGACCAGTGCCTACTTTTCCCCTTGCACTTGTTTGGTTACGTTTGACTTTTAGCCAGATAAGAACCAGGTTTAGCTCTTAGCTCTCTGAGACGCGTTCGGGGTAAGAGGAACCTGACAGAGAGAATAGCTAGAAAACGTCTTACGTACGCGGCTGAGTAGCCTGCTATATCTCTGCGAATGTGGCCTATTATGTTACCTTTCAAGTGCTTTGTCACTGGAGAGCGTACTATTCTGCTTCTCCTGGCCTCCAGGCTCACTAAAACGGCGTCAGTGTTGATTTAAGGGTCTAATTTAACGGGTTTGTGCACAGAACGTTTTGACTTAGCCGTGCAATGTTTATGTATGGAATATTATCGGACACCTACTTACACCATTATCGTCCCATTCTTGTTAAGACCCCCAAGTGCTGTCTGAGAAGGTTCCTGACATACCAAGACCATATTCCACCTTTACCCAACACAAACAGCTGAGGCAGTCAGCAAAAGTGAACACTATCATAGGCCAAGGCCATGTCATTCTTTTTTTAAAAAGTAAAAAAAGTCAACTGAAATTGAATTTATTGGATTGAAAACACACAAAGCATTTGTTATGGGTTTCATCCAACTGATGCTAAGCTTACTATAAAACAGAGGCGCTAGCTTGTAATTATTTTTGACATGAAACGAAACCATCCTCCAAACATAGGCCCCCGCTTAATCATGAACTGAATAACCTTGCCTATGGCTGCTTATGGAAGTTAAATCAATGTTAAAAGTTAAATCAAAAGCAACGATTGCATATAGCTGGCCAGCTATTCGAAAAGCTAGCTAATTTGTCATTTTACTTTCTGTGGAAGTGCCTGCCGACAGGGATGAGCATTTCACGAGCACAACAGAAGCCTTCGTCTGTCTGTCTGTCAGACGTTTAAGTCAACCCCAAACTGACAGACGTTGAAAGTCAAGGGAGCGTGTAAACAACTGGCAACTGGCCTTGGTTTTGACAAGTCCACTGCCTCGGGCGACTCCCTTTGTCAAGCTTTCATCAAACTCTTTCTCTGAGTGTTTGCACTCACGTCCTGTTCTCGCAGAGCTGCCTGGCGTAGTTGTCTTATTCGCTATGTTTGTACAAGGCCTCCTTCCCTAACACCCCCTGATTTACCGAGGGCTCTGCACAATTAGGAGTTCAAACAACTTTCAAACAGGTAGGGATCGTTCTCTACTTCTATACCCAACCCCCCAACTCCATGTCACTGCCTGCAGCCGCTGGTTGTCTGTGCAGCAGAAGCAGAGGACAGGTAAAACAAACTCAAAAGGCAGGAAAATAACTTCTAATTCTTCAATTGACCTTGAGTGAGGTCCTCTCTCTCTCTTTCTTTTTTTTTTTCTTTCTTTCTCTCTCTTTCTCTCGCTCCTCCATTCTCTCTTCACCATCTGGATCAGTTGCTATAGGAGAGCGCTGAGTGACCCCGTTGTCAAGGACACATGTGGGAATTAGGAAAAGTGGACTTGTTTCAAACAATTATATAAATTACTTTAATATCTTAAAACAAAAAGGAGGAGAAATATATTTATTTGAAATGTTGACTGTCAGCTTAAATTTCCACTCAAGAAAGTGTGTGTGTGTGTGTGTGTGTGTGTGTGTGTGTGTGTGTGTGTGTGTGTGTGTGTGTGTGTGTGTGTGTGTGTGTGCGTGTGCGTGTGTGTGACAAAATCCAATAGAGGGGTGATTTGCAGATTGCAACTGCAGTGCCAGGTGTGCTTTGTATCGAGGAGGACCGAACCGAATCTTCATGTTTGGTTGTACTTTTTTTTAATCATGTCTAACAAGCACCTGTCAGAGACTAACAGAGGAGGAGGTTGTGACCCCTTTGCTTCGATCCATGAAATAGACACCCCTAATAGAGGCCGGCCTGTTAAATTGTAATTGAATGTTACACACAATTCTCAACTCAGAATGGAGTCTTTTCTCTTTTTTCCGTAAGCGTGTGGGATTTAGGCAGACGCTCCAATGACAGGTTAATTTCTTGGCTGAGGAGTTGTAGTATGGACTGTTTTTCTTCTTAAGTTGCTCCCTCAAAGATGGCTGTTATTAATGATAATTGGGGAAATGGTGACACACGTCTCGGCCCTTGTCTGCATTACTTCTTCTTCTTCTTTTTAAAGAAATTATACAATTCAAGTTTAGAAAATTATAGCATTCCAGTTCTTTTGACTAGGAATTAAAAATAATTGTACCTACAGTACTCATACTTGAGTTTACATTAAGCAATTTATTTGATAATTAAGATACTGTCTTCCTCACAAAAGAGATATATTTGGAGTAGAAGACTTGATTTATTCATTTCACAATGTAGATGATAATACAGTGTGAATTTCAAATATATTGAAACATACCCAAAGTAGTTAGTTTCAAGTTTCAAGTTGTATTGCTATTACACATTACACAAGTGTAAGAGAGTACAACTCTCAATACGCCAAGATAAGTCAGATAAATGAAGTGACAATAGTTACATTTACATTTACATTTTTGGCATTTAGCAGACGCCTTATTCCAAAGTGACTTACAATCAATACATTTGACTAAGCATGTCTGCTAGTTATTAATTGATGTGAAACCTTTGGTCTAACACTTGTTAAACACTGCAAAAAATATTTTAGTTTTTTTCAATGTACAGCAACACATCTTATAGGTGGGACCTGAAGCTCCCTACACCCTATAGGTGGGTGTCCTGAAGCTCCCTACACCCTATAGGTGGGCCCTGAAGCTCCCTACGTCCTATAGGTGGATCCTGAAGCTCCCTACGTCCTATAGGTGGATCCTGAAGCTCCCTACGTCCTATAGGAGGGTCCTGAAGCTCCCTACGTCCTATAGGAGGGTCCTGAAGCTCCCTACGTCCTATATGTGGATCCTGAAGCTCCCTACGTCCTATAGGTGGGACCTGAAGCTCCCTACGTCCTATAGGTGGGACCTGAAGCTCCCTACGTCCTATAGGTGGGTCCTGAAGCTCCCTACGTCCTATAGGTGGGACCTGAAGCTCCCTACATGCTATAGGTGGATCCTGAAGCTCCCTACGTCCTATAGGTGGGACCTGAAGCTCCCTACGTCCTATAGGTGGGACCTGAAGCTCCCTACGTCCTATAGGTGGATCCTGAAGCTCCCTACCTCCTATAGGTGGATCCTGAAGCTCCCTACGTCCAATAGGTGGGTCCTGAAGCTCTCTACGTCCTATAGCTGGGACCTGAAGCTCCCTACATGCTATAGGTGGGTCCTGAAGCTCCCTCTGGGTTGTGTTTACACAGGGGCAGCAGCAGGGGGAGTCTGGCCCCTGTGTCTGGGGCTCGGAGGGAGGTCTGCTCGTTGCCCTCCAGCCTACCTGGAGTCCCTACACTGGGTGTGGAGTCAACCTCTCTGCTGTTCACTGTGTTTACCTCCTTCACCTATGGGGATGTATGCTTTTTCTCTCAGCACCGCCCAACTCTCTCCCTCGACTGCAAAATGAAACGCAGTACCTGTACCTGTGTCCCTGCAACCTCTAGACCAGCGAATACGGTATCTCTTGTGCCACTTTCAACAGTGCTTTACTTATTTGCATGTGTAAGTGAAGTGTCTTTGCATGTTGCCATGCATGTTACAACTGCTTAAGAGTGGTATTCAAAATCAGCTCAAGTGTGAGACAAATCCATAGAATTTCTAGAATTTTCTCTAGGGCGTCTTTGTGGAGAGAGGGGGAGGGGGAGGGGGAGGGGGGGGGACGACAACGACACTGAGCATTGAAAGAAAAGCTTGGATTGAGCTTGTCTAATGTTTCCAAAATGGCTAACTGCGAACGGCCCTCTAATTGATACCTTCGCCCCCAGAGGGCATGACTCCTGTCAGATCAGCCACACAGACGGACGGCCGGGCCGGCGCACTGCAGGGAATACCGGCTAATTAGCCCCGTTTAACCACTTCCTGGTTGGAAGAACTTAAAGAGCGGGAGTGGGGGGGGGGGCACACAATCACATGAACAATAGATGCTCACTTAGCCAAGCCGTGGCCCCAGACGACTGAGGATCAGGCCTGTTGGTAACCGTTGGTAACACTTAAGTGAAAGTGCACCGTGCTGATCAAAACTGAACCAGATGACTGGGTGCCTGACTCTCACCTGCAGCCCAACCCTGCAAGTTCAATGTCTCTTTTACTAGCTAGCTGCAAACAGTTCTGTTGTGGAACGTTCAACCGTTTAGCAGTTGTTCTATCGGGAAAAAAACGGTTAGTCGTGTGCGGTTAATAATGTCTAATCCACAGTGCAGAGAAACGATCAATCATATTGATATATCGATTGCTTTTCGATTACTCGTGGTGTTTAAAACATCTAATAAACACGTAGCTTGTATTTTCAGGTCATTCGTTTAACGAAAGGTCAGTTCAGAGCCAAAATATTCCGTGAAATAGGCAAACGTGTTGTCATCAGGTGGCTGTTAGTGTGTTAGTGTGCGTACGTGCACTATCCCACAGGGACGCTGTCACACTGCCACGCTGCCACACGACGCCGCACTTGGAGTGAAGTGCTGCCTTCTCACTTGAGCAGTGTGTATTTCCATGCTGTGCCCACAACACAAAAGACATTGTGATGAGCGATCAATAAGTAATGGAAGGCTGGACAAGCGGCTCAATGCCACCTCTAGACAATGCCTATGACAGGATACACCCCATTGAAGAGGATCCCCCCGCCACCTGCAGCACTGCCACCACAGATCATCATTAGCATTGTTTACCCTTGTCCCTGGCTTAACCAAAACAAACAACCCTAATGAAATACAGCCATTTTTTTCTCTTTACCACAGTGCAAGACTGATTCTGGTCCCCGAGTTTGGTCACAAACGACTATTAACTATGTCTACAGTGTGTATTACTATTAACATGTCTACAGTGTATGACTATTAACATGTCTACGGTGTATTCAAAGTGGTGTAACCGGTATGGGATGGTCAGTGTAGTGCATATTCTAATTAAAGTAGATTGTTTACCCAGACGATCGTGTATCAATGACGTTGGGGGATTAGTGCAGTGATGCCACGTTTAACCTTTAAATGTAAGCCATTGTTTTTTTAACTAGATTTACTCTGCGGAAATAAAAGGGATTATGAAATACGAGAGAGCGTGCATCGTGCCTGTCTAAAGTTCACCATGTAGTTATTTGATTGGTTAACGTGCACGCTCAAATGTCAGCCTTAGCATAGCCCGATAACAGTTTTCACTTGATTTTGCACTTGAAAAGTGTTTTTTTTATGGTATAACTTTTATATCTGAATAAAGATAGATGCTACTGGGGGAGGTGAGCGCCATGATTTCTAATTGCTGCACTCCTATGTCATTTAGATTTGTTTTGGTTTAAACAAACATGAACTCATCATCGCACACCCTCTCTATCTCTCTCTTTCCTATCCCTGTATCGTTGCCAATATTCTATGAATACAGAACACAGAATCAGAGAAAAACACTACAGTTATCTCTCTTTTAAAACTAAGAAAATAATATAATAATACAATAATAATATCTTTGAAGATTACAGGTATTTCTCTGTGTGTTGTCCCCTGCCTTTGGTGATGTCAGAGACATCCTGTTTGTGTTGAGCTCCTGTCAGCTTTGTGTTCCCTGGCCACAGGTGTGCTGGTCGCCAGGTAGGCATTTAACATCCCCTCCACAGGCCTGTCTGCTCCACTTAACACCTGACATACCCCCTCCATGCCGACCTCTGACCCCTGACCCCTGAGTGACAGCTCGGGAGATGTCTCTTAGATACTTTCTTTTCTCCGCGCCCCTCTCCTTTTCTTCTCGGCCGCTCTATGAGTGCTGCAGAGTGAGACAAGGTGAAAGGTATCCCGGCATTTCTGGGGAGGGGGGCTGCACAGGTGTTCCTGCCTCCACACCTCTCAAGTTCAAAAGTCATTCAGTCCTTAGCAACCAGGGTAACAATGCTCCTAGTCAAACAATGCCCCCCCCACCCCCCCACACTACCCTCACCCTGAGACGAACAGTAGCCTCTGTTTTAACTGTCAGCCTAGGGAAGGTGTATGGTGTGTGTGTGTGTGTGTGTGCATGTGTGTGTGTGTGTGTGTGTGTGTGTGTGCATGTGCGTGTGTGTGTGTGTGTGTGTGCATGTGCGTGTGTGTGTGTGTGTGTGTGTGTGAGTGATGAAGTGCACTAATCCATGTACACCTGTACAGTATACCGTTTCATATACCTCGATTCTCATATTTATCTAGTCCTTGCCGCTGGCAATGAAAACACACATGTTATCCCATCTGCGAATGCCCGCACACACTACACATGCATGCAAATGTTAAGTGATATCACACAATATTATTCTTATCAGACCCTCAATCCATCTTAAAACACAGATCAACCAAAAAAATCTCTCCGCCACAAAACATCGGAGGAATATGAAAATAAAAACAGGGAGTAGAGGACAGGGTCATGCTTATCTAATGAAACAGCCCCCTGTATGACTGAATCTGTCCTAATATTTCGTTTTTTTTTATTATCTCAAACTCGTCCACATTTCCTGGCTCCTACAGGTTTATGGGGTTCAGAGAAATGGGAGCGGTTCCAAGCATTACTAGTAACATTAGTGTCAGTAATTTAATGCGCAGGTGTGAATGGATTCTCAAACAAGCCAGGGAGGCCCCCGGCGAGGCCAGCGTCGGACCTCCAGGGCCAGCGGCAGGTTTAAATAAATATGCTGCTGAGCGGACATGTCGGCAGCTGGGGCCCGATATGGCCGCCGCTGTTTGTGTTGTGGCTTTGCTGGGGCGCTGAGGAGAACGCAGGAGAACGCAGGAGAGAGCAGGAGAGAGCAGAAGAGAGCAGGAGAGAGCAGGAGGAAGTAGGAGAGAGCAGGAGAGAGTAGGAGAGAGCAGGAGAGAGCAGGAGGGAGTAGGAGAGAGCAGGAGAGAGCAGGAGAGAGCAGGAGGGAGCAGGAGAGAGCAGGAGAGAGCAGGAGAAAGCAGGAGAGAGCAGGGGAGAGCAGGAGAGAGCAGGAGAGAGTAGGAGAGAGTAGGAGAGAGCAGGAGAGAGCAGGAGAGAGCAGGAGAGAGCAGGAGGGGGCAGGAGAGAGCAGGAGAGAGTAGGAGAGAGCAGGAGAGAGCAGGAGAGAGCAGGAGAGAGCAGGAGAGAGTAGGAGAGAGCAGGAGAGAGTAGGAGAGAGCAGGAGAGAGTAGGAGAGAGCAGGAGGGAGCAGGAGAGAGTAGGAGAGAGCAGGAGAGAGTAGGAGAGAGCAGGAGAGAGTAGGAGAGAACAGGAGAGAGCAGGAGAGAACAGGAGAGAGTAGGAGAGAGCAGGAGAGAGTAGGAGAGAGCAGGAGAGAGTAGGAGAGAGCAGGAGAGAGTAGGAGAGAACAGGAGAGAGCAGGAGAGAACAGGAGAGAGCAGGAGAGAGCAGAATAGAGTAGGAGAGAGCAGGAGAGAGCAGGAGAGAGTAGGAGAGAGCAGGAGAGAGTAGGAGAGAGCAGGAGAGAGTAGGAGAGAACAGGAGAGAGCAGGAGAGAACAGGAGAGAGCAGGAGAGAGCAGAATAGAGCAGGGGAGAGCAGGAGAGCGCAGCGGTCTCTCCTAGCATGTTTCCTGGGAGATGGGAAGAAAAAAAACCTTGAGAGAAATAAGTGGCAACTGAAAACATGATATGGGCAGCTGCCATGTGTGTGGGCAGCTTATGAAATCTGTGTCAATGTTCTGTGTCAATGTTATCATTTAGCCCAGCTCTCCTGAATTCCCTCCCTCAAACCAACCCTTATATTATACTTGTTTGCAGTTGTATAACCCTCTTCCCTTGATCAGTTTACTAAACATATGTGTATATGACAAATATATTTTGCAGAATATCTAAAAATGTTTTTTGACGCTTATCTTTTGGGTAATTTAGAAAAACTGAAAATTGTTTTTACACTAACAGAAAATGTAAACATAGCATAGTGTGCACTCACGGGGAAATTTAAGCTCCCGAGTTGCTTTATTATCTGCTTGTCAAAAGCATTATGACATCATCAGTAAGGGAGACAAGGAACAAGAGAGACGGATAGGCACAGAGAAAAGAGTTTCAAACACAACACAGTCCATCGTCCTCATCTGCGGTGATGGCATGCTGAGAGGGGGAGGACGGGGTGAGGGGGGTGAGGAGAGGGGGAGGAGGAGGTGAGGGGGGTGAGGAGAGGGGAGGAGGAGGAGGTGAGGGGGGTGAGGAGAGGGGGAGGAGGAGGTGAGGGGGGTGAGGAGAGGGGGAGGAGGAGGAGGTGTCCAGATGCCTGGTGGGGCTCTGGTTGGTTCGGGATGGTTTACGGATTAAGAGCTGAAAGAAAAGGAAAAGAGGAGGATCGGTTACAATGTTTCTTTCCAACCTGCCAGAAATCTTTCATAGATGGTCTGTCATTAAAAGGACTAGGCCTGCTGATTCCTTCAGGCACTCAGCCAACCTCGGTATATGAAGAAAGTGCACCTCTAAGTCCTGCTCTAAATCCGACGATTTCCACAGAGGGCCAAGGAGAGACACCTGCAGGACATCTGATACTGTATATTTCATCCCATTCTTAAGAGTCAAGTGACTTACCGTCATCATGCATTAGCTCACCTGACACCGGTTATCATGATCACATCTGTTTTCATTGCAGCATTACATACTGTTACGTTAATATACAAATGTGATGTGTTGACAGTGAACTCTAGAACTGACTAAAAATAAGGAGTGGATGTCGAATGGACTCAAACCATTGCATACCCTTCTAAAGCTCAAAACGTTCAGAGAAGTAAACGTGTGTAAATCTAACAAATAAAACAAAATTATAACAGAGCATTAATTTGCATCTGCTTGTGAAACTTATTTCCGTTCTCTCGACCATTCTGTCTACCATCTCTACCATTGAAAAAGCCCAGAGATTGTCAGTTAAGTTACGTACATACCTCACATTCAACTACAACATGCCTGAAAACATAACACCCTTGTACAAAAGGAGCTGATTTTGTTGTCATAACTTGGCCCATCAAGTGCCAGCCTGTTAGGCTGTATGTTTTTGTTGCTATAGTACTTCACCTCAGATTGAAGTGGGGGCAAGATTGTGGTGATTGTCCTTACAGTGGAGGGGAGGCCTTTCAGATCATTATCAAACACCATGGGCAAGGCTGGGTGGTGGGAACCAAATCTACCAGCATCACCTAATGTATGCCATTTAGCTGATGGTTTTATCCAAAGCGACTTACATTGCCTACCTTTTTCAGTATGGTCCCAGAGGACAATCAAACCCATAACCTAAGCATTGTTAGCGGTGTGCTCTGCCAACTGAACCACAGAGGAGAACCATAAATCACCTCATCTCACACCCTGACAGTGTTTAACCAAAACACACAGGATGTCATACTCTCTGTGACTGTCAATACTGTACACCTTGTTTGGCTAGGGCAAGACATGGAAGACATGTTCCTCCGAAGTACTGATGTGTGGGGAAATAGGCCGTTTGTTAAATATTTGCACATTGAAATGACAACATCATTGAATGTAGAGTTCAACAGTTTGTGTTGTTACCCAAGTTGAAAGAGTTACTACAAGGGTACTGGGGCAACTTAATGTAAAGTGTGCCCAGCTTTTGCAGCATTTGCAGAACTCATTTTATTTTTTTTGGGGGGGGGGGCTCAGGTGTTCACAATGAGGCCAAGGCTACTGTAGCTAGCCACCTTTGTTAGCCATTAGACTTCATTGTGTTTCTCTCCACAGCGAAACTCTCAGAGTGGGAGTGCAGGGCAAGCTAGAACCCAATCTCTCAGCCTATGAATAGCCGGGCCAGAGAGAGGGAGAACAATGGCGAAGGGCTTGGGTGTTCCCTGTATCAGACACTCAGAGCCAGACCTTTGGATCATCCCAAGTCCCTCATCAAATATTTAGCCTCCCTGTCACTCATCAACACCTTAGGAGACAGGGCCTTGGACGGGCCAACCCTTTTCACAGCTGGTGGGTCCATGCCATTGGATAGGCTAATGAGGGCTGCTAGCCAAACACGTCTAGCCAGTGACTGTATCAGGGCACCTGGACCTGTCCCCTCTGCTATAGTATAGTAGTTCCTGTAGTGGGAGATGCTGTTATCTCCCATAGCCCAGACATGTCTACCCACTGACCGCATCAGTGTAACTGTAGACCGATGACTGTTGATGCTGTTTGTGGTATGGTTCTTATTGTTGTTTTTACTCTGACTGCACAACATTTCCCCTTGGCGACAGTGAAGACTGTTTGATTTATTGATTGATCGATTGATTGATTGATTGATTGGATTGATTGGATTGATTGATTGATTGATGTCCTCTGCTGCTGTGTTCTTGTAGGGGAAGATGCTGTGGGTATAGTCAGACACTGTATTCTTGCATTGACACTAGCAACAAGGTTCCAGCAAAAAAAAAAAAAAAAAACACACTGTTTGTTGGAACACACTGCATTGTTTGGTACTGTATGTTTATAATGTACCCATTTACAGTATGTTGGGCCTGCTATGTGGTCAGATAAGTGAAGGCATCTGTTTTTAAAATGCCAGATGCCTGTAGTCAGTTTAGTATTTGTCCATCAAGAAGGAGATGATTGGTCGATCTCCGGCACGGCACCTTCTGCTTATCAGTTAGAGCTGGGCAGCCTACAATGTTTAAAAACCTGACCAAACAAACGGATCATAAAAAAAATGGAAAAGAAGAACACTCTCTCTTTTGGCAGCAGCTCCTCCTGCTCTTCCCTGCTCTGTCTCCCTGCAGTGGAACTGGCCCCGCGCCTTTGTCAGCTTGTTATAGCCCTGCTGTATTGACTAAGGGTTCACCTTCCTCCCAATGGGGATTGGTCCTATTTAAAATGTTCTCTTGTGAATTTGTTCTGGAGAGGAGAAAATAAGAAGAATACAAATATGGGAGAGAGAGACAGGGGACCCGCCAGGCAATATCCACACCTTCCCCACTTCTTTTATTGTGCCAGTTTGGGGATTAGTTACCAGAGACGGCAAGATTTCAGTCAATGAATATTATGTGTCTTCGAATCCCCCTGTCGCTCGATTTAATTTCCGTACAGCGGAGGAGCATAATGAAGGGAAAAATAATTCCAGGACCTGTCAAAAAAAAAAAGAAGGAAAAAAAAAAAAGCTGTAAGTGGTGTTAAGTCCTGTCAGGTGAACAAAAGGGCCGAAAATATTGTTTGCGCCGACGATAACGACGATAATGTTTCAGGTGACATTCTCCCTCGATACACCTGAGACAGGTGACTTTTGCGTTGAGAGGATTATCTGTTATGGAGGATGGTGAAGTCCCTATTGTTTACAGCCAGGGATATGAATAACCCAAAGAGTTGGCTTCAACCAGGGGGAAGACGTTGGCCTCTCAACAAACTGAAAGACAACATTAGCTCATCAAAGTACAAGCATGAATGGATAAGTGAGTAAAGAAATACGTCAGTGGGGGGGTATACCTCAAAAGCCCCCTGACAATGAAACACTAGCACCACCGGCAGGTTTATTAATAAGTGATTGGGTTTCCAAATTTTCCTCAATAATTCAGAAGATAATTGGCCCAGCTTAATTGGTTGTGGAGCATAAAAGATTCACAGCGCCTCTTAAGTGCGCCACATCAGACCCCACTTATAATGATGACAGATGGCTGTTTGTTGGGTAAGGTGTCAGGTGGGAGGGCTTTGTCATATTCACACTTCCCCTTGTTAGGGAGAAGATCAGGTTATTCCTCCCAGAGCAAGACACAGTTTCTCTTTTTTATGGCTCCAACCGTGAAGCTGGTGAATTATTGAAGTACTGTTCATTGATTAAGTGCCAACCAAAGGTTCTGAAGTCAGACACCTCACAAGTCAAATGTTTGGGTTGTTTTTGGTTCAGCTTAGTTAAGTACTTTGTGGAAAAGTTCTGCTGTACGTGCCTTTGAGGTTCGGGAGGGAAAGGTTTTTTATGGCATGGACGATTCAGATTTCAGAATGTTTCTCATGCCAATCATTGCCTAGCAAAAACATAATTTAGAATTACTCTTGGTGATAAAAACGTTAGCAAAAATAAGACGAAATATGTCTTTGGCTTCTCCCAGAAACCTGGTTAGTGATTGTTATTGAATTTAGTGTTCTGCCAATTTATGTTGCCTTGTAAAAAAAGATGCTACCATAGTGCGAATCGATAGCAGAGTCTATCGATTCTGCTACCCTATCAAAACATGGTACCATATGTGTTTCCATTTCCAGTTGGGTACATAAAGGTATAACTTTATTTCCAGTTGTGTACACCCATAAAGGTATAACTCTCACAATATTATGGCATTTCTATTTATGATAGAAAATGTAAATTCTTATTCCAAGTCAAAGCTTCTTTTCGCACTGTACCATGCCAGTGTGAGAACATTTTAAATGTTTACAAATATACACTTACATGGGCTTAACACTTACCCTACAAAAGCATGTCATGGAATTATTTAATAAAGGAGAGAACAGCCGAAGTAGTCTTTCTTTGCACTTTAATATTGCAATAAGACATAATAATGCATGTTAAAACGAGCTAGCTTCTTTGCGCTTTTTTGCAATAAGACATGTGTTATAACACATGTTATAACAAACTAGCGCTAGCTGCATTTGTTTAAAGATAACACATGCTGTATGCCACTATCATCTAATTTCTACATTCTGCAGAAAAGCCATTGTGTACATGCAAATATTTACATGATTACAGGTCAAAAGGCGCAATGACATTTAAAAAATGAATGATATATATATTCCTCACCATCAGCCAAAAAGGTTGTATAGATGTATTGGTGCGTAGCCCTAGATTGTAAAAATGTGGACCCCTTTAGCGGCTGTGGCCTTGGCTACAGAAACCTACTGTATGTGTGTCTGACTGACGAAAAGGACACGATATCCATGTGCAGGGAGAGGGACAAATTCACCCTGATGACAGACATTTGGAACACTTTTGTGTGTAACTCAATTGCTTGTTCTAAGCCAGGAGGCAACATCAGTATTTGTTTTGAATGTGGTTTGCATGGGGAAGCATAAGAGCCAACGGATTTGTCTGTTGAATTAACAGACGCCTTTCCATAAAGGCGCATATAGCCACTGAAAGAAGAAGCGATTTTGTGTCCACTTTTAATTTAATAATAAACCTTCTTGCATATATATATATAGTTATATTTCACATGTCATTATTGGGCCAGGTTTGTCTGTTTTACTTTTATCAAGCATTGGCGCTTCACATTTGATCGCTAGGTCTATATTGCTAACTACCTAGCATCGATGACGCTGGTATTGATCACATTGCAGCTAAACAAATGGTATAAATTACATTTATTTATTATATCGATACACCGATTTTGGTCACGATAATTCTGCCCGGTAATTCTAAGCGGTTCTTGGTTCTAGACTAGCCAATTGTTGGTGCCACTCTGGGGCCAGTTCTTTAGCTGTCGAAACACAATAACTGGTTCGATATTAGCCACCTGCTCCGAACCAGCCCTCAAACTGCCTTGGTGGGACAGGGGCCTGTGTCATGCCTCTGACACACAAGCAGGCCCTGTTGGAAATGGTCTAAGTTATGTAACAATAATATTCTGCAGTTCCGACCTCCATGAACAAACATTACCCTCCAGATTGCCCTCATGAGGAACATCCATCACCCTATTTTTATTCATTAACACGACATTAATAAAGGGGTTAATTGCCCCCAATCATTATGGCCAGGTCCATTTAAGCAGAAAAAACATCATTATTTTCAACTTTGCCAACTCTCCAAAGCATTTAATCACTAATGATATGATTAGCGTTCAAAAACACACTCGAAATTAAGAACAAGCTTGTTGATTTTTTAAGAGTAGCTAGCTTGTGAAAACTCAACATTGTATAAGTGAGCGGGCGCACATATATACACACACACACACACACACACACACACACACACACACACACACACATATATACACACACTTAATGTCTTTGTGTGTTCAAGGTTTTGTACATTTCCCCTACCTAATGGGCTAATAATTTGGGTCAGCTCGTTAGCGGTCTATGAAGACTTAAGGGGAGGAAGCACCTGTTCGTTTAGTTAATGAACTCCTAAAACACCAACACACTAAACTCTGAGGCAGGAAAATAAACAGAGACATGCCCGTGACAACATACTATTCTCAAGACACACAAACCTTTAACCGGCAGGCTGATACTGAAAGGTATATATCAGCATTTGTAAAAAAAAATTGTCAGGCCTACGTACCGTACACGCACAGACCTCAGGTTCGGAGCAGCAGAAGAGGATTATAAATCAACTCTCCCCCTCATTCCCTTCCAACAAAGTAATAATGAAGAGATTGAAACCTCCCTCAGCACTGTTGAACTATTTTGGAATAATGTGAATATCCAGGAGGATCACTTTAATGTTTATGCATGTGTAGTGTGTGTGTGTGTGTGTGTGTGTGTGTGTGTGTGTGTGTGTGTGTGTGTGTGTGTGTGTGTGTGTGTGTGTCTGTGTGGACACATGTTACCTGGGACCAGCGGCTCCACCCCGTCACCCATGATCGATGAGGTGACCTCAGGAAAGACTTGGCCCGTGCAGCCAGAGCCTTTGCCATCATCACCACCACCCCTGCTCACAACTCCCTGTGCTGGAAACCCAAGACCGCAGGCCACAAAGGGCGGTGTAAGGCATCTCAGCCTCTCCTCTCAGTACAGTAATTAACCTGGCTCTCACCTCCCTGTCCAGCAGCATCCACAGAACAGCCAAGCAATCACCAGACACTTCACACAACAGACCCTGCGCAGCAACTTGACCCTCACGCTTCGTTTCTTCTTTTGTTACCTTTTTTCTAGAGTACTTCTCTTTCCAAATTAGTAGGGACAGCGGTACCTCATGCACCGACACGCAAAGTCACCACATTGAGTAATTGTTCAGTGTCATGGTCAAAAACAGCTGATAGACAACAGTACTTTTGCATGAATGATTTCACAATGGGTTAATGTGGGAGAGAGATTCCAAATTCCAATGTTTGAGCTTAATAAATCATGGACTGCAATTTCTCTCCAGACCTAGGCTACTTTCATAGTAAGAAAACATTAAAGAATGATTCACTTTTTAGTGACCAGTTCTTTCGATTCTGGTAAAAAAAATAGAACCCTACTAAACAGCCAATAAAAAAATCTGAAATCTCTCATTGGCCCACGTCACGACAAAAGCAGGTCTTAAATCAAACACTAACAAGTTTGCGTTGTTCTCAGCACGCGCAGGCTGTCCAGGAACTCTCCCGGTCCGGTCACAGAGGAGAGCCTTCACGGGCTACTTGTCCATACCAGCACCTCTTTTTTTCACCAATCATTTCCTCTCACTCTGGACTGGTGATGACCTCAGAGCACGCTGGTTCTGATTAGCAGTGCTGAGTACCATACAGAAAGATGTGGTTAAGGTTAAGTGAACCTGTGATGAATATTATGCTCCGAAAAAAGAATCACATGCACATTGTGTTGTGACAGAAAAGGGCATTATTATTACGTCATTTCACATTATGTCAATGCTCTCTCTTGCCACCCAATGTTGAACGGGGACAATTACATTTTCCAACAAAGAGTATTTTATTTTCAATTTCTTTCATTTGCATTACATTCAAGGGCCAAAGCGCAGTGTCCTGTAAGAAAATGTTCTTTCATTCGCTTCGCTTTCATTCGATTCATTTGCTTCCATAAAAAAGTACAATGCTGCAATGCGTTTAGCAATATGAAGCCTCCGTGTAGCCTTGTTAACTAAGGCATTCCTCAAAACACCCGTGAGCAAGCTGATACCCCTAGGTCTTTTGTTAAAGGGAGTGGGACAGGACAGAAGGACCACACATTTCTGTGTTTTAAGAGCTGGCCCCATGAGAGAAATGGACACCTCTACCACGTCACTCACTGGTGTCAATGATGGACACTTGGCATTGACATGTCATCCTCTCCCTGATCCATTCTCTCTCCTCAGAGGAGCCAGCTGTACAGATGGGAAGCCTCAACAAGCCTCAGTATAAGGCAAGGCCTACTAGACTACACCGTGACAAATTAATTTTCCAGCAAAAATGTGTGGCGAATGTTCCACTCTGTCACAAGTGAAATGGGACGTTTTTGAGGTGCCAGTGAACATGGAATTAGCAGACTTGCCCAAAATCCAGAAATGTCGTGCCCTCTATAATAAGCAATAGTATTATTCAATTCAGTTTGGCTATTCCTCATAAAAGGAATAAAGTTAATCCCTGCCCTGCATATACTTTATACCGCAAAACGAAATGTTAAAATGTTTTAAGTACAGTCACATTTTCCTGTGTATAATACACTTTAATAACCCCTAAGTGCACTTCTGACTAGCTACAAAGCTTCATCTCCCAGACAAATGCTATTTTCAGTGAGGTGTAATGAATAGCACTTAAAGTCCCTGAAAGACTCCTGTATCAAGTTTTGGATCCATGGTATTTTTGGGAACAAAGGGAAAGAGATTAAGACGGGCAGATTTGAGTAATGTTCCTTGTAATCCGCCTCGCTTCTGACATTTTAGCCACTCATTATTAACTTTCTTTTTTTTGATGTCTCTCTGTTTATTGATGGGACAAGCGGAGACATCCAACTCGGGACCCACCCCCCCCCCCCCCCCTCATTGTCAAGGCACGCCACCCCAGTTTGGATCCAGGCCCTGAGAAGTGGATAAGTGCCCAGGTGTTTCGTAATTGCAGTCATCTTTTTTAGTAATAATATCATTGTGGTTCCATCTAATGGAGGAGATCTTTATCAAACACATGATCCACACAGAGAGGCCTCTTCAGTAATGAGAGCCCTCCATTATCACTATCGAGAAGGACATATTCATTAATCAAAGGCTCCTCGACATGTTTGCCTTGGAGCAGACACATACATACACACACGCGCGCACACACACACACACACACACACACACACACACACACACAAACACGCCCCCACACATACACACCCACACAGCAACACACGCAAATTAATTAGTAGTAACCTACCATCATAATCTACTATCATAATCAAATATGTGTAGAAGTAATACTAGGAAGAGGCAATGTGAATGTGTGAATAAAGTGAATAAAAGAACTAAAGAGGAGGCTCAGTGTTCAGGATTCGGTCCCTGCAGTGTCTCTTTAGGAATTTGTGCTTTTTCTGGCTGGTTCTTTCACCAGACCGACTGACTATAAATATGACCCTTCTGATTACCCACATCCTCGCCCCTGAAATAAATTATCCTCTATTCAGCCAGAGCAGAAACCCGGCACCTTTGAGGGACAGTGCAGTCTGGCTCAACAAGCCAAGTATCCACAGTGCTGCAAATGAGCGGAGCAGAGTTCTCAGAGCACAGTCCCTCTGGACACACGGACACACACGCACACACACACACACACACACACAAATGCACACACAAACACACACACACACATGAACGCATGCACAAACACACGTACATGAATGCGCACCCAAACACACACACACAAAAACCACACTAAATGACAGAAGGCTCTCCTCAACCCTCTGAACTTGCATGGGAACATAGTTCTGGCACACCTCATTGTGCTTGGCTGGCTCTGGGTGCCAGTAATGGCCACTGTGGGCCCTGCCTGCCTTGCCTTGCCTGTCAGTCCCCTTCCTGCTGGCCCCAATGTGCTGGATAATAGGGTCCAGTGTGGGGACCAGGGGAATGGAGCTCATCACAGGGGTTGACTCAGTCTTCCCTAGTCCCTCAACGCTGTGGGTCTGGCACACAGCACAGGTGGAAAACGGAAGAGAGTGAGTGGGTAGTCGGTAGGGTGTTGGCCCCGCTCTGCCCACCAACTTTTGGCCACCGCAACCATCAGGCTCTTACTTACTTGTCGTGTGTGGTTTTAATACTGTCATCGCAGAAGTTTTTACCAAACGAGAAACACAGTCAAGAGAGGAAAAGGGAGGAAAGAAAGATGGGGAGAGAGAATCCAAAACAGTAACACTGCATTAATGGTGCCCATAGACTCTGAGAGAACACAGACCAGTCTTCAACAGAGAGGCGCCTGACACTAAGTAACGAGCTTCCCATACAGAATTATCATGGGACCAGTTTTTCTACTAACAACCCAACAAATTCTGGAACATATGGAAAATGATTCTCCCTTTTCATTTAGCCCAAACACATTTCTCCTTTATTTATTTCAAGTTATCAATTATTGTGTAGGCTAATACATTAATATGAAATGAAACCAACTGAAAATAAATGAAGTTACATAGAGAGTAATTGACATGTAACTGACTATCGAGGAAACAGGTAGAGGTAGACAAAATAGACAAGTAGACAAATTCATTCAGACTCAAATCCCCACTCTACCCTCAGCAATCTGTCAAAGCCTTAACCCTTTCCTTTGCAGTATCCTTCTTCTATTATTCTTTCCTGGAGTCTTTTTTTGGGGGGGATCTTAAGTTAGGTGTTGTGAGTATTTAAGCTAAAAACAGGCTGCAGTTGTTTTCTTTACTAAAACACCTGTCTAAACAGCAGCAAAGCCAAGGGTGAGTTTCAGCTGTCAGCGTTGGTGACAGCTCTTGACAAAAATTCAGCAGAGAGAACTCCAAAGACGACCACTCAAGCGAAACAATGCACGTGTGCTGAGATGACCCCAGCTGTGTTGCGATGCCTCATGCATCTTCACTAGGCCGTGTTTTGTTGATTTTGTCTAAAAGCAACAGCGGTATAGGATTCATCCTTCATATTCATTTTAAAAGTCTTTGTTTTCTTCGTATCCATGGCTCCTACCGCCCTTAATCATTTGTCCAAATAGGAAAAAGGTTTTAGTGACACTGACTCAGCGAGAAAAAAAAAGTTACACCTGAAACCAAAACCCGTCTTTTAGTATTGTGGAGATGACAAAAGACGAAACTATTTAGTGATTAATTAATACAGCTTACAACCGCTTATAAAGGAATTTGTATCATCTGTCCGGAGTGGGTTTAGGACCTGTTTTCAGTGAAGATTTAAGGAACAAAAGCCAGGTGGCTCATTAGCTTTTTGAGTCTTAACTCGGTCTGTATAGGTGGGATGCTTAAAGGTGGTCGAGTTACACTTCTTACGCTTGAATTTCAAACACATGGCTCCTTAATCTGCTATTCCCGACTACAGGCCCTACCTAACCTCACCCTCTCCACCTCTCTCTATGGTGTCCGGTCCCTTGGGGTCCATTCCAATGGATTCCATTGTCTCACCTGGGGTGAAAAATGGCAATGCAGCCTTGGCCTTAGACACATATATGGCTATACATCCATAGAGATGGCATTACCTTTAGTTCTTGTTTTAGGAGTATTACTCTCTGTCAGTTTATTGTCTGCAAATCAATTGCTTGTGAATTCGTCTACCGGAACGGCGCCTTCTTTCATTAACTGCTTTCTATAATAGTGTAACAACGCAAAATGTAACGATCTTGTTACATTGTTACATACATGTCATGGAAAATGTCCATGCACGCAGGCATGCACAAACACACTCACATACAAGCAAAGAGTGCAAATTATACAATGACAATCGGGGGGAGGGGGGGGGTCGACCTTTTCTCCAGGGCGTAAGGAGAATACAGCACAGGCACTTCAGTGAACTTAAGTCTTACAATCCTTACAGTATCTTGCTTGTTTAATTTAATGTCTGCAGTCTGTCGATGATGATAAATCAAATCCATGAATACAGCAGCCCATACTGTACATGTGAAACTCACCACCACCCATCCTATCCTGCTCAGTATTAAGCCTGCATAAGTCACCGAAAATACAGTCTGCATTATCATCTGTCCTAATTCTTCTAAGTTTCTCTGGTGAATCATTTGATGGTGAATCATTTGATGGTGAATGATCTCAGAAAGATACTGATATTTGTATGTTGTCAAGACACACATCAGAATCAAGTACAATGCAAGCATGCACAAGGAATTCACTTCGGTGTAATTGGTGCTACAGAAATACTAAGATACCTGTACATAAAACAAGCTGCATACAAGACAGACATTGGACACACAGTTGGTATAACACCCCCGCTCTGCTTCCTTACAATACAACAGTACAAACTCACCATCACCCATACTGGGGGGGATGGGTTATTTAATTTAATTTTAAATATGTGTCAAGGTTAAGATGTCAAGGTTAAGAAATGGTATGGTCCACTTTAGGGGTGTCTGAAATCGTATTACAAGATTCTTCCAGGCATGAATATGGAAAATATATTGTAATATTTACGGTTACAGATAAGATATACTGTAAATGTTTCTACCCCCTGTTGTTTTGACCTCTTTTGGGGGCGGTCCAAGTCTTAATCAATCCCCCCCCATAATTCAAACCATGCATGTCCCAGGGGGGCAAAATGTTTGAAAATCTATTATCATTAACACTTCCAAACAGTCAGATCAGAAAATTCCAGTCTAAAAAAACATCACACCATTTCAATTTTTCCAATATAATCTTTATTTTTCATATACAAACACACATTTTCTGTACCACTTTAATAATGTTCACTAAACAAGCAGTTTCTAAATGTACAGAGAATTTGACATACTTACTCATACTTACATGTACGTATATTGTATATAGTGTATGCAGAGGCTATTCCACCCAATAAGAGGAGCTCTTTGACATCCCATTGAAAAAGGAGCAGCTTTGAAAATATGATGTTCCACAAAACAAAAGTAGTAAACAAATCCATATTTTACACTTAAGGCGAACACCATGGTTTACCGAATGAAATCCTACCATGTCACCATGTCTTTGTATTTCCTGTTGTAATAAGCTGTGACGCACTGTTGACATCCTCTGTGTAGTACACCACACTGGTCCAAAAACATTTACTTTGACAAATTCATACAAAGACTTCTTTTCAAGGATGATTATCATTACAAAACAACTCATGCACATTGTTTATGTATTATTTATTATGGCTATTATTCAGCTTGTTTGGTCAAGAAGAAGATCCTACGAAGCACTTCATGTGTCACAGCAGTTCTTCCTTGTAGACTCCTGTTCTACAACGGACAGTTGAATAAGGCTAGAAACGGGCAGCTAACATTAGCCTAATTGTCATCCGTTTGGACTGCTCAACTCAACATCCTTTAATTGTATCTATCCATTGTCTATCTTTACCAAGGTTGAAAATAGCAACAGCAGTATCTTCTGGCAAATATATTTACCCAGAATAACATGTTATTCTTGAGTATTGATACAGAAATAAAGCTGTATGAAACTGGGATGGCTATGAGATAAGAGATACCATTAGCTCAGCAACAAAAGTCAGGAAAATGTGGACATGATTTGGGGGTTGGGTCACTTTAGCTAATGTACAGATACAAATGAATGTGAGAAAGTCAGGATCACAGTTATTTTGTTATCAACATCTTAACAGAAATAATTCAACTACTTGAAAGGAATGGAAAATCGTATAATATAATATAACACTATGCCATGGAAATCACAGAACTGTTTAGGACTTAAAAGGTCCAGTATGTATTTTAAAACAGTGCTAAATGGCTGTGATGTATCGGTAGACATCAAGGAATGAGATCACATGATGACTGTGCCTATTTCACGTTTGGTTTGTTTACAAGGATATGCAAATGTTTAGAAACATAGCATATGCACATTTTCCAATTTTCAGTATGGCCATCGGGGACAGCAACAGGCAACACTACATGCTGAACCATTAAGATTCAGAGCAAGCTGCTAGTTGGCAGCTATGTTCCGAATCCTAAGCATCTACTCCCTTCTTTAACAAGTACAAAACTTGGGAGCATCATGAAAACAGAAGCCATACTATACTGTATGGTGCTGACAGATCCTTTGGCAGACTTTTAAGCCAGCGCTTGATTTCACATTCAGCACATCTAGACCAATTACTAGACCAATCATTAAGGATGAATGTCTCTGGCCCTACATCATGCCCCCGATACATGCCCCCCCTACACATACACACACACACACACACACACACACACACACACACACACACCACAACTCCCACTTGTGTGGCCGGTGTGCAATAAGAGAGGGAAAACAAACAATGTCATCGAAAATAAACTTTGAAACAGCGACTTTCCCTGTGAGAGAAATCAACTTTATAGCTGCTACATACAATCAAATGGTCCCTCAACTAATTGATGACAAGAAGGACGGTAGAAAAAGATAAATGCATAATAAATAGTGTGAAACATGGAGGATGTCCCATATGCTTTCAGCACAGTTAGTGTTAAAATAAAGTTGTAGCTAAAGTTGATTTATCACCCAAAGGAATCATTCATAGAAATATAGATGGATTTGTAAGTCTGGCATACTGTAGGGTCAATGCTGTTCCCCGTCATTCTGGTAAATATACACACATACTGTATACAAGAGAGAACACATACAAATCTTTACTTTGCAGTATTTGGTCCAATGACCCTGAAAACCCCAAAAAGCAATACTGATAGTAAGTCTCAACAGCTTTACTGATGACTTGTGCATTGAGAAAATGTGTGCGTGTGTGCGTGTGTGTGTGTGTGTGTGTGTGTGTATGTGTGTGTGTGTGTGTGTGTGTTGAGTGTACAGTAGAGAGAGGGGCAGGCTCTGGCTATGAGCCAGTGTGTATGGGCAGCCTGCTGGTCAGAGACCCTCACTGCTGTAGTTAGTTTGTGGAACCTCTGGCTGTGCTTCTCATCCGTCGGGGGAGGAGGTGGCGGAGGGGTTGGGGAGGGAGGGGTACAGGGAGAAGGAGACGAGGTGAGGGGGTCACTGCAGCACACACATGGAGCTGCGTGGGGGGTTGACTGTCCTGGCCACAGGCTCCTGGCTGTAGTTCACTATGTCTGCCTTTACCACGCGCTGCAGACAAACACATACAGAGAGACACACAAACAGAGAGCAGTAGTATTATGAGTATGCAAAGTATACTGTATGTTTACTGTACAAGTAAATATATAAACGTGCTTTAGAAAGGAAGACAGACTTGCTCTTCTCTCTTTTTTCACAGATGCGTTCAGCTCTAAGCCAATCAGGAGCTTCCAAACACAGGTCAAACTGAGGTCAAACTGACAGAAGAAGTCAGTTCACCCAAGTCCCCATCCATGGACTACCGACTACAATTGTCTAAATTCCTTAAAAGACAATGTTGACGTAATTTGATAGGAAAAATAGGACTAGCCTGAACCAAATTACCACCCACGGATTTCAATACTAGCCACCTATTTCGTTGTTTGGTACCTGTACTATAGCAATGACAATAAAGACCATTCATTCATTCATTCATTCATTCATTCATTCATTCATTCATTCATTCATTCATTCATTCATTCATAAATCACCACAACTCAAGTGCTACAACCACAATAACTACCACTACCACTACCATTACCACTACAACTAGTGTACTTTTAAAAGACACAACTAATAACTGTTTCTACTACACCATACACAAATAGGGTATATTATATATGGGATATATATTTATATTTTGGGATATATTTGGGATATATAACCCAAAAGCATATCTACATGTGACCAAGTACCGTAGACATACTGTGACTATTGAACAGAACAGATTTTGCTCTGATTGGGCTCGTCTCTGATGGGGCCTTCATCCTGAGGGTAGTCCACCAGCTCAGCTTTCACAATCCTCTGAACACAAGACAACACACCAGAGCCATGGAGAGATGGAGGGATGGAGGGATGGGGAGACAGGAGAAGAGGGGGAAAGAAAAGGAGGGGAGAGATGGAGGGAGACAGAGAAGACAAAGCAGTGTAGATATAGGAGGAGGAGGAGGTGAGGCGTGAGAAGGAGACGTGGACAGGGAGGTCAACAAAAACACAGACAGGGAGAAACAGAGGTACAGTTGGTTAGAATGGAAGATGGGTTAAAAGAACAGGAGAGGGTGATGTCATTTTGTTTATTTTTCCTTGAATCATTTTCTATTCTAATCTATGTCATATGTAAAGATGAAAGCTCCCCAAGTTCACTCTCTATTTCTTTTTCTTTTCTTTTTTCTTTTTTTCTTTTTACTTAATATAAAAAAGGGAAAAAAGACTTTGGTCATAGGAACTGAGTTGATTGTGATATGTTGAATGTAATGACGATTGTTGTAACCAATGACCATTGACAATAAAAAAAAGAAAAGAATGGAAGATGGGTAGATGTGAAGACGGGGGTCACGGTCTCGACAGCGAGAGGAATGACAGAGAAAACAAATGACACGTACTGGTTTGATGATTAAAATATATATATATATATTTTTTTTTTTAAGAAACAGAAATTGCTGCAACCAAAATACATACAGTACTGTCTGTGACCTATTTCACCATGCCACCTATAGCTTCAATCAACCCCATCTCAAAGAGTCCAACAACACAAACGATGCTAAATGCGGAAGCATCTTTTGTTTTTTTCTTACAATGAGGACATTTCCATGGAGATGTCCCTGTGAGTCAGTGGCACAGGGCTTACTGTTAATCTAACCCTGTAAGCAAAACCCAACTGAGACAACCGGGCCGTGCAGTATAGAGACAGCAGACCTGAACTGGGACAAGGAGCCGGGCGGCACAGAGTCCAACCCATACCACATGGTTGAAAGGCAGGCCCCTGGTTGGCTGTGTGATTAACGAGCTGCCCATGCCGGGTGTCGGGGTCTCAGAGTCGTCAGCGCTCTCAGTATGTGCTCTCTCAGACAGGGGACCATGATGAAGTGGGCTCCCAGGCCGATAAGATCTGCTTAGGGGTCGCGACCCCCATGTACCGCTCTCTAAACCTGACAACTAATAATGAGTCTCCTCTAGCCCCCCCAGCAAGACCCTGAGCCCTGACCTGCTCCAACACACACACACCCCCGACCCCCCCCCCCCCCCCCCAACCCAACCCATACACGCTACTACAGATCACAACTGCATCCCTTGACATCACTAACATTGCAGAGCAACAAGGTAGAACAAACTAGAAGACGGTCTCTTTTTCCTTTGTGTCTCAATCCCCAGTGTAGCACCTATCTGAGCACCTTCACCCTGAACCTCTCCCTTCCGTCTCTGTGTGCCGTTGAGAAGAGAAGAACACACATATCACTGGAAGTGGAATGTTCCTCACTGCGTTACAAACATCACAGACTAGAGTCCTCCCTCCGTGGCCGCTGTGGCAGGCTGGTGACTGGTGGATCAGAGCAGGCCACTCGCCCTGCTTGTTTGGCCTGGATTAAGGCACTTGGGTTTATTGAGACAGCTATCACGGGAGGTGACGGAGAGGAGCAGAGTTGGACACCTTCATTAGCCCCTGTCTGTTGAAAGCAACAAGGCTGAGATGGTGGGTGGTAGGAGGTATGTGTGTGTGTGTGTGTGATTCCCCACCCAGGTCAGTGGCTAGTCCCCTACCCTTCCCTCCCTCTAGGGGTCGTGACCTCCCCCTAGCCCCTGCCGGCCTCCTCAGCCAGCCGCTAGCCAGCGCGGCTCCAGCCAGTCATACTGTATCACCCCCAGGATTAATGCCCCTGCGTGGGAGGAGGTAACCCTGTAATCCCGGCGCTGCCCGCCCCACCGCGGGGCCACCTGGTCTGGGCGGGTGAGCAGGGGCCGAGAAGGCCGAGCTCGGAGGTCCCCCCCCCCCCCCGGACCCTCGTCGCCAGGAGATAAAACGCAATAAATCAGAGGACGCAGCCTAACCTACTCACCCCGCCTCGACCGACCTCCGACCTCTCACTTCACACACTAGTGTCAACGTGGTTCGACGCGGGGCCGTGTGTACAGATGGACAGTGTCAAGTCGCAGGTAGGGCATCGCAGGAGTCAGACATAACACGGCGTGTTGCCATAACAACGGCTTTTCTTTTTCTTTTCTTTTTACAGTGTGAAGTGAACTCCTGACCTGACACACTCCTTGTTGACCTTGCTCAGAGCTACAGTTAGCGCTTTGGCTAACAGTGAAGAAAGGTCACGGGGGAGATGGTGACTGTTACGGCCGTAGTGTGGTCGTGTGTGTGTGTGTGTTTTTGTGTTTTCTTGTGTCTCTCCCTAGGGCGATTGCCCTTCCGCCCTTCCGCCCTTCCTATCGCCATGGTGACGGCCTGAGGAGTGAGCACACCTGGTACAGGTGCAGTACAGGTTGCTGTAGAGAGGCTGCAGCGTAATAATAAACAAAAAAGTGTCTGATGTAAAACAAACAAGACTCACCTGAGACTGCTCCATCTCTGCTTTGTTGAGCTTCACGCCCAGAATCTCAGCAGCTACTCTCTGGAAACACAGGAACACCTGAGGGAAGACAACCGGGGGGGGGGGAGGAGAGTACACAGAAAAAGAGAGATGGGGAGAATAAGTATTAAACATAATTTCCTTTTTTTCTTTTTCTTTTTGGGGGGGGGCTTCTTCATCCTTAAGAATATCACACACCCACACGTCATCATGAGTGAACTTTATGGGTATGTGAGCCACACTTCTGACGTGATTTTAAGTGGCTAACAAACAGCAAGTGACTCACCGAATCTCCAGACTTGGCTGACACCAACTGGCTGATCAGGCCATTCTCCTGGCAGAAGCGCTGGTGTTTGTCAGGTTTCACCGTCCGCATGTGCTCCAGGTCGACTGGGGGATGAGACAACGTGACAACAACGCGTCAGCAAACTACACAGACGGGGCAGGGCAAAGGCTTCACGTAAGGTTATATACCGGCGTAGACAGACATACTGACACAGTGAACTGTCTCATATCTGGTGTGGTGGTTAACACAGAAAAAGATACGGTTAACACAGGGATTTAGATACACGTGACCCTGTCTCATTTAGACGGATAATAAATAAGCAGTCGTCTATAACTGTTGTTGTGGTTCTTCATTTCCAATTCTGCCTGTGTGTTTGTGTATGGTCGAGTTGTTTTAGTTAGTTGTTATTTAAGGACAAGGGGGGGGGTTCAATTTAAAGTCCCTGTGGCTCAATTCCCAGCTGGGAAGATTCCCGCCTCACTGTCACACACAGACATTCCATAGCATAGTACACGGTCCTTAATAGTCGTACCCTGCGGCTATGCACCTTTACCTTTACCTCTCCGTGACCCGGGACAGTCAAAGGAGCCCAGCTGTGGAGGCAGTTAAAACAGGCGACCCAAGGACGACTGCAGGCTATCCACGGGTATGGGTGTCTAACGCAGAGAATACCTCTGTGACATATAGTGTTTAATGCAATATTGGAAGCAGGCCTTTAAGGTGAACACGTGGTGCCAGAGAACTGGGTCTGTCACCACCTTGTTGATTTACTGCAAACAGGCAACAATGACGGGCAGCTTCTTTTCTAGCCATTGTGCGCCGTCTACTCTGTGCACTCGACTCCTGTGCAGTGATACCCAGCATGCTTTGCTTCAGCCCTGTTCCTCAATGCCGGGGTCATGCCGGGGTCGCTAGGGGAAGACACCCGGGGGTCCCGCTGCTGAAAGCAATAGCTTTCCTCTTTATTTGTGTCTTTGTGTGACCAAGGCGGCCACGCCCGGTATCTGGTGCATGCGAGGAGGCACGGCCTACTGTACTGGTGTTGCCTTTCTCCCCCCCCCCCCCTTCCCGCCCTACCCCCACGACTTGTTGCTCTTTGTGTGAGGCTTCATTCAAGCTGTCAGTGTTTTTTTGTTTTTTTTTACCCCGTTCTCCCGTTCTCATGCCCCCTTCCCTTGGTTTGTGTCTGTGTGTCAAAGACAAAATGTAAATGATCAAGAGGGAAAAAAAAGTTTAGAAATGTTTTTTGTAACTAGTTTCGTTCCTGAATCTTGTTTAAGAATGTCGACGATATAGCTGAAAAAAACATATCCTACTGTATAAGTCCAAATCATATGAGTCTCAAACATCATCACACGTGAATTTGAACGAAAAACCTTTCTATTACTACACACGCGCACGCACGCAACGCACGCACCACACACACAACATTTACTCTACGGCCGAAGCAGGTTGCCATGTCTTTCCTCCCCACGAGTAAACATGGCTGTCTCATAGGCGTCAGCACGTTATTAATTCGTGTCATTAAGAGCGGAGGTACTCCTCATGCTACTAGAAGTAAACTGTGCTAATCCTTTGGATCCTGAACACTTGGGAGAGGTTATCAATCATGTGTCACGGTCAGATTAGCCAACATTAACACACGCGGGGCAGGGCCTCGGGAGTGGAGGGAGAGTGGCAGGCCACTGCGAGGAAACGTGATGACGTGGGTGACAAATGAAGATCAAGAGCAATTAAAAAAACTACGGGAGTAATGTTCATCTGTGCTGCCTTAACAAACAAATACAGTACAGGGACAATAAAAGACCACAGTCAATAACAATGTTCATAGAGGTACAAAGGCATGAAGGATCATTTGCAAGTACTCAATGTTGATGAGGTTGGTAGTCCACCGCATTAGCGTTGTAACAGTTTTCACAAGATTCCATTTGTCATAAACAACAGGCAAGATGGTCCATTCTTACCTCACATGCTCAGTGACATGTTCTGAGCTCGTCCACAGACATGGGAGAGTAGTCATGTGTTATTCTGCTCTAGCTCTGACAGTCGTCAGGAGAGTTCAGTTATCACGTACCCCCACACAGGAGAAACAATACGGACCCGGAGACTAACAGAGCGAGAAGGACTTGAAATTCTCTCCCACACAAAAATAAAACAAAGGCGATGTGAGGATGTGGATGAATAGAACGTCTGGACATGGATGTCAATTAATTATATATGTTTTAATCTTCGTACATCTCATGACAATAAGAGATAAATGGTGCGGTAGAGCCGACCTCAACATTACATGCATGAAACCCCTGACAAGCTATCAGGCAATAATCAATCAACCCAAATGTAATGTCTGTCAAATGTAGTCCTGAAGGACTAACAATGACAAAGAGCAGACAAAGAGAAAACATTGTACAAATTGTTACAATTTGGAAGGCGAAAAAAAAAAAGTTTGATTTTTCTCCTAAACAAATTCTCGCCACATGTGTCATCCTGTCCGAGGACACTGACCGCACGAAAGCACTAATCCTACATTTTTTGTGTTTCGTTTTTTGTTTTTTTCCACCTTCTTAATGTAGCCATTTCCACTTATCAGGTTGAAACAATCTTCAACCGACGATCTGGTTTCCCTCCGTTTCTGACAAACTGTACATCAGGTTAACTACCCCCAGGAAGTCACTGCAAACAAAACTAAACTGTTTAGGCCTCCGAGCACATAGAGATAGCAGAGTGGACCATCACTCGTCAAGACCGATGGCTCTCCCTCACCCCAGTCACCGCCAGTGTTTACTTTAACAGTCTGTATGTCATTGTGGTGCGTTTCAGAACACAACAGTTGGGAGACAGAAATCCTTGTGAGTAAATCACTGGTATACCCTATTTGTCATACAGCACCGTATTACAAAACGAATATTCTAATAAAAGGTTAGAGTAGGACAAATGAACAGTGTGGAAAGATGTTGTTCCAATTATTTTCCTAAGTGAAATGACCAGTTTAATTTAAAAAATGACTAAAAGAAATGTAATATTTCCTCAAAGGAATCAGATTTGGGGCAACAGTGTTTAAAGTACTCGCATTGTATACAATTGGGTCAATCAAGGAAGTACTCCAGACTCATGCCACAGAGGTGCGTCAGGACCCGGTCCAGGAGACAGTGAGGAGCGCAGTGCTGTGTGGTCCCTGGCGTCACAGTGATGGTCCGGGGCCCTGTTACACTGGCACACTGAGCTGACTGCTGCTGCTGGGGCCCGAGTGGAACATTTAATGGAGCGAGAAACTGCCAGGGGATAAACTTGACACAACACTGTTCATCGGCCACCAGCCTCATTTAAACCAAACAACTGTTAGAGCATTGGGGAGAGGATGGGGGGCCTCCTGGAGTGGGCGGCTTGGGGGTCATACCCCTCTAGTGAAAGTTGCAGCCAGGGGTTTAACAACCTGAGGGAACACCTCTCACTTCCAAAATTACCTCACTGTGCCTGGCAGACCCTTCCTTGGGGGGGTCACATATAACCCTAAAGCACAAATTGACAAACTGGATTTTTTTATAACTTTCGAATCTAACCAAAATCAACCAGGTTGGCGGTTAAAACAACCTTTCTGTTACCTACAGTAGGTAAACATTTCAGATGCTTACAATGGTCCGATATGATACTTCTCTGTTTCCAAACCTACTGTTAATGTTCTCCCTCCACACCTGCTGCGTTATAATGACTGATGGTCCACTATTCTATGATGGGAGACAGGGGCCTGATATACAGCTTTACTTGTACTTTTTTTTTTTTTTTTTTACTATTCCCTTTGTTTGTGTAGAAGATGGACCACCACCAGAGCCATTTTGGCAGATGGGCAGCGCATTAATGTGGGCTAATGTCTATAATGTCTCTACTGCAGGCCCATGGAACCTAACATGGACTACTGCCGGATGCTGAACAATGTCGTGGATAAAGCCAAGATAAGATACTAGGGATTAGCATCCTAGAAAACAGCCAAACCCATTAGATTAAAGCCTCTTATGGACATGGTGAATGACATCATTCTCATGCCTTTCTTTCCTGTTTTCCTCTCTCTCCCAATATATGATATAGAACCCAGTATAATTGCAAGTGACATTTTATTTACTGTTAAAATTACTATTAAAAGGACATGAGGAAAAACGTATAGAATCTCACAAAACTCATAAGCGTATAATTGAATATTCTCACTGTGAGCTTTAATCTGTTTGGTCATTGACTGACCTTTTTTCTGCACGAAGTGGCCAATAAAATTAAATGGTAAGGTGAAATCATGCAGTAAGTTTTAACCCATTAGTACCCAACTGGTTTACGTGACATGAGCACAGCTCATAAAAGCTCGGCGATACGAAGTGTTAAGAGCTTTGCTGCTTTGACGTTTGCACGAAGAACAACATGAGCGTATAATAAACGTCAGGACATATTTGACAGAATTCAAAGCAGGACGGTACACATGCTGTTTGGCTGTTATTGCTTTATCTTCTTCGCCAGAGGCTGAGCGGCGATTCATTCTACATTTTTAATCTTTAGAGTAGAGAGAAGCGTTAAAACGTCAAAGTCAGTCTTGCCTCTAGAACACCATGCAGTCATTTAGAACATGCAGTAGCCAGGGTTTGGAAACCTTAAATGCTACTCTTGTGCGTTTTATTAGCCTTAAACAGTCTATGGATTGTTTACACAGCACAGCATGCACTGGGTTTATTTTTAGCAGGTTGGAGAAAACTGCTAGATTTGATATTAAAACTGTTAGTATTAGAGAAGTACTGTTGAAAGTAAATGTGTTCAATATTTTCTCAATTAAGGACATACAGTATTTCTGTAAAAACATGTTTTTTAAGTAGGCTATAACATATTGCTACCCAAATCGTATACTCTGTTTAAATTACCTGGATGACCTTTACTAAATTGACTAAATTAATTTCTAAGACGAACAGTAAAACACAGGGGGCGAGTGTATTTGTGACTATTATTATTTTCTGTATCTTAGAGAATAGACTGTGTAGGAGGATGAGGTGAGTCAGCCTGATGTCAGGGTGAGGGAGGCCTGTGTTAGACGCTTGTGTTAGAGGCCTGTGTTAGAGGCCTATGGGGGGGGGGGGGGGGGGGGGGGGGGCGTCCTGACTCCTGACAGAGACAGAGCGCTCTTTGTGCTCCAGTGCCCCTGCCCCGGTGGCCTGAAGCGGGCCAGCACCGCCAGGGGACCAGCTTTCCTCCAGGTCAGAAGTGTTCTGTCGACAGCTCATTGATCACAGCTCATCTTGTCACCCGACCGTTCTTCACGGACACACATGCAGACACAAACACACACACACACGCACACGCACACGCACACACCCTGCACACACATGTGCACATGCGCGCACGCACACACACACACACACACACGAAAACATAATCAGATACCCTAGTCACCTGTAAAACAACATTGAGCAAGTTCTTCCTCCCCCGTGTACAGGTGTGGACCGAGTAGGTCCAGTGATAGGGTGTAGACAGGTGAGTAGGTCCAGTGGTAGGGTGTAGACAGGTGAGTAGGTCCAGTGGTAGGGTGTAGACCCCGTTCGGGGTGGGTGTAGACCGGTGAGTAGGTCCAGCAGTAGCCGGCCGTTGGGGGGTGGGGGCCGGGAGTTGCGAGGCTGTCAATGCTCACAGTAAAACACGGGGCCCGCGGGCCTCGCCGACTGGGTTAACGGGCTCCCAGGACCAGTGAAAGTGAACAAAAGGCCCAGTTCTGAGCCGACCGCACAAGACGCTGGCCGGGGTTTCACTGGCCGTGTCCTCTGAGCTCTCCTGTCGCAGTTAAACTAAGTGGACTTTTATGGCCGAGCTGTAATACACAGAGCTATGAGCCATGAGTGTGACTGTGAACCATAATAATCATACAGAGAGCACCAGGAGTCGACATCATTATTAGGGACGTGTTAGGGGAATTATTAGATCGATCTGCTAGCAATCGGAATCGGACGATAATGAGTAAAAAAATATGTGATCGGGGAAATCCGATAATGCTTTCTAGTGGCCGATCACGACAACCGATCGATAACGCAAACAACGTGAGCCAATTCATTGCCTCGCGTGCTCATTAACCTAAACGAGCCACTCTTGCATGCTTGTTAAAGTAAAATATGTCGGTGTTATGTGTTTATAACATTAACCCTAACCCTAACATTAGGACTCCAGTTCCCAGGATGCTTAGAAGAATGTTACCTGTGTGTGTAGCCTAGCCGGCAAGTTGAATGAATGAATGAATGAATGGTCTTTATTGTCATTGATATAGTACAGGTACCAAACAACGAAATTTGGGAGGGGGGGCTCCCCTGGTGCTAGGAAAAAAAAAAAAAACTAAAAACAAGAAGGGAAAAGAGCTGGTTTACACAAATAAAGGCTATGTACACTATCCACTATACTATACTATACAAATAAAACACTGTGCTGTACTCTATGCTATGCTATACCTATTCTAACATTTCCTATCTCTGAACCTTATGTACCCGAGGGTTGTCATATTGCACATAGTGTTATTGCACATTCATTTAAAGTGTCGCAGTTTGCAGGTTTGAAATGTTCACAGTTGTGTTTCAGTGTTGCACTTGATTTCAATCTCGTAGCTGCCATCAAATTGTCTAGATCAGCGGTTCCCAACCTGTGGGCCGCGGCCCACTGGTGGTCCGCGAGAGTACAGCAAGTGGGCCGCCAAATCATGGGCCAACATTTTTTTTTATTGACGTTTTTTTTGTTACAAAAACGTTTTAATTTTAAAAAGATAAAAAATCTTGGATTGAACAGCCTTGATCGTATTGTGTGTGGTGTGCGCCGATATTTCCATCCGAAAAGAAGAAGTCAGCTCGCTTCTTGATTGGCTACATTCCATCCCGGACTCGCGAACAGGGTTGCCAGATGGGATCGACATTTTCCACCCTAACCACAGTCTAAAAGCGCTAATTCCACCAAAAAAACCTGAGCCCATCTGGCAACCCTAGTCGGGAATCGGGAGTTGCCCACACACATAAGGATGTTTGGTCGTAAATATTGAACACATACAACATTTACGATCTTGGTATTTGATCACCTGCTATATAAAACATCGCCGCTCGGCTTTAATGGTTTAACCGCTATTTATTTATTTTTTTTTTGCCACGCTCCCTCTAGTTTTTGGTCAAATTACGTCATTGTTTTGAGCGCTCGTGCGCGTTTCATGCACGTGCACGCGGAAAAAAAGTGGTGGGCCGCGAATACTGGACATATCTGTAAAGTGGGCCGTGAGTCCTAAAAGGTTGGGAACCGCTGGTCTAGATTGTCCAGGGCCTAGAACCTAGGTCTTTGCTGTGTTCAGGGCCTGAATGGCCCTGGGGTAGAAGCTGAGCTTCAGTCTGTTTGTCCTTGCGAACATGGTCCTGAACCGCCTGTCCGAGGGCAGCCGAGCAAAGTGTTCGTACCCAGGGTGGGATGGGTCTCTGGAGATCTTGGAGGCCTTCCTGAGGCAGCGTGTGTTGTACAGCTCTTCCAGAGAGGGGAGGGGGGCGCCGGTGATCTTCTGGGCCGATCTCACGACTCTCTGTAGCGCATTCCTCTCTGCGGCTGTGCAGCTGGAGAACCACACGCAGATGCAGTAGGTGAGGATGCTCTCCACTGCGCAGCGGTAGAAGGTCACCAGCATCTCCTGTCCGATGTGGTCTTTCCTGAGGACTCTCAGGAAGTAGAGCCGCTGTTGTGCCTTCTTGATGATGGCTGCTGTGTTGATCTTCCAGGACAGGTCATCCTGTATGTGCACCCCCAGGAATCGGAGGGTTGAGACTCTCTCCACGCTCCCTCCATCGACGAGCAGGGGCTGGACCTCAGATTTTTTCCTCCTGAAGTCCACGATGATTTCCTGGGTCTTTGACTGGTTCAGCAGCAGGTTGTTAACCTTGCACAGCTTGCCCAGCTGCTCCACCTCATCCCTGAACGCCGCCTCGTCCCCCCCCGAGATGCAGCCCACCACGGTGGTGTCGTCTGCAAACTTTACGATGGAGTTGCTGGGGTGGACGGGGGTGAAGTCGTAGGTGTAGAGGTTGTAGAGGATGGGGCTTAGCACGCAGCCCTGGGGGGACCCAGTGCTGAGTCTGAGGGCTGTGGGAGCCCACCCGCACCCTCTGGGGGCGGTCAGACAGGAAGTCCTTGATCCATGCACATATAGAGTGTGATAGTCCCAGGTCTAGTAGTTTGGTCACTAGCCTGTCTGGAAGGATGGTGTTGAAGGCAGAGCTGAAGTCCACAAAGAGCAGTCTCGCGTAGCTGTTTCCCCTCTCCAGGTGGGATAGAGTGGAGTGGAGAGTCGTCGCGATGGCGTCCTCTGTGGACCTGTGGGCTCTGTAGGCGAACTGGTATGGATCCAGGTTGGGCGGGAGGCGTGTGACTATGTGGGCCCGGACTAGTTTCTCGAAGCACTTCATGATGATTGGTGTGAGTGCCACCGGGCGGTAGTCGTTTAGGCAGCTCACCGTGCTTTTCTTCGGGACTGGGATGATAGTTGAGGTTTTCAGGCAGGGTGGGATGGTGGCCTGGGACAGGGACTGGTTGAAGATGTTGGTGAAAACCCCGGCCAGCTGGTCGGCGCAGTCCCTCAGCACCCGTCCCAGGACGCCATCCGGCCCTGAGGCTTTCCTGGGGTCCACCGCCTTCAGCACGCGTCTCACTTCATGCTCTGTGAGGGTGAGGCTGCTGAGAGCTGGAGAGAGTGGTGTTTGTGTTGTGGTTACCTCCGTTCGCCCCTCGTCGAACCGGGCGTAGAAGGAGTTCAGCTTTTCCGCCAGCAGGGGGTCGTCCTCCGCGGCTGTGAGCCTGTTGGCTCTGAAGTTTGTCATGTGCTGAACCCCCTGCCACACCCGCCTGGAGTCGTTGCTCAGGAAGCATTCCTCAATCTTCTCTCTGTGGTCTGCCTTGGCCTCCCGGATGCCGCGCTTTAGGTTAGCCCTGGTGGTGCTGTAAAGCAGTGTGTCCTTCCCTGAGAAGGCGTTGTCCCTCTCCTTGAGCAGTTTTTGGACCTTCCCAGTCATCCATGGCTTCGTGTTGGGGTAGACCCGGACCCGTTTGTCCACGGTGGCTGAGTTGGTGCAGTTCACAATGTGGTTCAGAACCGACGACGTGAACTTGGCATTTTGTAAATAAAAAGAAGGCTTAAACCTACACCTAGTTTAGAATAGAAATACAAACATAACAGTGTGGAGCTAGGGTAAAATCCTTCAACACAGCCAGTTTAATAAGGCACTTGAAGTTGCATCATGTGGCGGACCATGGCGAGTTTGAAAAGCTGACCGCGGAGAATGAGAAGAAAAAGGCAGAGAAACGTCCGCTAACACAAACCCACTATAGAGACCCACGCGTGTGCATGTCATACTCAGAGATAATGCCTGAAACATGCTCAAATCAATGCAAGACGCAGGATTGCCAAGTCTGGGATGTATGGCCCACACTTCAGCTGGCTGTCCACGATGGAGCATAAGTGATATCATAGCTACAGAGCCAGCCTATCAAAAGGTTTGTGGAGATTTTTTTTAAAAGGCTCTTAAAACATTTGGGCTTAGGCCTCGCTTTATCGGATGCTCTAAATGTTAAATGTCTTTTCTACACTAATTTTCATTTTTTTTATTAGCCTATTAGTATTAAGATATTATTTGATCGGTATCGGCAGTATATCGGCCGATAGTGCTCATAGATTATCGGTGATCGGTATCGGTGGCAAAAAACGGTATCAGGGCATCCCTAATAATTATGCACATCACATTACCAGAGACTGATTCACAATTATATGGCTGTCCTATGAGATCATCATACACTGTTACACATACCAATTAAAACGAAGTAATCTCGTCCTAAATTCAGACCATTGTTAATTGAAACATAGAAACAAGCAAAAGGTAACGCTAAAAAGTGAGGTGCAACACTATCACCCAACAAATAAAATAAAAGGTAGAGGATACTAAAAAAAAAAAAAAGGGAAAAAAAAAGAAACATTTTGTCCCAAATAACATTCAGAAACACAACTTTCTAACCTTTCTAATCACATGATTTCAAAAGACCCTAGCTATTTAAAAGGGAAGTATCCGATGCTGGGTAGGCCAGGCTAGGCCAGGCCTAGGCCAGGCATTCCTCCATATCAATGTTGTGGAGAAACTAACAGGAATAAGACTCAGTGTGACCGTGGTGAGGGTTCCAGGCTGCATTGGGGTCAGGTGGCTAAGCAGGGCTGCGCTGTGCAACTCAAATTGCCCATGACTTGCCACACAAGAAGGCATCCGAAGACTGATCATCTACTGCATGTGCAACAATATTTGCTTTATGGATGGCTAAAATGAATGAGGACTTTCCATGTTACTGCAGGTTCACGAGTCAGAGGGATGAGTGTGTGAGTGTGTGAGAGTGTGTGAGTGTGTGAGTGTGTGTGAGTGTGTGAGTGTGTGAGTGTGTGAGTGTGTGAGTGTATGTGTGTGTGTGAGTGTGTGAGTGTGTGAGTGTGTGAGTGTGTGAGTGTGAGAGTGTGTGAGTGTGTGAGTGTGTGAGTGTGTGTGAGTGTGTGAGTGTGTGTGTGTGTGTGTGTGTGTGTGTGAGTGTGTGTGTGTGTGTGTGTAACCTACCTAATCCCCTTCATCCTCCCATAGACTCAGTGTGACCTGGTCATCCAATAACAACACTAGTCTTCTTCAGACCAGCAGAGAGGCCAGCTCTTCAGCCAATGCGGTCGTGCTACGACTCTGATACAACAAACATTGAATTTAACCCACGCTTCCCTTTCAATACAATGTGAGAGAGAAAAAACAGGAAACGCTGGACGTGCTGTATACTGTAAACATTCCACATCTTTAGCCAACCATAACCCTAACCCTTACTAGATTCTATACTGTATATAGAATATTTTAACCATAACCCTTACTAGATTCTATACTGTATATAGAATGTTTTAACCATAACCCTTACTAGATTCTATACTGTATATAGAATGTTTTAACCATAACCCTAACCCTTACTAGATTCTATACTGTATATAGAATGTTTTAACCATATCCCTAACCCTTACTAGATTCTATACTGTATATAGAATGTTTTAACCATGCACCGTGCCGTACTAGATTCTATACTGTATATAGAATGTTTTAACCATGCACCGTGCCGTACTAGATTCTATACTGTATATAGAATGTTTTACGGTGTTGAACCTGCGGTCACCCTCCCCGTAGCGCTACACAGACACGCTGACGTGTGCATCCCCTATATCTAGAGAAGGGGGGGGGGGGGGGGGGGGGGCGAGGGGGGGGAGGGCATTGGGCTTTTGTTCCACCACGTCTATTGTGGCTAAACCGTCCCCTTGGGGGCAATTAGGACCTTTTAGTTTGTTGTAAGAGGACCTAAGTATGAGTGGGCTGAGCCAGGAAAAACATTTCTGAGCTAAACCAAAAACAGAAGCGCATTGAGCTCCTCCGGGCTCCTGGGCTTCTGAGCATCTCTCTATTAACAAATGTGCAGGCCTACACTGAACAGACAGGACCCGTGGCAGCTTTACAGGGGCAGGGGGGGGGGGGGGGGGGGGGGAGAGACGAGGGGGGGGGGGGGGGAGGGGAGAGACGAGAGGGGGTCGGGGGGGGCTTCAAACCCCACCCTGGGCCTTGCCAAGAGGGCAAACAACATGGACAATGTTGGTGGCGGAGGCCAGCTATAAGAGAACCGAGGGGTCTGGCGAATACACGCTTTAGCTTCTGCACAGCCGACTGGGCTGGACAAGGAAGAGGAGTGTGACACATGTGGTACGTGGGCAGGTCAGGAGGTACTCGCATGTCACGCATGTTGTTTGACACAACAGTGACACAGAGCCAATTAAAATACATGACTGTAAAAGGCAGCGAAAGTGAATGTGTTCGTTCAAACTTGTGAACGATAGTGAGAGTGTGTGCGTGCGTGTGTGTGTATGTGCTGTGTGTGTGTGTGTGTGTGTGTGTGTGTGTGCTGTGTGTGTGTGTGTGTGTGTGTGTGTGTGTGTGTGTGTGTGTGTGTGTGGGCAATAAACTCTCTCTGTGCAACAACCTTATCTATCTTCCAGCCAGTCGGGGGAACATTTCCCATGGCGAGCCGGTGTGGATCTGCTGGACTGAAGAGCGTCAGAACCTCTGTGCTAAAAGGCATGAGTGATGAGGAGGGGTTAAGAGAACTGAACCCATTTAAGTCACCCAAATAAGGACTGTGGGAGCCCGTGATGGATGCCCTGGAGTTCCTCAGGGAGAGAGGGCTGGAGAGGAGAGAGGGAGATGGGGTGGGGCGGGGGGGGAATGGGGGGTTGGGGGGCAGGGGTTCAGTGGTCCTGTCTTAATAAAAATAAATGTGCTTGATAAACGGCATGAAAAGAGGGTTACACAGTTCCAATGTCTACGTAAACATGCCACTTGTTAAATCTATTCTACAAATGATACCGGTAATGATCTTGGCCTGAACACTGTGTTTTAGGGTTTACGACGATCGCAAAATGTCACATCGAATGAGATACAGTCTATTTGCTCAGTCCTTTTGTCAATATTTATGGACAACATTATAACAACGAAACATAGCTTTGCATGACCATTATATAGCCACGTCATAATCGTTTAGGAATTATTTTGTACTGTATGACTATCAACTAGTAGTAGCCTAAAGCTAAATGCACACAATAAATCCTTTGGTAACCTCTGGTAACAGTTATTTGGCTACATATACTGTCCAGTGTTAAAGGAGAGCAGGATCTTAGCGAGGGAGACTACTCCACATCAAGCCAACATTTCCCTGAGAGGATTCTGTGTACCATACAGTGTTACACTGGGCTGCGCTGTAATAAACAGTTATAGTATGTTTAGACAGGCCAAGAGCTTAGCATTCTTCCATTACCCGTGTGTGTGTGTGTGTGTGTGTGTGTGTGTGTGTGTGTGTGTGTGTGTGTGTGTGTGTGTGTGTGTGTACGACTGAGTGTGTATAACTCTGTTATGTGTATACACGTGTGTCCTCAATAAAATATTTCATTGGCTTCCTCCCTGAATTGTTACAAGTGGTGCCATTATTTAAGCCAAGGGTCTGGGTAGCATGTGGAGGGCAAGGGTATGCACAGCGCTGGGCTTAACAAGCACACTTAACCTGACACGGCCAGGCTAGGCAGAAGAATGGCCAGGCTGTTCCCCCGCCTCGGCGTGGCCGAGCAGGGCAGCAAGACCACCGTAAAGAGAGAACAGGAATGAAGATAGCACCCCAAATAACAAAATCTGACTAGTCTATAAATTCTATTAGGCTCAATATAAAGTCTAGAGTACAGGTCTTAATTAGGTTTTGGCGTGATCAGTGTATACCGTATATGGGTCAGTTTAGTTTTGAAAGGTTTGCTAAAAATCTGCTGAAGTGGTGAGTTAGGTAGCTACACTTCAGAAATAAGAACATGCGCTAAGTCAAATTCATAGAGAAACAACACAAAAAAACCGGAGCGTTGCAACGAGAGAAAGGATCTCTCAGAAGACACGCTCCCTAAGGGACCTAAATCCATATCGAGAGCAGATATTGTTTTTGTAAGCTCCTAGATCTAGTCTGTCGTTCTATTTCAGTTGTCATAAACATGGTCTGAGGGTTGCTTCCCCTCACTCAAACTTCATGGGAAACCTACAAAAAAACAATCTCAAACACCGCTCACCAAGAATGCTGTCCATTTTTTGGGGGGGGGGGTCGGACTCACTGTAAACGAGTGCCGCCCTCCCGGGCCACTCGGCCGAAACAGAGAGCTACGATACATAAACGTGTTAGAGGCTCCTCAGCAAAAGAGCGAGAGAGGGAGAGGGAGGGAGGGGAAAAAGAGAGAAACCAAAACAGAAATGTCTGTGTGGGCAATTCCCACAAGATAGCAAGACTAACTCTCTCTTCATGCCCCCTGAAAAAAGCGGAGTCCGTGAGAGGGTTCAGGGATTCATAAAGTCTCGCAAGGTAATTGATTGCTCCTGGTAGGGCAATCTGTGTGGGATTTTCTTTTTCTTTTCAGTTTTTTTCAGACTGTAGGAGCAAAAAATAAAAAAAACACACGTTCTCAGCAATATAGCCATTAGGTGGAGACAGACGGAGTGAGGGGGGGGGGTCTCTGGCAGTGGGGGTATAGACTGCTTAAATCCATATTACAGTATATATATATACACACACACACACAGAGAGAGAGACACACACACACACACGCACACACACACGCACACACACACGGACACACACACACGGACACGCACACACACACGCACACATACACGGACACACACACACACACACAAAATGTAGCCTAAATACGGAGGCGCCCGCCGTTAGGCCCTGGGCATTAAGAGATGCATCGAATGCAAAGACGAGAGAATCCCATGTTAGACAGGCGAATTAAGCTGTGACCTACGGCCCCCGTTGAGTAACATTAGAGAGAGCTTCCTGTGTAGACACCACTCTGTGGACCGTTCATCATTGGGGGGGGGGGGGGGGCTGTGGATGGAGTAGAAGGGGGTGGGGGTGGGCGACTGCCATCATTACACACACGGACGCTTACTTTATAATAACACGGCGGCAGCCTCGTCTCCACATCTGTCAGAGGGATGTTTAAAAAGAGTCATCATTATTAGTCTTTTTTTTTTTTTTTCTAACATGGGCGGATAGGCGGAGGTAGGGCGGGGGCGGGGGGCGGGGGGCGCAGGGGCTGGGAGGTAGGAGGAGGTTGTCTGGTTATCATCCAGCTCCTCTCCTCACTCAGAGTCACGGCCGTGGCTGGGGCTGGGTGGGGGGGGGGGGGCAGGGGGCTTGAGGGGTACTAGGATTGACGGGTGGGGCAGGGGGGGGGTGGTACAGATAAGAAGTGCCCAGCAGCCACTGCAGCAGGGTGTTAAATCACAGAGAGTCACGCACACATCGCCGTTCACATCGCCCAGGAGACCACGGCCGCCGCGCTCCATCAGTTATCTTATCACATACATCCATTCTCCCTGAGCCCTAACATACATATCTGTTATCATCCAGCACACTCCTACACACACACACACATCCAGCACACTCCTACACACACACACACACACACACACACACACACACAAACACACACAGACACACTCCTACACACACACACACAGACAGACAGAGTGGGAGCACAAAGGCATAAGAGGGTACAAATAATCAAAAAGCCCAAGAGAGGTAAAGAAAATATATATATATAAAAATTATATATATATATAAAATCAGACAAAAATCGCCTCAATGTTCTTTAAATAATACGGTTACACTGCGAACGGCAGTGAGGCTGTGCGGAGTACATAAAAGAGTGAATAAAATTGTAACGGCACAAAGAAGGCATCTTCACTGAGAGGAAAATGCCCTTCTCTTCACAGCTCTCTGAACATGGGTTCATACAGGATGTCTCTGCTGCACACTCGATTTCACCACGCATGAGAGTTTGTGTGTGTGTGTGTGTGTGTGTGTGTGTGTGTGTGTGTGTGTGTCTGTCCGTGTGTGTGTGTGTGTGTGTGTGTGTGTGTGTGTGTGTGTGTCTATGTGTGTGTGTGTGTGTCTGTCCGTGTGTGTGTGTGTGTGTGTGTCTGTCCGTGTGTGTGTGTGTGTGTGTGTGTGTCTGTCTATGTGTCTGTGTGTGTGTGTGTGTGTGTATGTGTGTGTGTGTGTGTGTGTGTGTGTGTGTGTGTGTGTGCGTCTGTGTGTGTGTGTGTGTTTTTTTAGTCTAGGCCTTTTGCCGTTTCAGTTTTTTTTAAATGCTTTGAAAAGATTGACAAAAAAAATAACACGGTGGCGTTGTTACTGACACTCACTCTTGTTCCCCACCAGGGAGACCACGGGCTGGACGTCCGACTCCTCGTTGGCCTTCTTCACCATGCTGTACCAGTCCTCCAGGTTCTCAAAGCTCTGGTAGTTTGTAATGTCGTACACGAGAAGCACACCCTGCAATTGAAGACAAGAGAAAGTTACACACTAGATGAACCTGGTGCACACTGAGCCGCTATTCAGCTTTTGGAGGGATATATACAGTATATAGATATATATATATATATATATATATATATATATATATATATATATAGATATGTGTGTGTGTGCGTTTGACGTTAAACAAACCTACACATATCCCAGAGAGGTGGAGTGTGACAGAATGAGCAGTAGGTGGCACTGGTGCCTGATGGGAAGCCAGTCGGTCATCATACCCACCTCCGCACGGGCACGCGGACGCACTCGCTCTCACACACGCGCCCGTACACACACAAACGCCCATACGCACACGCACGAAACGCACACGCACCCACACGCCCAAAAACATGGCATATCCTAAGCTCTCTCTGATGATGATCCGGGAGTTAAAGATGATGCATGATCCCCAGCGCTAAGGACACGCAGCAGGCCTCCTGTCTGAGCAGTCTGTCCGCAGGCAGAGCTTTTGTCCACAGAGCCAAAAACAGTCAAGGTAGGATAATGGTGGGGTTGGGTTATCTCGGCGTCAGTGTCTGGTGTCTGGGCTGGTAGATGGAAGGCTGGTGGTGTTTAAGGCTGGCTGTGAGGTACTGTACACTCGCCCTTCCTTCATCTAATCCTCAGGTGTTGTCAGTGCAAGTGTAGACAGTGTCGGAACCACTAGACCGTTAAAGCTCAAGCGCTTATATGTACGCGAAATGCGATCAAAACCCCAGAACGTTACATACAAAAGCGCAACAAGTTGGCGCGAAACGCCTCGACGAATAACTAAGTACAAAAACCTGCGTTTTTTTTTGTCGTCCACAGCCTTTTGCTATTTCAAAAGGATAGAACACACACACACACAAAAAACAACGCCAAAGTAAATCTCTCCACTCTGCGCGGTGAAACGTGGAGGGTGAATCCCTCAGTATTGGGGCGTCTGTTTCGGAGACACGCAATGTCACAACACACTAGGTCGGTGACGACAGTTCACATCAGTTACCATGACAACGTGTCGCTACCAATTCCTCCGTGATTGATTACAGCCTGTGGTGTCGGGAACAATAGTGGTGAAAGCTTCATAAAGCACTGGTGAGAAACCTGCGGAGCAACGTATTCTAACGTGGAACTGACATACAACACCTTGTTAGTGCAGGAGTGAAGACACACACACACAGACACACACACACACACACACACACACACACACACAAAGCAGGTGTGTGATGGGTTGTCTTGTTCTCTCCATCATATACAGGCCGGGCTGTTCAGACAGACAGAACCTATAGCTTCCTCTTTAAACGAGCCTAGCTCTGAGGGTCCCTGCGGGTGACAGGCATCTGTAGTCTGTAGCAACAGCAACCACTTATGGATGTTGCCTAGAGGAGCGCCGCTAACGCACAAACAAACACACTCCTATGCTAGCTTTATTGCATGTCAGCACGGCCCTCTCATTGTCACATTCATTATATAACACATTATGTTCATTTGCTCACAGAGAATGAGGTGAGAACCAGGATGAGAGAGAGAGAAAGAGAGAGAGAGAGAGAATTCATCAATCCTTCTTTACATACTGTAGTGCGCATACAGCTAGAGTATTGGAACTTGGCTGCAGCCTACTCAGGGTCCTGTTGCACTAATATTATCATAAACGCGTATTAATTACACAGCCTAATAGAGAAACACTATTACATTGTAAATGGGTTACAGTAAAACCTTCAGAAATCTAACATGAAGAACGATGGACCACCTCTGGGTTTATTGAGAGAGAGAGAGAGAGAGAGAGAGAGAGAGAGAGAGAGAGAGAGAGAGAGAGAGAGAGTGTGTGTGTGTGTGTGTGTGTGTGTGTGTGTGTGTGTGTGTGTGTGTGTGTGTGTGTGTGAGAGAGAGAGAGAGATCAAGTTATTTTCATACACTACCTGCGCCCCGTAGACGTATTTATCCAGCATTTTCCCTCCAATTGTTTGTCCACCGATGTCCCATACTTGCAGTGTCACATTCAAGTTGCCTGAGGGAAGAGAAAAGGGTGAAACATTAAGACACTGGTCAAGAAAAAAAACGTAGGCTACCTCCTCATTTCAAGCCTACAATGGAATTTCACAAACTACAATACTTTTAGTTTTTTGGCTTGACATGATAGGTGCCTTTTTCGAATTATCAGCTTGTATTGACTCAAGAGTGAATGTAACGCGATAGACTGAAGAAAAATTGTTGTAAGACAAAAGCTGATGGTTCTGTAAATTTGTGAGCTTTCCACCTCGGATGTTTTTGTGTTCTTTAAGCGTTTAGGCGTTTGTTTGAACAAAGCTCATAATCTCAGGGAAATCGCGAGTCAGCCGTAACTGGAGCCTATATTTTTCGAGGAGAGGGATTTCTATAATAAAAGTCGACGTTGTTCATGTACATATTGGAAACAATAAATCAGAGATTAATCTTTCATTCTAACCGCTCTCTCCTGGCAGGTCACCCACGCTCCACATCCAAGAATATCCAGCCCAGAGATTCAGGGGGATGAATAGGTATGCTTACCCTGTAATTTAAACATTCCCAATACCCCAGCAAAGGAGGAGAAGAAAAAAAAAAAGAAGCACTTATTAGCCTGGGAATAGCTGTTTGCATTGTGCCTTTTTCTGCCAAGTAAAGGAGAGCGAGGAGAAATATATGTGGTGTTAAGAAAAATAGGGATAATTAAACAGAAAATAAGAGGAAAAGACGACTCCTGCTCCAACGTGTGGCAAGAGGGAGGGAAGAGAGCAAGACCGAGAGAGAGAGAGAGAGAGAGAGAGAGAGAGAGAGAGAGAGAGAGAGAGAGGGAGGAGGAGAGGGGTACAAAACCAAATCCAAATAAATATTTTCTTCCTCTGGAAAATGAAAGGAGTGGTTGGAATAAGAAGAGGAGGGAAGACCAGACAGTGAGGAGTTTATGTTGGTGTGATGAGGGCCCTCCAATGGGGTGGAGCGGCGATGGAGGGCAGAGCGCTCAGTGTGTGGACACGGCTGGACAAGCCGACCCCCGCACACTATACACAAGTTCCTGATGGAGCAAGGAAGGAAACCCAAGTGTTCACAGTGACTACATCTAGACTATACAGTGTCAATGTAAAGCTACATTGAAGAGTGCAATGAATAACTCTTGGTGTTACAGTATGTGAGCTGGGCCTAATACCCACCCATCCTTTGCACTTGGACATTCACTTTATTTATGTTTCAAAAGATTCACGCTGACTCGACAGCACCGAATGTTTTCATGCTTGATGGCGGGGCTCAATGTGTTCTTTCTGTTTATTGGCGAGAGTGAAATCCAATAAATACATGAATATAAAAAAAACACTGTCCTATGCACGAATGCATCCAAAAATGTATAGTATCACACAAGAATGTGATGCCTGGCTGCAAAGATCAGAAAATGAAAGAATAGCAGAAATTATCAAGTAAATTTCCATCCATAGTCCACCCCGGTCATCCCCCCCCCCCCACTCCTCCCCTCCCTACCTCGTTGGTTTGGCCCGACACATCTGGAAGAGGTATTGTTATAAAAAGCACACACAGAGGAGGCCGTTGTGTGCCAATCGGCCTTGCCTCACCTCTCCTCGCGTTGGAAAATGTACATTAAGTTTGACAAGCCGGGCCTTCATGGTGAGAGGGGCCAGCTCCCAGTATACTCTAGCCTATCTTATAGAGACCCTCACAGCCCCACAGCGCCCCAGAGACCGACACAACTCATCCAATATAAGCCAGGGTGGGAGCAAGTGATGGGGGAGCCCTCCTAACGATCCTCTCTGACAGACCACCCAAATCGCAACAGGCACCACCTCTTCATCAGCTCATCAACACCCAATTCCCCAGAAAATGTGCCATTTAACAGCTCCGGTGTTGAACTGAGGTCTGGGCGCTATCATATCTACAATATTGTTACAGATGCAGCCTACAGCAAAACTTTTGTCGAAAATCACGAGGTGGACTAGAATTATTAGCATGATTTCTAACTGTCTAAATGTTCACTAAGGTCAGCCTATTCATTCTCTTTTACAAAACATTTTAAGGAACTTCTTGGGGGCGGTTTCCCTCTCCTGACATCTCATTACCAACTGAAATGGAGGTAACGATGAAATGTAATATTTTTCACCAACTCCCAAATCAACAAAATGATCATATTTTCATTTCAGCACTTAATTCTCCCTCAGGTTATGTTATTTTAATAGTAATAAAAGAATGGAACCACTTTGCAGACTTTTCGAGCTTTATGCCTTGGCAGAGTTTTCGAAAATGCAATTTAAAAATGCTGAAAATCCCCATTTTATATGGTAGGAAGTCCAAACGGAGTGCTTTAGTCTTAATATAGAATTTAGTCAATAAACATTTATTTTACACATCTAAGGGGATACAGAGCGTGGCTTTATTTCCTCCGATTTGAAAATAAACAAATAAGAACAGGAATGTTTTATGTGGTGCGGAACAAAGATCAGTTGAGCCTTGAGGATCAACGATATGAATATAAAATGCTAAATGTATTTACCCTGTACTGTGCCCACAGAATTATGTGCTAGACTTGCCTCTCTGGACATAAGCTGTCCATTGGCTTCATGGAGGAAAAAAGAGCCCGGTTGTTTGCACTGGAGAGAACAGCTTTCAGACTCAATAAGGCTGAGAAGTGGCAGACTCCACAATGTGGTGCGACCAAGAAAGACACATTCAAAGTCCTGACTTAACCTGAAGAACAAATCCTTCTACTACATGGAAGCCCTCGGCTGCGTCAGGAAATGTAAAATATGAACAAAATAAACAAAATAAAAAGATTTACAAAACTCAAAAGAAGATTCACGGTCCTCTTATGTAAAAAGGGGTAATTATCAGCAAACTGAATTAAGCAAGCCTAGGCCTACTGTATATGTTTACCTTTGATGAGGGAGAGGTTTAATTCACATAAATACTAATCCATATAGATCTTCTGAATCAAATCTGATGACCACTTTATCATCCTATACTGTATGTTTCATGAGCAGAGTTCTTAAGCATTAAAACTAGACCCACCTCATCCCCGATAGGCAATTGTGGATTTACCGTGTGTGTTTTTGAATGCTTGTGTCTGCGTGTGTGTGTGTGTGTGTGTGTGTGTGTGTGTGTGTGTGTGTGTGTGTGTGTGTATGTGTGTGTGTGTGTGTGTGTATGTGTGCGCGCGTGTGTGAGAGAGTAACTGCATGGGTGCGCGAGTAGGTGTGTCTGTGGTGAGGTACAGAATAAGCTTTTACTCCCAAAGGATTATGAAGGTGTGTTACCTGGCAGAGTTATTCTCTTCAGAAAGAAATCCAGACCAAGAGTTTGTTTGTACTGTTTCCCGAAGGCCTCCTGGGCGAACCTGGTGGCGAGTGATGTCTGAAACAGGGAGAGACAATGCTAAGACCCGCGCTCTGCAATTAAGAAGACTGGAAACATTTAGGCTGTGTTTATAAAAAAATTGGTAACAAAACCTAATAATCACACACATTTTAAATGCTTTATTTATCTCCACATAAATAGTACAATATCTAAAGGACAAATACTATCAGTGCATTTTGACATTATGAAAACAGGCAGTTACAGTAGTGCTGAGCCAACAAGCGAGCGCACACACGCGCACGCGCACGCACGCACACACACACACACACACACACACACACACAGTGGTGCTTTGTTAGGGTGCGCTGTAAGACAACAATCAGTTGACTCCTAATAAATCAGACCTGTACTTTTGTATGTTGCAAAAAAAAGTTCCAATGCTTGGAAGACATTGGTTAATTCTAACCAGTGTAGTTAATATCAGCTGTGAGGCCTCTGCTGTCTGCTGTCTTAAAGAACTGCCATGGCTCTGACGGCGAAAATCACAGTGAATTAAGAAAACAGGTGTCTGGTTGATGTCTCCAAGCTACAGCCTCAATAATAATTGCACTGAATTACAAAACTCCATCACTCTATGTCACTTTTGAGTTTGGGGTATAAATGTCATCTCGTAGCCTAGCCTTAAAATCCATGGGAATTCACTGCACAGAGACCTGACATGCCAAGTTTAATTCATTTTGATGGATGAGGACGAAAGGAAAAAAAAGTGCTGGATGTCTATTAGCTATCTTTAGAGCAGTGTGCTTACGTAAACACAGAGGAGCACTGAAACAGCGGGGCTCCGCGGGTCTTCTTGTGGTGGATTCAGCTTATGTACTACTTGACAATCACTCAAGGTTATAGAATTTGAAATAAATTGTTACTTGAACTCCGCAGAGCGTCCACTTATGTCGCAATCTAGCTCAATTTACTTTCAGGTTGTGCCAGAGAAAGCATCAAAAATACAAAATGAGAAAACGAAACAGACAAGTACACCAACAGGCAAGCATTATTCAATTGTCTTTGCGCCATAACAACATGCCAGACTTCAGTCTCAGTTGTTAGGTTGCTGCACCTTTTGGGCATGCCACTTTCTCCCAGCTGGGTTCGCTGATAGTCACACTGTAGTACTTTCTCCCATTTCAATGTACGGTTTACAATTACACACAATTCTCAAATACCAATGCTTTCTTTATGGACCTATATAGGCAGCCAGTGTCCATGATACTGTGTATATAAATCAAACTGTGTGCCTACGGTCCTACGCCTCTGTCCTATGAAACTGTGTCAACCTCCCGCACCTGAAAAAGGCCTGAAAAAGTTGCCTCGTTGAGCGCGTCACCAGCTCTAAGGTGAGTGAAGAAATTACTGGAGGTGACTGACGCAACGAGGAGAAAATCGGCCATTTAAGTAGCCCAAACAATCATTGACAACACAGGAATAACCAGTCCAGACAGCAAAAATCTATTCCACATGCTCTTGTTCGCTCAGCCAGCCATTTGTCTTGGCATTCCAGTAGCTTGGCTACCCTCCCCTTTCTGTACTCCTTTTTTTCCACCATACAATTGGAACTAACCAGGGCATGTAAAAGCTGGCGTAATCCAGACTTCTCTCCAATAAGGGAACAGAAAAGGGTCACCAGTGATACCACTGCCGGGAAATGAGGGAAGTTCCATCGCGAGGGGCGGGGGGGGGTGGAGACACAGAGAGAGAGAGAGAGAGAGAGAGAGAGACAAAGATGACAGCCTGTGTCCATGTGACGCAACTCAAATACTGTAGACTATTTCAATATGACTAATGTACTATGTTACTGTCTGTTAACACAGTGTTACTAGTTTTACTGATTTAGCCAAGTATACCCCCGTTTAGGGGCTACTTTCTGTAAACTGTTACCAACATCTGTAATGCCATAGGATGTCGGGTGGCGCTTTGAGCGTCTATATTTTGGCATCTTCTAGGCCGAGACTACGAGGACAAGCGTTCACACATCTCCCCTATATTTCTGAATGGACAACCACAAGTGAAAATACCACGCAAGATGGCGTCCAAGAAAAACGGATCCAATTGCAATTTTCTGAGCAAATTGACATTAATAAGGGGGGAAAAGGCATTCAAGATGTCAGTCACCGGTGCCTGTTCAGAATGGGGGGTAGGGGTCCTGTTTTCTGCCCAAAACAGACAAGCAGGTAAGTCATTCAGACAGTGATGAACTGACACCTGGCAGCCCTGTGGGGAGGGTTATTAATGTAGCGTATCTAGTGGGGAACTGAGTTCCGTGTGTTCTCGGTCCGCTAGTCTTTTCAGACTGAGAAGAACATTCATTTTTCTCATTGAGCCTCCTCCATTACTGCTACACTCGTTTTCTTTCTCAACTCGTCCCTCGAAAGGAAGGGAAAATGACATTCAAAGAGAGGCTAGCGACGCTGAGAAGCACTTAGAATCACTGCAGTAGTACATTCACACAATCACTGGGGGATTGAGAGATGCATTGAAGAAGAAACATTGCCGCATTGTCATGACAACCTCTTTGCTTTTGCTGCAAACAAATGTGTGGTGTGACAAAGAGAAATGTCTGCTCCATTGAGAGGTTACCTGCTTCCTAAAAAGCTATTACGAACACACAATCCAGCCGCCTCCTTATAAGCACATCAATCCTTAGGTCTACATTAAATAGACTAGGGATGCACCGAAATGAAAATTCTTGGCCGAAGCCAAAACCGAACTTAAGGAAACACTTGGTTGAATGACGAATACCGAATACCGAGTGCATACCGGCAGTTTTTCATTCATTTTGCCAATTCTTGTACCATTGCATACATTTGATAAATGTAGCTTTTTTATTCATGCTTGTATGCTTATTCATGTAAAATGATAATTATCTAAATGATGTGTTTGAAATTGTATATACTTTATGTTACGTAATATTTCCTAATTTCATGAAAGGTGTAAAAATTGTGACAGCGGCTGGTGAAAGGGGGAACAAGTCGCCAATCAAAATGATCAGACTTTTATTTGGGAAAATGGAAATACATTTCAACATTGTTGAAAATCACATCGCACACTCGCTAGTCAAGCCAAAATACTGCAATGCATTGGATTGGGTGAGTAATCCCCACTGCTACCTAGTTAACTATAACACTACTTTACATTGTTAGCATGCTCACAAAACAAGCTGTGTTAGTTGACTAGCGATGTGTCATTGATTCTCAACAACGCTTAGCTCGCGCTTTTATTTTGATGTCGTGAAAACGAAACAGAGGCCCAACATGTTTGCTGTAATTATAAGACTTGGCAGTAGGCAGTCATCACTCAATGCTTGTCTCATTCACAGAACAGGATACCGTCTCGTATTCGGTAAACATTCGGTCTTTTCACACCGAATGGCCGAATACCAAATGTGCTTTTATTTGCTATTTTCGGGTGGCCAAACTTTCGGTGCATCCCTAAAATAGACTGTGGAAAAAGTGTTGATATGTTCTAAACACAAATCTTTGAAGTAGCCTCGGTCTACTTTCAATATAATAATCTAAAATGTGTTAGTATAATTATTGTCCTTAAAAAATGTGTATGTAGTGTTAATGACCATTGGCATTCAAATATGTCTATTTGTCTTCATTTAACAAAGTAGGCCTACACTTTTACAAAACATAGGCCTATAGGCCTACGTCAACCAAGTGAATGAATGAAAATCACAAAATAAAAATGGCATAATATTGTTATTTATGAGGTCAATAGTTTGAATGATGACTGCTTTATTACTGGACTCAAGGTTGACAGTGAGCAAAAACCACTCAAACATACGTAAACAGAACACTACTACCACAATTGGTTAAATAGATTTTTTTAAATCTAATTAAATAGAGGAACATTGACTGAAAGCTTATCATTAAGAACACAATAAATGCCTATGGAGCTTCTTTTTATAAAAAAAAAAGAAGAAAAAAAAGAAAAAGAATAACAGTGAATGCGTCTTTAAAGATGTGTGCAATCTGGAGCAAGGTCAATCCCATTTCTGCAGACTGCGACTCAGCCCCTGCTGCTTCATATGAAGGAATCGGTCATTACTGCAAGACCACATCCGTCACGTTAAAGCGCTGCTTGTGCAGCAGGGAGTCCAATAAGAAAACAACATTGAATAGAGCCGATGGCAAAGAAGAGATTTAGCTTTAGCAGTGTTCACTTATTCCTTCCTCCACAACACTATAGTACCGGTAGTCCGGTACAGTACAGCTTTAAAACTGTTAGGCCAATTTAGATGATTCGCCTTCTAGAACATCTTATTTTAAATGAATCTAAGAAGTTTTTTTAAGCATAGACCATCATTTGAGGTCAACTGCCAATCCAATATTTTACAAGATCTTCTAACCATTATTATTATTTCCTTATATATATTTTATTATAAACCCTTTATTTGGTGAGGACGGAGTGGCCCAAAAAACATTTGTTTCTGTTTCCTTAACTTCTAGCAACTAGGTAACAAACCACTAGGCCCATCTACCATAGTATTGTTACAGTAGGCCCACTGTCCAAAGCCCTACAGAAATCCCTCCAACAGCACATGCAACATGGATTATGGGCCAGGTACAATTAATAGGTTTAGAGGAAAGTATCCTTAAAGCCTGATTTAAATTCACACTATGCTATATTTGAACCGCTTCCGCAATTACTCGTATAGTAGGTAGGCCCTACCTCAACCATCATGACAACAATACCCATTTGTAAATTCTCACAATTAAGTTTGCTTTAGGCCAGAGGAAGAAAACAAAATCTACAGAATTCTGTATGTTAGTATCAAACTTGAATTTACAGCCCATTGTATTATTGTATTTTGTAGGGCCATTAGAACAATGCACTTGTCTGTCTTAAACTGAAGCACATCACTACGCTTTGGAAACAGACTATATTATATAGTAATATATATCAGGAATTCAGTTCAAGGTAAATAGGTGAATAGCAATCCAAAAGGAGGAATTCTTCGGTGTCTTTTCCAGACTGCTTAATGTTTCTCATTGATGACCTGTAGTAATACCATCTGATTACTGAGCAATATCTTGATTAGGCCAAGATGTTCAGTCACCTGAATCAGGTGTTAAATGAACACGTTTCCCCTATGGCATGGCAATGCACACAGGCCACAGAGTAGCTACCCTCCTAACCCTACATGGATCTCTATTTTCCGTCAAGGGCCGTCAAGGCCCTGAACACAGAAAAGGCCTAAGTTCTGGGCCCAGGACAGTCCGGACGGATTGTATGGCAGCTAGTGCTGAGGCACAAACATGTACATTTTCAAGCCTGCAAACTGTGACACTTTAAAATAATGTGAAAAAATACTTTCTTGTGAAATATGACAACCCTAGTTGACTATCTGTGCAGTATAGTACAGTGGATTGTGTACATAGCCTCTATTGATGTAAACCAGCTCCTTACCTTCTTGTGATTTTATGCATCTATGCTTTTTCCAAAATGTGTTTCTTTTTCCTTTCCTAAACACCAGGGGAGCCTCCCCTCCTAAATTTCGTTGTTTGGTACCTGTACTGTAACAATGACAAATAAAGTCTATCTATCTATCTCGTTTCCATACTGAGTCCCTGTTGCAGTCGTATATCAGACGGTAAAATAACATATATAGTACCTATCCTTTATGCTTGTCAAGCCAACCGAAAAACCACAAATCTGAATCGTCTTGAGAAGCATCAGCACAGCAACTGTGTTGTGCAGTGACACTAACCTTCCTAAACAGTTGTGTGTGTGTGTGTGTGTGTGTGTGTGTGTGTGTGTGTGTGTGTGTGTGTGTGTGTGTGTGTGTGTGTGTGTGTGTGTGTGTGTGTGTGTGTGTGTGTGTGTGTGTGTGTGTGTGTGTGTGTGTGTGTGTGTGGGGGTGTGTGTGTGTGTGTGTTGTGCAGTGACAGCTAACCATCCTAAACAGTTGTGTGTGTGTGTGTGTGTGTGTGTGTGTGTGTGTGTGTGTGTGTGTGTGTGTGTGTGTGTGTGTGTGTGTGTGTGTGTGTGTGTGTGTGTGTGTGTGTGTGTGTGCAGTGACAGGAGCTAACCTGTACTTTAGCCATCATCTTAGCTATCTATGCTAGCTCACTGGTGTTGTTGATGTTCACTAGCTAAGCTTGTGTCTTTATCTGTACAACATTGTTATTCGCTACAGAGCTAAACGCTAACGCTAAAATACACGGTTGGTTTGTTTAGCTGTAATCTGGAATATGTATTCAGTTAGCTTAGCTTAATCTTGCTAACGCTAGCAGAAATGTCAACAAACCTTCCCAGACGCGCCGTCACCGATAACCACGATTTTAAGTTGCCGGTCTTGACTGTCCTCTTCAGAGTCCGACATGGTTCCAAACTAGGATGATTGTGTTTGTTATATAATAAAATAACTGTCTGTTTGTAACCAAATAGTCCCAAGTTTATTGAACGTAGCTAATCAGAGGAGGATTAACCAGAGCGAGGCAGCCAGACGCCATGTTTTCCTCCGCCACTGTTGCTAGGCTGCGTGTTCCACTGTTGCTAGGCTGCGTGTTCCACTGTTGCTAGGCTGCGTGTTCCATTGTTACGTAGCAGCGTCTCTTGTACTCGCGCTGCTTGCTTAGGACACGTGATCTATGTTTATAAATGATTGCATGTTTATTATAAAACGTTTTGGTATTTTTATTGTTTTTATTGTATTACTTATACATTCAACCTAAGGTCGAAAAGAAAACTGGTTGGTAAAACTACAATGGATCAGTCCTATATTATGATATGACGCGTCCCTGTCGCTATGTTACTAGAGGTCAAAGGTTGACAGGTATTTTCCCTAGAAAAATATATTACTTTTAGAGCTATTCCTTCTACCAATGTATTCTACTCATTTTTAATGTCCATTAATATCCACTGCTCTGAGCATTACACATATAACATTAGACCAAACGTGTTGTTAAGCAAGGAAAAATCTGACAAAAACGCTCAGCATCAGAGTAGATTGATAAATATAGCCAATAAGGACCCGTCATAAAGAATAAACCTACAAATCTGCAAATGATCAGGTGTTTCTCGATGACCGATATGCCAGGAAATCAGACATAGACTTCTTTATGTATTATCTTCATAAGGGGTCATTGCTTTCCTCAATCTGAGTAGGCTATACAGAATGGTTTACCTTTATTTTGTTCCTCAGTAGCCTAATGAATGATATCTGGGGGGTATTCCATCAACGTCACTAAAGGAAAATCCAGGCTCGCGAGATTATCAAAAATAAGACTGGATTCTCCTTTAGCTGCGTTGATGGAATACCCCCCTGCAGGCAACCTTTATGAGACATGTTGTGTACCAGACGCTACCATTTGTATTTTAGATTAGACATTTTCAAGTAAGAGTAAGTGAAGGTTGTAAAACATATTACCATTACATTATTTATCTGCAAGCAATTTGCTATGTTAAACTGAAGTTTAATTATCATTAGTTTTTATTTAAAATGTTTATTTAAGTTCTAGGCCTATACGTTTAGATTGTATGGCATCCCATTTCATTTTGTTCAAAGAAATATTTTTGCATTTATTGCTTTACTGATAGCATAAAGGTAACTTACACCTTTGTTGTGTTCTGCTCTTGGTCTAAAGAATCAAGCATAATGGATCACTACATTTATTCAGGTGATTTTACAAAGCAAACCCAAATTCCCATTTTATAGCCTGGTTTTCATGCACTTTATGCATATTGTGGGAAAGGGACAGACATTTTGCTATGCGAGGTAATCCAGAGGAATTTGCACCTGGGTCGTGCTGAGCCAGGTGGCAGTGGCTGTCGGTCAATATTGGCGCATCAAGATGGTAGGTGAGGGTGCCAAGACAGATGCCTGTGAAATAAGAGAATTGTGGGGGTCTTTATATGGCAGCTTCTAAACTGGACATACAAAGACGAAGATGCACTGCAACAATAACATGGTTTGTTTTTGTAAGAGAGACATATAGGCCTAGCACCAAATAACTGTAGGTTCTAAATGTTGATAAGAAAATGATTACAGGTTAAGATGACAATGCTATTGATATGTTTGGCAATATCTTTCATACAGTACATGTTCTTCAGGAAACTGATACCAGAAACCTCATGAATTGCCGGTTAGAAAATGACATGGCTATAGGCTATACCCCTCCAAAAGTATAGCCTACCGACCAACTCTGCTTAAATAATTGACACCATGATCGAGGAATAGTAAAATTGAGGACCTAGACTAACATGCCATATGCATGTAAGTCATATTTCTTTCACACGTATTGTTTATATATATATATTTGCTTCCTGGATGAACTATTGTGGATGACAACGACAGTATGGGATTATTCACTTTACATTAAAGAAGCATTATGTTGCATTAAAAACGTGGCATACTGCTGCACATGGGATTATTATTAACTGGGTTGGATTAGGTATGTTTTTTCATGGGATTTTACTTATCATCATACTTAAAACATAAAATCATGCGCATCAATACTGAGAGAAAGCCTTATAGATATGTCGGACATTGATACGGGCAGTATCGTTGGGAAGACTGATATAACAGGGAAATACAAGACAAAATACATCAGGTTATATGGAACAAAAAACATTGTCGTACAATAACTTGTGTTATTCAAATAGAGAATCTGCATTTCATTTAAAAAAATCGATTGATACAGCTTTACATTTACAAAAAGAAATTAAATAATACACACTTTGTTATTGCCTATTTCACCACATTGTGAAATCCAAAAGATATTCGGTGTAGGCTATTTCATGAAACTAAAGGGGGTGCCTGCCTTGCCTAAATGTTCAACAGTAGCCTAATTTAGATGATCGTGGTTTTATACGTTTCGCTTGATACATGACTTAGATATGTTTTCAGTTTGTATTTCAGTGTACACGTATTACACTCATATTTTTTTTAATAATTAAAATATGTTGCGCATGCATTATTCATTTGGATATCATTGGCGTGCCAGCTGCATCACCTGTCCTATCCTAAAAGAATCGCATTTTCTGCCACATGCAAATCAAGTGTGTGTGTGTGGGGGGGGGGGGGATTAAACATCAATCATACCAATGTCTATATCTTGTTGTGTTTGCATGTATACAGAATATATAAGTTGGTCCTTGTAAACCAAACATATTTAGTTATCATATACATCCTTACATGTTCAAGATGTGATCAGCACAGCACCAACAATTAATTATTTTAATAGAATCATTCACAGATAGATCATTGAAGACGGCACACATGCGTATCGCGCGCACTTTCCTGTGCAAAGTCTGTTATGCGCTGTCAATTATGCGAATAAGATATACACCATGGTCTGATTTCCCGGACACAGATTAAGTCTAATCCTAGAGAGCGTCTGCCATACAGATTTACCATTGATAGTGGGATTTCGTCCAAAACCATGTCCGTCCCCGTCCCCATCCCGTGCCTTTTCCCAACAAGTTCACAACAAGCCTGCATTCTGGATGCGTCACATAGCACCCTGCAGAAATATTTTTCTCAGATTAACCAATTTGAGGAGATTGACTGTTTGAAATACTTTTATTTCATGACGGTTGGCTTCCAAGATGTTGAAATGTCTTCCACAAATTTGTCAGATCAGTTTTAAATGGCCTAATTGTTGAATTGCATTGATCGATAGATTTTTAACCTCAGTTCATTTGTTAAAATGTTTGTTGAGGCTAATTGGCGAAATTAACGTGATTTGTTAACATATATAGGCTATTTGGTTGTGTCCATATTCATATAGGATGATACAAAGGCTACTTTGATTAGCCTACATCAGTGGGCTATAATCAATATATTTGTTAAGGCTAATAGGCCTACTCTTAATTATCAGTTACGAACTGCAACTGACAATCAGTCATAGCTACCCTAAACATAGGACCAAATAAGGTGCATGTCTTGCATTCACTGTTTAAGTGAGTTAAATTGAGTTTTAAGTTGTTTTACCTGATATGGCCTATTCTCCACTGGGTCTGAACATATATCAAGATGTTAATTATATATACGCAAGTCAGTCATGGGATAAGCTGATGGGCACAGCTTGCATAAACCTCACAGAGCACAATGATTTTCCTGCCAGAGGTTAAATTGTGCCATAGAATGAGATTGAGCGAGGACACCTGTTGGGCATTTTGAATTTTCATTAAATTTTCATGAGTGGAGGAGAGAGATGCATTATCAGAACCCATACTCAATAGACCAATATGTATACGGTATTAATGTGACGTTCGGCCGTGTGGCTGTCGACACTGTATTTGCTGCGGATGTCATATGCTATAGCACCTTTCGTGTAAATGTCCGCATCATGAAAATTAGTAGAATCCCACCGGTCAAATTTTGCAAAAAATATGTCGCGTTTCGATAACTGTGCTATTATAACCTGGCATTTCTAAATATTATTTAAGCCATACGCACCGATAAACTTATCCATGCATAGTGAAACATGTGGTTTATGGATTAAAGTGTCAAAGAAAGTCATATTAAATGCCAATTTTCTATCATTAAACTCGCAACTTGATCTGGAACAACAACTGGAACATGTCTCTGCGAGAAAAAATAATAATTTCGCTGATTAAGTCCCATTATATGTGTCAAGCGAACTAATTTAACTTGTTGGGAATTGTCCTTGACAAGATCTTACACAAAATATACGGGGATTCGTGGAATAGTAGAAGTGTACCAATAAACTGGAAAAATTAGACATAGTGTGTTCAAGTTTTAAACCTTGTTAAAATATAATTCGGTGTGTGTGTGTGTGTGTGTGTGTGTGTGTGTGTGTGAGAGAGAGAGAGAGAGAGAGAGAGAGAGAGAGAGAGAGAGAGAGAGAGAGAGAGAGAGAGAGAGAGAGAGAGAGAGAGAGAGAGTGTGTGTGTGTGTGTGTGTGTGTGTGAGAGAGAGAGTGTGTGTATGTGTGTGTGTGTGTGTGTGTGTGTGTGTGTGTGTGTGTGTGTGTGTGTGTGTGTGTGTGTGTGTGAGAGAGAGAGAGAGAGAGAGAGAGAGAGAGAGTGTGTGTGTGTGTGTGTGTGTGTGGGGGGGGGGGTCACACAGATGAACACAATGGCTAGGCCGCTAGCCAGGCTGTATCCATACTCGTAAAATCATGTACCATACTCTGAAAGGCTCTATGGAAGTACATACGTTCTTCACATTACCATACCAGTTGTTTTGGGTTTCAGATGCAGATAATTAGAACAAAGCCCAGAGGTGTGACTTTATATTTTAGGGTTGCCTTAATTTTCTATTTAAATGTATTTGTATCTAAGCAATATTAGGCCTATTCATTTCGGTGACAAATTAGATCAGACAAAATTAATATAAACGGTAGGCATAGGCCTATATCTTTGTCCCAAAAAGGAAAAACAAAAAATATGTATCAGGCAATCTTCTGGTTTCCCATAATTAAAACCATGTTTAGGCCTATCTAAAGTGTATACTTTAACTGAACAGTGTTCCACTTCACAGTTTATGATCAACTAAAGCCCCCATGGGTCTCTGGGACTGACACCAGATTCTATGCACATCTCTGAAATGAGAACGCCTCTTTCTGAGATATTTAAGAAGTGATTTCAGCGAGAATTTCAGTTGTAAAAGGGGACTATTCCGCTTAAAACCATGCAGGCAATAATAGGCTATCCATATCGCCATGGCCTGCTATGGGGCTCCATGGTGCGCATGGTGTGAAGACAGAAGGAGGAGCAACCAAAGACATGACATATCTAAGGGTACAAAACATAGCAAATGCGGGATGATTAATAATCGAGGTATAGGCTAATCCATAATGGTAGAAAATTCGCCATGCCTAACTTCACCTATAGCCTAATAAGGTTATCCATATAGCTGGCGCTGGATAACTGGAATCTGGAAGTCATAGCCATGCACTACGCATAGAGGACAGGCTGAAACTATAATGTATCAGGTTCAAGGTTAAGTTTTAAATCATTTAAATATATAGATTGTTAATGTTGAATTGAACGGATAGTTCACGCCTTTACACCTTATAGACAGATGCTTTCTTACAGTAGAAACTGTAATCAATGCTCCAGAGTTACTTCAGCGAGGTCATTTCATTTGAGGTGATTTGGCCACATAAATTAACTTCCCCATATCACTCACATTATTTTTTTGTTAGTGGTGGCTAAAGTTAGCTGAAGTTAGGAGTGAGTTAAACAACTCTAATGGCGTACAGTTTCTCCTGACCATTAGACTATTTTGAAGTTAAGGAAACATCTGACTATAAATTGTAAAATAGTGAACTAATTGCAATACATTCATAAAATAAATAGGCCTTAGCACACTATTGCCTACAATAGGGGCTGATGAACGTAATTGTGTACGCTTAATTTGGCCTATACCAAGTATGACAAACAATCAGGACTTGTGTTTACATTCCACAACATACTCAGAATCTTCATGTTTTCGCAGCTTATATATATATTATATTAGGCTATACACATTTGTCGCCTATTCCCTCCAAATTGCATGCAAACAGTTGGGAGTTTGGGGTGGGGGTCTAATGGTTAGACAATGGAATGGGGTTAATGCACACCAATGTGGGTGTTTGCATTTCAACGATCAAATGTTGAAAGGAAAACTGCCAGGACATTTCACTCTATATCAGATATCTCCTTATGCTGGCATGAGACGGATATGCCGTGTCAAGGGATGTGGGATGACCTTCCTTCCCTATAATGCAGATCTATGTAGGTTATGTTTACGTTTTATAATATATGATCAACGCGAACGACATCTTTGTAAACTGAAATTCGAGGGGAAAATAGTAGGATAATGTATATAATCACTGCATGGACCTTACATAACGGTTGTAAAACGGTTGATATCATTCTTGTATAGGCTCTTGGGACAATTTGGTTTGTCAATGGGGTGAACAGCAGGCCGTTTTTGAAACGTATGGCTATTGGCCCAATGTTGATGAAATTTGAATGTTTCTAAAATGACTACCCCCAAAAAATATATAGATTTTTTTTTCATGTTATTTAGTAATTTCTTTTGATGTTTCCTAAAAAAAAACTTGGTAGTCCGGTAAATATTTAAACCTGAATTTACACAACATTTTCAATTCAAATAGTAGGCCCATATGCGCAGAATTAGGCTACGGTCTAATTTTCTATCAGTGAAAATAGGATAGGTGATATGAGCCGGACTTTTCCGCTAACCTCTTTAACCATGGTTGTATATCTCTCGTGCATGTTGACATCCACCTCGCAGGGCCCTGTCAGTTTACACAGCTCGGGAATCAGGGAGCCATTCATCACTGTCTGGCAGGTGTGTAGGGGAGGCGAGGGATGGTTCCTCTATGGCCTACCTGTCTTACTATGGGTTAACAACATTGCAGAACATTTCTCATTGAAACTTTGGAAATGAGTACATAACAAACGAGTACATATAGGCCCATATGCGAGTCAAAAGTTGCCTATAGCTATTATTATAATAATGATAATGAGGATGATAGGCTCTAAAACTAGATCGAGTTCGTCTGATAGTGTCTATGTACCACCACAATATGATGATTGGCTTAATAATGAATCCTCACTTTTTAAAATAATGAATCCTCCCTACCACCTTTATAAATAAGTCCGGCCACACTTTGCATTTACCCGTGTAAGGTCTGCAATCACAACATTGTAGTAATATAAGGCTACTGTTACGCAGTAGATTACACTCTGTAATTGCATATGCCTAGAGTAAATAAATACAGTGTACAAATAGGTGCATTACAACTTAGTGAACATTGTAACGTTCATTCAAGTTTCTCAGGAAGATAAAATGTTATAGTCAAGAAAAATGTTACTCTTGAGATTGCTATTGAGAGCTGGTTTTCAAATCAATGTATCCGACCGTAATCAATCCAACCGTGGAGTCCCCGAACCAACAATAGTTCCGCTAACCCTTTGGTTTCCCGCCGGGACGAGAATGTGTTCATTATCGTGACGTTAGAATTATAAGGTTCTATCTCCATTTTTATCAAAATTGAGTTTTTTACATAATCTGATCCATTAGGTGTTTAATAATGCCTGTGTGGTGTTATTTTTAAAATGTTGACATTTTTGAGTTAGTAATTCATAAAATACAAAGGTTCCATCTCACAGAACATAATGGAATGTAAAAACTTTGACGCTCAATATCTCTAAACTGCCCTAAACGGAGATAGAACCTTATAATTCTAAGCTCACGATATGGCTACATATATAGGGTATCATTCGAGGTGTATGTCGGGGGACTGTTGAGTCCAAAGCTCTAATCATTCGGCTAGAACTATCCAGAAACAAAGACCTATAGGCTATATGTGCGCCCGTAGCTTTATAGCTTTATAGCTTTATAGGCTATATGGAAGAAAATCAGGCTGCCCAACATCAGCACATGCTAACTGCATAGGGTAGACCTGAGAAAAACACTGAACTGTAGTAAAAGGAAAACGTGTTATTTATTTGTTTGAGTTAGACCTATTACGATGTAGTTGCAAGCAATTTATCAACACAATAGCCTATGACCATTGCTCAGCAACTTGTAAACGCAGAGTGTAAATACCAATTCCAATTCAATAACTGGTTGGTAATAAATCCGTCTATAGCCTACATGTTTTTAATCATTAGCATAATATTATGATCATGATTATTATTATTATTTAGGCCCACAGCAAATGAGGTCACCAACAATTTACTTACACTGCTGTTATGTTATACAATGTTATATGTCAATAGAAGCCTATATAAGGACACCCGTATCATGGTAAAGCTTGAGTCAAACAAGACTAAGTTTCGAAAAAAAATGTATATGCCTGATATGTTTTAATGTTTGATTTATTTCTAAATAAACAGTTAACAATTAGAAAACAAAAACAAAGAGTTCAACGGTTTACTGTTCCTGCACAGTTCATATCATAAGGAAAACAAACCTTCAAATCAGTCGGATATAATGTCCACACTCTATCTCTATGTCTTCGAAAAGTGCCGAAAAATCTTACCGTTACCCTACACCCGCAGCAAGAAAAAAAGTAACAGAATTATTCTCAGAAAAGCTGCAGTGATACTTCCAATGCTTTGCTCATAGGAACTAGGATAGGCCTGAGAGGCTTACACTCCATACATTCCCAAACAATAGCCCTAGTGTTCTATAGTGTCACCACGAAACCAACACAGGTGACATGTTCAGTCTAGACACCGTGGAGCAGTTCAAATCGGAGGCATTTGGCAAAGTCAGGAGTTCATTATACCCTCTCCCTTTTTTCTTCTCAAGAGTCGAAGTAGTAAAATGCCTCGTTTTCCTGGGAAAAATAAATACAATGTACTGAGGCTGGGCTATTCAATAATTCTCACTGGTTCCCTGCAGCACACGCGGAGAGAGTCCATGCGGGGAGGCAGTACGCGTAGGGGTAGTAATATGAGGGCTGGAGGGCCAGGAGCGGAGGCCGGGGCAGGAGGTCCCCGGGGCTGTACTGTCTCTGGTCGTCCCGGACTAACACCTTCACCGCCACTTTTTTCGCCGCCGGGGCCGAGGCCAACATGTCAGCGGCCATCTGACGACGTTTCGTTTTGTACCGGCGGTTCTGGAACCATATCTTGACCTGCGTCTCTGTGAGCTTCAGCGAGGCGGCCAGGTCGGCCCTCTCGGGCCCGGACAGGTACCTCTGGTGGTTGAACCGCCTCTCAAGCTCGAACACCTGGGCGTGAGAGAACGCAGCTCGCGACCTCTTTTTCCTCTGTTTGGGCTGGTCCCCTGAACTTTTATTATCACAATTCGCCTCGTCTTGGTTGTTGGAATCTAAAAAAGAAAACATCGATAGTATGTTATAAACGACGAATAATAACGCTATTGACATCGTTGTCTAACATGTTTTTATTGTGTCATGAACATGAAAACTTTGGGTTTAAATTGCATAATAAAATCATGTTTGTCTTTTATAAAGTTGTCTTACTATATTCGTATGAAAGATTAATGATAGCAAAACATGATTTTATTTCATGCAACCGATGTCCATGATTCATTTAGGTAGATTCGACAGACTTTTTTTTTCAGTGCATTGACCAACATTGGAATAGCCCATAGCAGCTGAAAACGTATATATACATCTCAAACTAAACACATTCATCTAGCCTACAAACCAAAATCTCATGGCGATGTACAGTAATGGCCTATACATTAAAGCCTAACAATAAAACGGTGATACAATAACATCCTGCTGGGTCGTGCGTAAAAGGGCGGCGCACACAGGCGAGTCAACAGGCACATACATGCTTTGTAGGAAATTAACTTGGGTGGCCCAGATTTTTTACTGAATGTGAATAATGGATCAAATGAGAGATTCACTGGATTTCATAAAGCATACTGTACAATGTAGCCTATAGGACAAATGCACTTCTTACCCGAGGCGTTGGGTTCACAGTCACTGAGACCCTTTGCGTGATCGACAGCAGTAGACTCGTGATCCGTTTCTTCCAGCAAACTTTCCTCCAGTACATCTGAAGCAGGACCCCCGGGGTCTTTCTCTGATTTGCAAACGGCCAGAGTCTTGCTGTCATTGTCGTCGCTGAGACCTGAGTCCGAGTCGTAACTTTTCTGGTCACTGGCCATGCCACAAGCCCCCTCGTTACTACTTCTACACGCAGCGGTGGTAAAGTCCTCCGACCCAGTATCATCAATCCCCCCGAATATTTTCCAACATGCAGTCTTTGAGAAGCACATGTCCAACTCGGGCAAGTGTCTGCTGTCCTCTTTCTTGTTCAGAATGGCTTGGATGGAGAAAGGCATGAAGGAGTTGCTGCGCACGGCCATTTTCCAAAAAGCAACGTTGCTTGAATCTTATGAATAGTATAAAAAAAAAAAAATCAATGAACAAATGTCAAATCATCCACATTTTTATTCACCTTGAAAGCGCTAGAACTGCTTTTCTGTCACTCCCCAGGCTTGTATCTCATTGCATTCCCAGTGAAAAGGCACAGATGGAAACACAGTGCTTATATCCCTGCCAGGCACGGTGCTGCTCCATGCATAGCTCTGCTCCAGCCTCAGCTCTCTCTGGTTTCCTGCCCCTCTCACACAGTTCTGCTACCCCACCTCACCTGGGACTGACAGCGAGGCCTCTGCGCTCCCCATTGGACCAGAGCAGGGGAAAGTCGCTTGGTTATTGGTCCCCGTGAATTACGACACACTTACGACAAAGTCAGGGCAATAAATGCCTTTTTTCAGCAGGTTAACCCTTCACCCACCAAATAGGGTTGTGGGCATCCTATGGGGCATCCATATGTCCAGGCATGTAAATAAAATGCAGATATTGTTTTTTTACGCATGGGAAAGACCTATAAAAGTGTACCTCTAGTTTGTCTAACAAAGGAGCTTCTCCGCCTTATTATACAAAACATGTTTGCTTGCTCTATTTGGCTACCAACCATCCTACCAGGTAAGCCTCGCTCTGGATAAAAGGTGAACCATGATAGACTCAAACATGATGTCAAGTTCATTGATATATTCTGACTGACTATAACAGGAAAGTTACTGTTCAGGGAAAAGACTATGGTTTATGAGTAAATATATGTAAGAAGTAAGAAGCATCAATTTGTCTTTTACTTTTTAAGGAATTGCGAGGTTTTTTTGTGCGTGTTTGTAATGCGCATTATAGCTTTAAAGGGCTTTGCTGTTCTATTTTTTTCACAGACTGGTGATTTTTTAAATTATAGTTTTTAATGGAAATATGTTTGAGTTTTAATGCACGGGAACGTGTTTTTAAGTATAGGCACGTCACACAGACCTCGGGTGAGCCTATCGGGCGGTGCAGTTTTATAATATTAATAGGCCTCTATATAATATTCCTCAAAGACAATTAGATTTAAGCTTGGATATGGATGGGCCTATAGTGTATCTGTGCTTTAAAATAATTTAACGAATAACTACTTGTGATTGTCTCACTCGTCAAAGATTTTTATTCTGATATATTCAATTGATTGATTTCAAGTTAGGCTCTGTCATGCCCATTTGCCTTATCAGAGTAACGTTGTCATTTTTAAATACTGTTATAGGCCCAGACAGATGTGTTATACATTTGCCATCCGAATAAAGGCTAAAATAATTCGTCCTAATGTTAATTCAATAGGTCGCGTCTCGTATTTATTGATTTATCCGAATAAGATACACGTAAATGTTATAGGAATAAATTCATCGGTGAAGGCATCACCTAGGCCTATTTCCCCGAAATAATAACGATAATGAATATTCAGCTATTTGACATATTATTATGATTATATAATGACAATAACAACAACAATTATTATTATTGTTATTATTGTTATTATTGTTATTATTATTAATAATAATAATAATAGTAGTAGTAATATTGCTGTTGTTGTTTATTAATTAGCGCTAGTAGGTCTACAGCCTAACATTATAACAATGTCAAATTATTCGGTCCACTACACATATTAAACTGTAGGCTAAATTAGGGTACAACTCACAAGTACAAATCAGGTAATAGTAATAGGTCTATACATATTATTAATGACCGAAAATGTCGTTTTAAGTGAAAGGTTATGACTTGTCAAAAGTATATTAACTTCACACTAACAGGGTTTCCCAGCACACAACTTGCTTGTATGTTGTACTTCAGACAACAGCACGTCACCGCTGGGCAGGTCAGGACTCAAAGCTTCTCTCAAACAGCCACTTCATACTTCATACTTCATACTTCTCCAAGTTATTCATTTATATTTCTGCATGATAAGGTACAACTTCCTTTTACTGCCACCCAACCGAGGTTGGCGGAATGTGTTTTCAGTACAGAATGGTGGGGAACTCTTCGTTGACCCACACTGGCCGCAGCATGCAACTCGGCGTATAGCCTATTGATTTGTCCATCAGTGTTTCATTACTGGATTCAATATTCACTATCCGCCTTTACCTTGACTCAGAAAATAATGATTGCATTTGATAAAAGGTGAAAATTGTGATAGGTCATTGGCCTACACTGCCCTGTTGTTATGATACTTAATTTTATGAACTATCCTTAAAAAGTCCATAAATAAGATGATATCACTTCAAACGCGTTATGGTATTGATGGAGGACTTCAACGCGTTCAGGGCGGATATATCATGCTGCTCTATTGTATAGGTATTGTATTGTATAGGTCTAAATTATCTTCTCTTTATGTTGATTGACTGAAAATCACAATAGGTGTTTGATCAATCCTGATTTGAATTTGAATATGCCCGCAATGTAGGCTATTTTCTATTGTCTTTTAGATTGATTCGTTTAATATGCACAGAACCATGACGAGGATTTTACCCGTGAATCTGACCCTAATTAGGTATATTTGTAGATTTCCTCTTTAGCCTTCCGATCTTGTGAACACGTTTTAACATAATTGCAGTATTTTTCAGGGACCAAAATCAGGCTTCTTTAACTATAAGGTTCTGGGAAAATATATACTGGACGTACAGGAACTCATTCCAACCCATCACTAACACACCTACCTGTTTTAAACAATCATGTTATCGTGGTATTCAGTTTGGGCCAAGGTTAATTGAATCAGGTGTGTTACTGAGCTATAATTAATGCCTAGCACACAGTAGCTCTCTTAGAGACCCCATATGTCCTAGGTAATATTAGCACACATCAAATCATTTATAAAACAAAAAATGTGTCGTTTATCTCCAGCTCAGATGAATGTATTGTGGCCAGACATCTTAACCTGACTGTGTTATCCATTTCGGCCTGACCTGTTGCACGTATGTCCTCTACCATCTAGTGGTCACTGAGTATATTACATGATCATTTGCGTATGTGGCACTCTTTGATGAAATGTACTGTTCTGTGAAAACAGAACACAACATGGGAGGTGGATACATTAAATAATATCTTGTGGGATGTAAAAAAAATAAAGTGTCCAAAATGATGAAAGGCAGTAGCTCCCTATTGCAAAGTTAGTGTGGTGTTGTGATAAAACTAATTGGATGATAATAGTTATCTATGGAGTAGCATTGTCAACAGGCCTGTATTAATTAGTGAAGCCATGATGAAATGATTCAAATAGCAAAAGCAACATTTTCAAACAGTCACCTACTAGTGTCCTGTTTCTAGAGAAAACATGCGTGGTATATCCTCAAAGTATGTCTTTGCATGGGTCCTAAAACTGGGTTCTAAACCTGGGTTCTAGACTACCTCATTTTCATTTGATTTAAAAACAGCACTTTTGTTTACAGATAATTAACGATAACAATCATTCATTACACTCATATAGTGTTGTTCTCAATAATAAAAAAAATACTATTGTTTTTCCATTGTGCAATTTTTATGACAATATGTTTTATGACTATATGTTGTATATGTTGTTTATGTACACTTATGATGATATGTTGAGTGTTACTTTTTTTGTTTTTACAGGAACTTCCATGATAATCTGTAATCCAACCAGATGGACCAGCTAACTTCAGCTGTCTTAGTTATATGCCGGCCTACTATGTACTATGTCATTATTATTATTATTACTTTGTTGAGCCATGAAGGGAGGGTAAAAAGATGGGACTGTAAGGGGTGAATAGGATGGAAAATTTGTAAAATGGAGAACTTGTTCATGTGCCAGACGTCTACATACTAGTGACTCAGTCTAGCTATCAATGTGATGTCAACCAGAACTCCCTGGGCTCTGCTGTGTTTTCATAACCAGACTGGGGGGACGACCAGGAAGTAAGTAGCTGGAAGTGGCACGAAATGTAAACAGTGCAACAGCAGTTTTGTGTACAGCGAGACAATAAGGGATAAATAGTAAGTGATATGCAATAAAAGCTGTAAAAATCTGTGTGTGTGTGTGTGTGTGTGTGTGTGTGTGTGTGTGTGTGTGTGTGTGTGTGTGCGTGTGTGTGTAGAGAGAGTGAAACAAGACTGGTTTTGCTGTTTTGTTAAGACACCCTATTTGCAAAGAGGAGTCTGTCAAAGCAGTTGAAGAAACCTATACCTCTGATATCACTTTCTAAAGAGGGGACCTCCTGCTGGCTGGGGGGGGAAGGACACTGACTGACAAAGGTGTGAGGGACCGACACGTATGTCAAAATGTATATGTGTGTGAGGAACCGACACGTATGTCAACATGTATATGAGATGTGTGTCAGGGGTATGTATCAAGAAGATTATGCACAGAAATAAGATATTATATTTAGATATAAATATACATATTAGTAATTATATATAATATATAAAATATTTGTACTATAAGTATTTACCGACTGCATCATCACTTGTTGGGGGTCGTAGTACAATAGGGATAAGATGGTGGGTTTGTCTTCCACATATTTTTCACCCATTAGCTACCTCTTCAGTGTGATGCCACAACAGAGGGAAAACGATACCATCAAAGCATTATGAGACGATGGCACAACATACTGTAAGACTCTCTCTAAAAAAGACAGCTTCTAACTATAATCTTATGTTTTTAACAGAAATCCTGGTTAATCGAGCGGCATGACAGTACCATGGTAACATCTCTGTTTCCCCTCCTCTCCAGGGTGTGTGTTTATGACAGGTCCTGAACCTTTGCGTGCTGGTATGAGGAAGGAGGCTCACAGCACGCCATTCTCTCCCCCTCTCTCTTAGGAGAGCCGCTGCCAAATTGTATTCAGATGGAGCAATGCATGAGAGGAGGGCACTGCCAAGAGTCATTTGCAATAAATGCTCCCAAAAAGTTCCTCTGCATTTCTCACCAAATATCAAGATCCGCCATGATAGCACCCTTAATCAACTTCAACATTGAAAAGTGGAAGGGGGTTGGTGGGGGGTGGAGTAGGAATGGCACCAGGCTATAAGTATGCTTTTAGTCGCCTAAGTAACAACTGAACCCTCCTAATCTTTCTTTTTTTTTTTTTTTTTCTTTCCTCAAGAAAAATTATCCTTGCATGCGATGGACCACTAAATGGGAGAAGGCCTTTGGACGGCACACTTAATACTGTAAATGGAACCAAGAGGCCTACCACTACCCTCCCCCTCTTGGAAGTTATTCAAAACAACCCAGCTTTGGCTACATTACTGTGGGCCCACAGTCAAAAGTACAGGAGCACTTTTTAGAGGGGAGGGGGGGGGACTGTTACAGTCCAATTAATTTGTGAAGATAGCGCCGACATGATTTATAGTTGATTTCGGGGCGAGCTCTCCCGACAGACAAGCTCCTATCTGCCTTTGGCATGCCACAGACAATACATGCAACTCAAGCACATTCATGCACGGCTACTCTCTCTTCAAGGGCCTAGTTGCCCTAAGTGCTCTGTTACCAATCGCTTTCTCTTGCGCTCACGCTTCAATAGAAATGTCCTTCAAAGAGAGAGAGCCCACTGGTGATTGTTATGTCTTTTGAATACACACAAGTGTGGTGGATCTGGTTATCAAAGCTCCGATGACCAATCAGACATCACCGAGTCGAATACACCTTGAGTCAATAAGGAGGATAGCTACATTGCTAACATTTGAGCTCAATACTGCTTATATAGTAGTCTAGTTGTTATGAAATTGATCACGTAGCTTGAGTTAGCTTAAAAGGGTCTAAGATGCACTAAGATGCACCTGTTTTACTGTTGCTTCTTTATATTAAGTGAATATAAAAACCTTTGAACCTTGCTTTTATTATTTATTTAATAGCCTGTGTTAGGGATAGAGTACCTAGTAGTTCTCGCTATGCTACCCTTTCTTTGCAAGTCCATTGTATCCCATCTATGCCTCCCTTAACTGTGTGTGCAACTCTGATGTATACCATGGTCCTTGACTCTTTAATATTGTTAACAGATCAACAACCTCTGAGTATATTAAAAAAATGGAAGAACACGCTAAGGAGTCAATCTAAACCCCAGGTCTGGTCAAAGGTGGCCCGCAGAATACGGCAATCGACCTAGTCTCTTTATCTAACCCATTCCTGTATACTTGTTGTTTCTGTACATTCTTGTACAGATAATAACTCAAGAAGCAGCCAGAGAAAGAGTGCCTAGCTGATAAGGTCTCTAAATGCCAACAGTCAAGCTTAAGTCAGGGGATTAAACTCTCTCTGCCTTAACCACCGTATTCTTTCAATAACGCACAGGCAAGAGAAGAAACCTCTGAGCCTAGACCCCCTCTTGGCTGCCTCTCTCTATTTCTGTGACTCTCATATGAAACACTTCTGACGTTAAACACCTGTTAACTTTTATGTCTTGTGAGAGGAGCGGCTGAATGGGAGGCCATTATATTCAGTGCCAGTCGCCGGAGCCAAATCCCAGCAGAGGAAAGACCACTCCCAATATGGACGGGCTTGAGGAGCGAGACCCTTATCCCAACAGCCGAGGAACAGCCCTGTTAGCCAGGCCGTCTGGGAGGATCCCTCCTCTCTGTTCAAATCCAATAGTCCTTCTATTTCATCTGACAGCTAGATGAAACCACACTGGGCTTTTCAGAGTTCTCACTAGATTCATAGTAGTACATCGCTACCCAGTAGACTGCCCTCACCGACACTCGACACTCACACCATGTCAGAACGAGCTGTCGTTTGATGGTGAAGCTCTTTAAGGACGAGATATATGAATAATCTGATCACAAGGTCAAAAATCTAAAATCGGGTTTTAAAAGATGAACATCTGGAACCAAAGGAGTTGGACCTACTTACCAGTATATCGCAATCGTATGCAAGAGTGTGGCTGAGTTGTCTAGTTGTCTAGTATGTCTGACTGCACGGGAGCAACGAAGCAGTGTGACATCCCTACCGTCCTCCTACAGCCTAAACCAGACCCTCATTAGACCTAGACTAGAGGTCTATACTAGACCCTCATTGTCCCTAAACCTTCAACTGTGAAGGTGGTTCCAGGAGTGGTTCCAGACAGGTACTCATTAGTGAACGAAGGCCCCCAGTCCCTCTAATAGTATCAATCACTGAAAGGGACGTTGTTTGTCTGCCAGGCCCGCCGCTGGCTACATGAAAACTGATCCAAAACTTTAAAAAGAGGTGTTAGGCTAATATTTAAGGATTGGATTCCTGAGGAGAACACCTTAAGGAATCGGATTTAGCAATCCGCAGGAATGGTCGGAAAAAACTCCATCCAATCCCCCTTAAAAAAACCTTTTTATACCCCCCTTTCAATGCTTTTGGATTCTGTGAGCTCAGGTGCGGCGCTTATTTAAATTCTTGTAATGTGTTAACGATCGAGGCATATTTCATTCTTAGCTTGTCAGTTTTATCTCCCATTAGTAAGCAGGAATGTCTTCTCTTCTCTTCTCCCCTCGGCTCACTGGCTCAGGCCTCTGCTGTTTACACACGACAGACACACAGCATATCCATTCAGACAAGGCTGAAAAATAACAGCTGGGAGATGCTAAAATGAAAGACGTTTTTATAGCCTCCCTTCTACAATGCTACTTATTTACCACCTCATCTCATGGTTCTAGCCAAAGAAAGATACATGCATACATCTCCTTCCCTCAACAGGTGTTAGTTTGCTCCAGTAGATTTTATGATGCAGTGAGAATTTGTTAAAACTTGTTTACGCTTGATGGTACGTACAAACACGGTCGACCGTAAGGTGTGTACGGTTTAAGTGCCATGTTTATTTAGAAAGTGATCTGTAGCCACGCACAATTTAATATAATATAATAATGTCATATATGCCATTTAGCTAACGCCTTTATCCAAAGTGACTTACATCGCAGTGAGTTTTTCAGTATATATGGTCCCAGGGGGAATCGAACCCACAACCTAAGGGTTGTTAGCACCATGCACTACTAACTGCGCCACAGACGACCCTGACACATTCTACCACGTTCATAAAGTCTGACTGAACCTCATGAGACTGAATGACTGAAACACTCATTTAAAAAATCACACACCAATTAGTTTTTGTTGTTGGCCGTCCGAGAGGCATTTAATCTCTTCCAATACTAACAACAAGGCATAAGCTCCATGAGCAGGTTACAAAAGATAAAGAAAAATAGAATTCCATCAATACGATAAGTAGTGACGAGCACAAGCAAATCTACATGTAGTAAAAAATAAAATGAAAAGCATAAAAACACAGGGGGAAAGGGGGAAACATCTTTACATTCATAGAATGAATATTTCCATGTTCAAGTCGACAGTGACTAATGGGAAAAGTACTTAAATACTTGACACTAAAATAGTTGATGCTTCCTATACAACACTAATGCTATCTTCATTGTGATTATGATTTCACATATCGAAGAAATACCAAACATGTGTGTGTGTGTGGTGTCATACTGAAGGAAATGTCATGTAAATGTGTGTAACAGTATGACAGTAAGTCATGACCCAAAGTCAGTTATCTGTGACAAAGAATTTTCCCCCCACACAGCCCCAGAATTCACGTGGGCTCCGTACATAAGACCTCCGAGGCCGCGTACATAAGACCTCTGATTGATCACTAATACTCTAGTTCTTGAGGCAACACTGGCCAGATCTAAGGTAGTTCGTTGAAGGTATTTCGGGGGACAGAGCTTAAGGTCCCGCTATCATAGGAATGTCTATAATACTGTACAGAAACTGAGCTTAACTACAAATTGCTGCAACACCATGAAAACAGCTCCATGCGCAAACGTCTTCAAACACCAACATATCTCACCCATACAAAAGATTGAATAGACCTGTTTTTTTCCTTTGTTTGTTTTTTATATCTGCTCAATTCATGTAAGTTTCCATCTGTATGCATGTGACATTTAGCAAAAAAAGTTATTTTAACACTACAGTAAAATCATATATTAAAAAGGGAATCTTATGAATGTTCTAAAACCAGGGCTTGGGATAAAGCAGTCCATTGCTGTGTCTTGTCAGGTGTGTCCCCCCCCCCCTAGTTTATTCATCGCTTGGTTCTTTTGGAAGGGGGTTCCTCAGATTTCTGCCCTCCTCTAGTGCGCACCGCTGGGGGGCTTGCTTCACGTTTACGTCCTGCCTTTGCTGTCGCTACAGCCTGTCCCCTCGTCCCTCTATAGGGGAAAATGGGGGACACAAATCAGTATGTGTGACAGGATATCATACTAATGATCAGCTTGTATTTTCGAATAAATGCACTTCCACATTAACTTACCGTGTGTTTGCTGCGCCGTCCTCTTTACCGCTGAGTTTACTCACAGCCCGGGTGGACGGCTTACTGGGTTTCTTCCTGGGGAATGACACAAATGCAAAGCAGCTGCATTCAGCAAATAACTTTCTCATGTGGAAGAGCCACCATACCGTATACAGGAGACAATATTGTACAGATATCTTGGTTCCTGCATTGTTTGTTCGGAACAATCATCATGGAAATTGAACGAATTGTCTGAGTCAATCATTGTCTACATGATGAAGGACATGTTCTGTTTATACCTCTCAGCCTCGAGTCGAGTTGCAGCTCTCGTTGTAGTTCTGATCTTGGTCCCCCCATCCTCTTTTTCCTCTTGTTCCTCTTCGCCCTCGCTGTCTTTCTCGCCTGTCTTTTCTCTTCTGTCCTCCGGGGTGACTGCTGCTACTTTCGGGGGCCTGCCCCTCCGAACAGGCTTCTTCTGAGGTGCCTCTGTGTCCTCCTCACCCTAGGAGAAGGACAACAGAATCAGTTCACATTTCAGAAGGCATTTTGGTTTCAAGTGCTCAAAGTGATTTGAATCAGTACAGGTGTCTACATACGTCATCTGTTTTGTTCACAGTGGGGTCCTCTTCTTTCCCTTCCTCCTCCTGCTCTTCAGACTGGCTCACTGGAGGAGAGGGAGAAAGAGAGAGACGGAAAAAGATGAGAAGAGAGCAAAGCATGGGAGGACGTGTGTGTGTGTGTGTGTGTGTGTGTGTGTGTGTATATATATATATATGTTCGCCGGTGTGCATCTGTCTGTCTGCCTCTCCTTACCACTGTCCTCTAGAGGTGGTTTATCCTCCTGCTCCTTCGGTTCACTGTCCTGGCTCTCCATCTCCTCCGGCTGGGACTCCTGCAACGCAATTGAACCCCAGTCATACACAGACCTCCACAGTTCAGCTGAACACACTAGTCTACTATCATCGCCCCTACCCAGTCATTTCCACAGATCTGAGAGGTCTGGATAGGTGTAAGCAATACGGCGATGGCTCCACCTAGGCCTCCAACACGCTACATAGAGCACCCATTATATAGCTTAGACCTATTCAGTCCTTTAAGATCTGTAAACACAGCGAGAGTAAGGAGGAGGGGCTAGTGGCCTAAATGGAAGCAGACCATGGAGCAGAACCGTATGGTTAGGTCTTACCTCCCCCGATTCTTCGCTTTCCTCAGACCTCTTCCTCTTCCCTGTTTGAAACAAAAACCAAGAACATTAAATGTCGCAGTAACTGTCATTATGGATTCAAATACATGTTGTGTGTGTGATTAAAAGACTCACGAGATCCAGAGGTCTCCTTGGACTCAGAGCTGTCTGCATCTTGGCTGGTCTCTGGTTTTGGGGTGGGAGGTCTACCTACTCTGCCTCGGCGACCGCCTCTCTTCGGCTCGTTCTTCTCCACCACCGCCTCCTCCTCCTCCTCCTCTTTCTGAAAGGTTTGGGGGACAAAACACAACGGATGCTTTGTGTTGCTTAACTCTTTGTATTGTATGTTGACTGGAGATGTATGAAACTAAAGACGGATCTGATCACGTCTGTGAAACGGACCTCTGTGTTCTCTGGGTTTTCCTCTGAGGTGTCCTCTGGTTTCTCTTCCTCTTTCCTCACCTCATCTTCCTTCGCTTCATCCATCTTTTCTTCATCCGTCTTCTGTTCATCCTTCCCGTCATCCTTCTTCTCTGCGTCCTCCTTCTCTGCATCCTCCTTCTCTGCATCCTCCTTCTCTGTGTGATTTTCGGTGTCCTTTCCATCCTTCCTCACTTCATCCGTCTCGTCTTCCTTCTTTTCATCCTTCTTCACTTCATCCTCCTCTTCTTCCTTCTTTTCATCCGTCTTCGCTTCATCCGCCTCTTCTTTCTTCTCTTCGTCCTCCTCCCCCTCATCTTCCTTCTTCTTCTTTTTGTCTGTGTGATAAAATCATATTAGTTGTGTCCCTGATGAATTACTTACTTACACACAAGAAAAAAACAGGAACACCACACAGGGGTGGCGCAGGAGGTAGAGCTGCCGTCTAATGATCGCAAGGTTGGCCGAGCCCCGGCTGGCCACACGTCGAAGTGTCCTTGGGCAAGACACTGAACCCCAAATTACTCCCAGTGAGCGGGCCGGCGCCTTGCATGGTAGCTTGCCGCCATTGGTGAGTGAATGTGTGTGAAAGGCCGTTGTAAAGCGCTTTGGATAAAGGCGCTATATAAGTGCAGTTCATCATTATTTTTCATATGTATCTAATCACAGGAGGTATTAAATAGGCCTGACACTGACAGTGTTCAGTTGACCATCTTACTTGATGTGAGGGGTTCTTTGGCTTGGCCACCAGGACGTCTACCTCGGCGGGCCGGAGTCTCCCCTGCTTTCTCAGGCTGTTCAGAGTCATACATACCACATGGTTAAAACAAACACTGTTCACTTTATGGTACGCACAGACAACAAGGGTGTGAGACACTCAATGTTAAATGTTGACCTCTTTAAGGTGTTCCTCCTCCTCAGCTGTGGGTTTAGAAGACCGCCCCCTGCGTGGTGTTTTGGATCCCGGAGCCTTTTCATCAGTGTCCTATAATAGAAAAAACATTTGAGCAAGGGCAATACATTGCATATACCTCATTTGATATAGCCACTACTACATCTGTACATACCATACTGTACATAGCTACCTTAACTGTACATAGCTCATAACTGTATATACATCTAACTACCGTACTTGCCATACTGTACCTATCTCTATCATGTTTGTTATTTATATATATACAGTGATGCTTGAAAGTATGAGAGCCCCTTGTGCAATCATATATATTTTTTGTTTAACCATGAAATCTTTATTTAATCAGAACCTGTCATTTTTATCTGACATAACAGGTTTATATTTACCAATTTAATATGTTGGTTTAGAGGGAATCATGCGTGTAGTAGGAAAACTAAATTATAAAGTGCAAAAATAAGTGAACCCCAAGTTGCCTTGGTTAAATCAAGTAGGCAAGTAGAATCAGGAGGGTAAATAATTGGGTACCAAATGAACCAGTTGAAGGACAGATCTTTCTGATATAGAGATAAGAAACCTGGTCAGTTTTGTGTTATCCATAGAGGTAAATGCAAAACACACCATGCCGAGAGCAAAGGAGATCTCAGAGGACATCAGGAAGAGGTTAGTGAGAGCACTTCAGTCTGCGGAAGGCTATATAAGATTTGAACTCCATTAGTCCACTGTGAGGCAAATCATTTACAAGGGGAGAGCATTTAACATGACAGCAACTCGGCCTAGAAGTGGACACCCTTCCAAAATATCAAGAGCCACAAGAAAGAAAAACAAAATCAGGTAAAAACCAACCCAAACATAATATTTAGAGATTTGCAGATCTCCCTTGCTGCATCTCAGGTAACTGTGCATGCTTCAACAATAAGAAGAACACTGAATCAAAATGGCATTCGTGGGAGGGTTGCTAGGAAGAAGCCTATGTCAGATAAAAAAGACTGGTTCTGATTAAATAAAGATTTCATGGTAAAAAAATAATATAAAATAAATAAATCATGCACAAGGGGTTCACATACTTTCAAGCATCACTGTATCACTATTTACACTATAACACCGGTTAGATGCTAAATTGCATCTCATTCACTGGTACTTGCACTCTACAATGACAATAAAGTTGAATCTAATCCAATCTCATCTAATCTAATCTACATGGTTGCAATGTGTCCATATAGGCAAGGTTAACTTGAGAAAGTTCTTACCTCAGACTGTTTGGACTGCTGTTCTCTACTGTCCTGTTCGTTCAGGTCCTTACCTGATGAGTTGGAGAAAATACATTGACATGTAACAAACAGTATTTCACAGAATGGAGCTATCCACTGACCTTCCAGATCTGAGAAGCTATGAATCTTTGAAAGCATAATGAAAAGAGGTTATTACTTTCACTCACTCTTAGGGACAACATATGGACTGCACTTATATAGCGCCTTTATCCAAAGCGCTTTACAACAGCCTCTCATTCACCCATTCACACACCAATGGCGGCAAGCTACCATGCAAGGCGCCGGCCCGCTCACTGGGAGCAATTTGTGGTTCAGTGTCTTGCCCAAGGACACTTCGACATGTGGCCAGCCGGGGCTCGAACCACCGATCTGCCAACCTTGCGATCATTAGACGACGGCTCTACCTCCTGCGCCACAGCCGTCCCATAACAACATGATTCTCTTCAGTGTATATCAATGGATTGGTTTACATTTTGATAGAATGGAAACAAAACGTACCAGAGTCCTTGGCCGTGGTAGCTTTCTGATTGGACAGCCTTCCTTTGCGGGTCACTCTTCCCTCTTCCCGCTTGTCCTCCTGGACACCAGACAAGGTATCAAAAGAGATCCATGTATTTGTCATTTCATTAACATAAAGAAACACGAAGAGCAAATGAGAGGGTTACCTTTTCAGAGAGGTCCGATCCCTTTACGTCTTCTTGTCCGTCTGACTTGGATGCAGTACCTGCAGCACACAATCCCAGTCAACAAAGTTCCAAAATAAACAACACTAAAACATACATATAAGCAAAAAGGAGAAAGGACCATATAGTTGGAGAAAAGTACCACAAATGGCACAGACACCTGTGTATGACAAAAGATGGAGAATGGAGACTCACTGGTTTGTTTGACCAGTTTGGGTGGGCGTCCTCGCCTGGTCTCTCTGACCGCCTCTGGCTGCTCAGGGGTGTCAGACTTCACCCCAAATACACAGTGAACAGTTTAGTTAATATGACAAAAAAACAAACTGTGTTTACATCTGTGTATGAAATGTGCTATTGAACCAAGTTTGATTTCATTCGAGTTGTAGCTGAACATGCAAAATTATGTGCGGCATCACCGTTACCGAGAACTTACAGATTGTGGGTCTGCCTTTTCCTCTTGTGGTTCATTCTGGTCTTTCTCTGAGGGGGTGAGAGCAGGAGAGATATTGACCAGACTCTCGTCCATTTCCATGGGAATCATCTCCATTGTGCCATCCACCTGTCATTCAAACAAGAGTAAGAGTAAGGTAACAGTCAAGTCTTCACTGAAACAATGCGAATGGTTGAGACTTCTATGTAACAAAATTATTTTTTAAAAACAACTCACGTTTGTGTCTTTCTCTGTTTCTGTGGAACCAGCTTGGGCCTCATCTAAGCAAAGACAGAGATAGGTAAAACAACTACGAAACAAATTATACATTCTATTAATTACATACAATGTATATATAATGCCATGCAGTACCTTCTTTACTGGGTAGGTCGGCTACTTCTTGGATGTAGAGTGTATCAGCAGAGGTAGTTTCAGACTCATTTGTGCTTCCAGCATTCTCTTTAGCCACCTTGGTTTCAGACACAACGTCACCTGGGGTTGCAACGGCAAAGAGAGGAGGTAAGAGAACTGGACCACGAAAACGGAGGAAAGCCATGTCCAGGACTTTGGACTTCTGCTAGGCTGTTTTGCTGTGGCGTTTCATGAGAATGTAAAAATACCATACAAATCTCATACCTTGTTTGTCCAATGCTGGTACCGACTTGACAAAAGCAACATCCTCTTGGCCTGTTTTTTCCGCCGTTAAGTCCAGAGTAGCTTTATCCCCCTGTGTGAAAGAGAACAAAAGTCTCAGATTGAGTAAAACATTTTTAAGAATAAACATAATATAAAACACTATAGAAGCCATTCTCACCTGTGGTACCACTTCAACGATTGTCACCTTTGACACCTCAGTGTCCGAAACATCTGCAGAAAGAGAGAGAGAGTTGCTTATTTGTAACTTTTAACTAACAATAAGCACTCGAGATATGCTCCAATGATACAATGGAAGAGGACAGACAGCCACATTACCTTGAATAATTGGTTGTTCGTCCATTTTTGGCTCATCCTTTTCCTGGGAGGTCACTAATGATGATGATTCAGCAGCTGTGAGGTCACCCTCTGCCACTTCCTGAACATGCCCAGGACCTTCCTGCTCTATTTCTCCAGGTGCGGTGGTGTCCGTCAGCTGCGGGGCAGATATCGGCACGTCCGTAACCACCGGTGTATCTGCCGCGTTTAAGCTAGGAGATACTTTGTCTGGGTCCATCGAGAGTAGGGTTAAAGCTGCTTCTTTCATCTTGATATCTGCATCATGGAAGGAAAGCTCTGGGCAGGGAAGTCCTCCCGCTTCCTCTCCGTGGTCTCCATGCGTAGTAGCCCCGGCGATGTCACTTCCTTGGCCGAGTCTAGCGTCCACCGAGGCGCAGACGTCCATCAGAGTCAGAAGAGCGTCCGTGTCCGTCAGGAGGGGGGGGCGTGGCGGTTCCACCTCACTGAGCCGCGCTTCAGCGTCGTCGTCCTCCGGTTCAGGGGTGATGTCACTTAAAGCGTCGTAGGTGTCATCTAGTGAGACCGAGGGAGTGACGGTGGCGGCAGTGAGGTCAGAGTCTGTGCTTGTGTCCTTGGGTAGAGCAGGGTGTTTCTTAACAGGCTCCGACATCTCAGGCGGAGGAGGTGAGGAGATGGAGGATGACCGTGAGGACTTCTCAGACCTGTCATCTCCTTTATGGCCTTTATTCTTCTCGTCTTGGGTCACTCCACCTTTCTTCTCTGAAACTTTGGCCTTCTTCTCAGCTGTTTTTTTGGCACTCTTACCGGCGTCCGCCTTCTCTGGTGGGTTTTCCTCTGACGCCCTCTTGTGTTCCTTTGTGCTTCCCTCTCTTTTTCTTTCCTTTGACGTGTCAGGTCTGCTGCTGACAGGCACTTCTCCTTTACTTTTAACATCCAAACTTTGACCTTTCTTCTCGGTTTTCGACGAGGACTGAAGTTTGAGGTCCTCCCTTGATTTCGACCGGGACTTTTCCGGGACTTTTCCCTTCGCTCCGTGCTCCGTCTCCCTGGACTTTCTTGGATCCTTGTCTGTTTCGGTGCTGGATTTGGCCGGCTTCTCACCTTGCTCTGCTTTAGGTCTTTCTTTCTCACCGTCCTTGCTGTCGGACTTGGACTTGGGTTTCTCCGTGTGTTTGTCGTCGGTGTGGCTCTTAGACCTCTTCAGTGCTTCTTTGGGGTGTTTCTCTTTCTTCTTCATACTCTCGGCTCCAGGCTCCATGTCAGACCTCTCCTCGGAGGAACCAGTGGAATCTGGGGGGAGCAACTGTCTTGGGTCGTTCTTATTGGAGGGAATCTTCTCTCCTTTGGTCTTTTCCCTCTCCTTTTCTTTCTCTTTTTCCTTCTCCCTGAACTTTTCCTTATCTTTCTCCTTGTCCTTCTCGGCTTTGGTGGCGTCTACCGACGGAACCTTACCTTTCTTGGTTGTGGCATCTCTGTGAGCCGCCGCCGCCTCGTCAGGAACATCCTCTGACACAGACACCCTACCCTCCCTGGCGGTCGCTGACACTTTCTTATCACCTTTGACCTTTGTCTTCCTGTCCCCTTTGTCGTCCGAGGAAACCTTAACATGACCTCCTTCCTTCTGCTGAGGCTCGTCTGGGTGGGATTCACCCCTGGCTCTCTTCTCTGGCTTCTGCTTGTGCTTGGCACGCTCGTCCGACAGACTGCGCTCCTTCTCCTTACGCTCTTTCGAGTGCAGCTCCTTGCGGGACGGCCTGTCGAACTTCCCAGCGGGTCGCAGCTTGAGCAACTCTTCGGATCCTTGCTCCAAGTCCAGGATGAAGGAGTGTGTCTGGAGTTTGTCTGTCAGTTTTCTGGGTTCGCTAGAGTCTTCTGAGACACTGCCACTCTTCCTCCTGCGCCTCTCGTCTGATGACGCAGACTCAGAGGTCTTTCTGATGGACTTCGGTTGCAAGCTCTTTGAGGAGACCGCTTTTCCTTCCTTTTTGACAGATACAAGAAAGATACACAGATGAGCCACTGACCATTGACAATGAAAAGAAAGGTGGTCATAGTGTTTTGGTTCATTGGTGTATATCGTCATGAGATACCATTGTTATTCTAAAAGAGGTCTCATTTCACTATTAATGATTAAAATCATCACATATCAAGGTGTTGTTAATTCACAATAAATCAAAAACACCTTAAAATCACACGCTCTAACATGATATTAAAGACACTTACTTCTTTTTTCTTGCTTGAAATATCTCCCTCTTTCCTGAAGGATGAAAATGACTTGATTTTAATTTGAGAACATATGTGGTGTGATTAACTAACATACATAGTCATCCAACGGTCTACAACATTACAAAGAAACAAACACACACCTTGAGTCCCGCTTCCTCTTCCTATTGAGGGCCATTTTCTTCTCTAGAACTTTCTTCTCCTTACGAGCCTCCTTGGCCCTGGGGTCCTGTGCCTCGAGACTGGGGGATGCTGTCTCCTGCTTCCTCTTATCTGTACAGGGAGTTATCACAGACTGAAACCATCTGATCTATACCGTCAACTCAATACAACAATCAGAAATATAATAAAATGTAAAGGTTCCAAGGGGGAAAAGGCAATAACAATATATGCATCATATTTAAAAATGTAATATACCCTGTTCTTCCTGTTGAGCTGCTTTCTGTCTACGCTTCTCCTCCATGCGCTCCCTGTTTTGCTGTCGTTTCAGCAGCCTCTCCTCCTTATCCTTGGCCTGAGAGAATAGAGAATATAGGTGGGAGAGAGAGAGAGACAAAGACAGAGACAGAGACAGAGAGAGAGAGAGACAAAGACAGAGAGAGAGAGAGAGAGACAAAGACAGAGACAGAGACAGAGAGAGAGAGACAAAGACAGAGACAGACAGAGAGAGAGAGAGATTGTATTCAGTCACATATTTGATCCCCAAATTCATCCAAGGCAGACATAAAGGTATTTACTTTCCATAAAAAAAAACAGACTGAGGCTGTCACTCACCACGGACCGTCTGCGCTGCTCCACAGTGACCTCATCATCAGAGTCGCTATAGTAACGAGAGTAGAGGAAGGGTTTGTGTACGTAAGCCTGTCGGCGGGGCTTGCGCTCTTTGTCATCCTCTTGGTCTGTACTAGTCTCCTTTTTCTCCACCGGCTCACCTTCAGATTATAGAGGAGATAAATTATATTAACGACAAGAGAGCTTCAAGATTGCCTTCTCAGATATCACATTTTCACTTGAGATTTTGTTGTTGTTTTGAAACACTAATCTCAGGTTCAAACGTTTTGAATAAACTGACCCTAAAAAAATATGAGTCTTAAACAAACACAAACAAACCGTCTGATGAAAGCTCTCCGTCTTCTGAAGAGTCCGATGGTGGCTGGTCATCATCACTCTCCCCCTCAAATGACGAAAGGTCGCTGGTATGGACGGAGCTCACAGTGATGTCACTCAGGCCGTCAAGGTCAGAGTCTTCCAGGGAATACTCTGATAACAAAAAAAAACACAATAACAATATTATTTGGTGCCCAATAAGTCAATCCCCAAGCATATCATATAATTGTTGAAGACTTATTTTGTAATAAACAAACAAAGAACTATCCAATAAAGACAAGACATCTTACCTTCTTTTAACCTATCTCTGGCCTTCTGTTTGATGTGGTGTTTCTCACCAGGGGACTTCATTGGATCAGCATCCCGGTTTAGAGTCTCCTCTTTGGGCTTTCCTGTGGTCGTGCTGCCAGTCTTGTCTTTACCTTCCTCAACTCTGCCCTCTTCTTCCTGCTCCTGAGTCCCAACCTCCGCCTCCTCCTCTGCCTTCACCTCCTCTGCCATCCCCTCCTTCTGAGAGTCCACCTGCTCCTGTACCTCCTCTGTTTTCACCTCCGTGGCCTGGACCTCTGACATAAGTTTCCCTCCATCTTTTTCGTCTTCTTCCTCCTCCCCCTCCTCCCTATCGTGGTCTTGTTCTCCCTCCTCCACCAGACTCATGTCCTGTTCTCCTCCCTCCTCTTGCATCGCCTGGTCCCTCTCAGAGCTCCCCTTGCGGCCTTTCTCTCCACTGGAGCTGGCGCGGGAGCTGGCCTCCTGGTTGAGGGTGGTGATGGTGTCCAGGATGGACATTGCATTACTGGCCATGGTGGTTGCTGGGACAGATGTGGAAGCTTGGAAGACAACATCATCAACATCATCATCATCATCATCTCAAACCAAAGTTAGTCAGTAATGGACAGTTCCTCACTCAAAATAAATATACATTTGACATAAAATAAGGGAAGATAAAAAAAGAGATTGGCCTATTATATATACCCACAAAATAACAATTAAATAGATCAACCTTCCCTGTACCCCCCTGAGGAATGCTAGACAGGAACAGGTACAACAGTTTGTTTAAATTGTATCCAAGTCCATTTACCTTGCACAGGGAGATTGCATTCTGGTTTCTCCTCTACTTGAGGAGGTGGGAGAGGAGGTTCCTCGACATAGCTGCCGGGTGACAGGAACTGACGGACAACCCTCTCCACCTGTGGCCTGAAGATATGGTTGATTTTGGGATCCACCACCTGAGCGACTATCCTGTCAACTCCCTGCTCCAGCATGCCAGACCTGCCACAGAAATAAGAGTTCCTTTTCACACATTTGGATGTACTGAAGACAGACTAGCCGATGTATTATTAAAGCATTAGTCGGGCCAGGATTAATGCTCACAGACAACACTTACTGTAGCACCAGCTGTCTGATGTTGTTTCTCAGTTGATTCTTGTTCAAGTGGGGACTCCATGTGTGGTTGGAGAGGTGATTGGACACAAAGTTGTCCACTCGTTGTCTTAAATTCAAGTAAGCAGGCTATACAAACACATGAAATACACAGTCAGTGAACACATGGAAAATCTGACCGCTTTAGCCAATGCACCAATACAATCTGTTTATCCACAGGATTATGATCACACACTGTGATGCACAACATAGGCATTGTGAGCCAAGCTGACAAATAAACTAGTCATCTCTGAAAACAGGAATGTCACTGTAAAGGTAACTGTATTGTCTAGCGAGCTTAATAATTCACACATAATGATGTTTTGCATACATACGTACATACCCAGCCATCATCACCTTGTCTTGAGATGTCTTAAGATGTCTTAATTAACCAAAATAAGACATTTTGTCTGTCAAGATGTCTTAAGTCGTCTTAAGACCTAACCTGAAGACATGCACTCACTTAAGACATGGAGCATAAGAGCCATATTATTTTCTGTGTCTTGAAGATCTTAGTAAGCGTTACCATTGTATCCACGTCTGCTACATAATTCCCTCCCTCTCTCTCTGTCTCTCTCTCTCTCTCTCTCTCTCTCTCTCTCTTTCTTTCCCTCTCTCTCTCTCTTTCTTTCCCTCTCTCTCTCTCTCTCTCTCTCTCTCTTTCTTTCCCTCCCTCTCTCTGTCTCTCTCTCTCTCTCTCTCTCTCTTTCTCTCTCTCTTTCTCTCTCTCTTTCTCTGTCTCTCTCTTTCCCTCTCTCTCTCTCTCTCTCTCTCTCTCTCTCTCTCTCTCTCTCTCTCTCTCTCTCTCTCTCTCTCTCTCTCTCTCTCTCTCTCTCTCTCTACTAGTATCACACTAGTATCTGTTCTATGCTAACGCTAGTGTCAGTGTAATCTTCACACATAATGATGTGTTGCTACTTCGATCGTGCAGCTAAGCGTTGTTACCTTGGTATCCACGTCTGCCAGACAGTCTCGTCTGAACTGGTCAAACAGCCCCTGGGTCTTCAGATGGTTGACGATCATAGAGACCAGCTGGGGGTCTCCGGGGGGCAAAGCAGCCATCTGTTACAATAACGTTTGAGTTTTGAAAAAGATAATCAGATCAATAAATGGCAGAATGAGCGCCTCATAATAAGTAACACCCCCGAAGTTTTTTCTGTGTTGCTAATATTTTGATTTGGAAGGATCCCTTTGATCCGGAAGTTGAACAACATTTACAACCGGAATGAAAATACTACTGATGATGCTCTTTAGATTGGCGACCTCTGCCGGCAGAAACAGGCAACAGCAGCTGACACGATAAGGCACAACCACAATTTCCAGCATATATTCGGAATTTCTGTAAAAAGTTCTAATTTAAGTTTACAATAATAACCATGTTATTCGGATTTGTCAAAAAATATTATATATATTATTTTATTATATATTACATTTTCGTGTGGTCAACTTGGTGCAAATGTGGCGTTGTTTAGGTATTAAAATGTAGGTACGGCCAGTAGATGGCAATGTTTACAAATCTCTCATCTTGCCTTTATAGCCACTTTTGATACAATATTATGCCTCATCTGTAACAACAAACAATCAATGGTAACATGATATAATGCATGTAAGCAGTACAATGTCGTTGACTGTTCTTCCTATAAAATAATAATGATCTCAATTTATAACCTTACCAGATGGGTCGATCGACTATCCCTGTATGTAACTTCCATACAATCTGCACGGTATGATAATACGATAATTGATTAGTGACAAGTAACTGCTAGCCAGGGACTTAACCGATCCAGTCTGGTATGTAAGACATTCTCTTGTTAATTTATTTTATTTGTGTATTAAATAACTGCTCGGATCAGGAAAAGATGTTGACAGCGGTGGGATTCGAACCCACGCCCCCGGAGAGACTGGAGCCTTAATCCAGCGCCTTAGACCGCTCGGCCACGCTATCACGTCTGTGAAGCGCTGCAAGTGAGTTTTTTTATCTTCTCAATAGTTGGAATGGTTCATGTAACATGCGATTTGTCCTTAACCTTTAGTGACTGTGAGTACTGTTGGCTGGCTGATTCTTTCCATGCAAATTAATGTGTCAAATGGGGTAGTTTGTGTGCTATATTGGTTTGTGTGTAGCGTCACAAATGTTTTTTTATTGTATTGTTTTTTCTGAGTTGATAGGGGGCTGATGTGTAAAAAAAGGTACTGTAAATTATGTAAATTATGATTTTTTTTTTATAGTAAAAAATAAAAATAAAAATAAAAAGCATGATTATTACTATTATGATTCTGATTGTTATTGTTGTTGTTATGTTATGTGAATTTTATTTTTAAATTGTAATATATATATAACAATATATTGTTGTTGTTGTCGTTATTATGTGACCCAACTCATGAACAGTGGCCCTAATTGAATGAATGAATGAATGAATGAATGGACTTTATTGTCATTGCTACAGTACAGGTACCAAACAACGAAATTTAGGAGGGGTGGCTCCCCTGGTGTTAGGAAAGGGAAAAAAAAACACTTTTTAAAAAAATCACAAGAAGGGAAGGAGCTGGTTTACATAAATAAAGGCTATGTACACAATCCACTGTACTATACTGTACAGATAGACGACTAGGGTTGTCATATTGCACAATAGTATTGTTTCACGTTATTTAAAGTGTCACAGTTTGCAGGCTTGAAATGTACATGTTTGTACCTCAGCACTACACCTGATTTTTTCAGTCCAGCAGCTGCCATACAATCCGTCCAGACTGTCCAGGGCCCAGAACTTACCGTAGGTCTTTGCTGTGTTCAGGGCCTGGACGGCCCTGTGGTAGAAGCTGTTCTTCAGTCTGTTTGTCTTAGCGGCCAGGGTCCTGAATCGCCTTTTCGAGGGCAGCCTGGTAAAGTGTACGTGCCCAGGGTGGGTCGGGTCCCTGGAGATCTTGGAGGCCTTCCTGAGACAGCGTGTGTTGAAAGCATATTCTAAACTTTAGTTTAACATAGGTGGAGGTCAAATGTTATTTCTTATTATGAACCCTCGTAAAAAGGGACTTCAATTCCCTGGCTCACCTCAGACCGAAATAAGCGGTCAAATGTAATGTTACTAAACAGCAATTACAATTACAGGCCATCAAGACTATGGGCAGTAATCTGAGCATTATAATTAAACCAGCTGACAAGGGGTCACACATTGTAATTATGGATAGAGTCCAGTAGCTTTTGGAGGCAGAGAGACAGAGAGAGATAGAGTCCAGTAGCTTTTGGAGGCAGAGAGACAGAGAGAGATAGAGTCCAGTAGCTTTTGGAGGCAGAGAGACAGTTAAGCATTATGCACCATTGCCCCACTCTATTCAATCTGAGACACAGGGCATGATGCATGATATAGTATCAGAACTTTGTCAAAACAATTTAATCACAAGTAAGCAAATGGTCTATCTAATGGGCTCAGAGATTCCTAGGCCGAGACAATGTTATTTGTTTGGAAAATAAATTGCCATGCAAGGTGAAATGTAATTGTTAGCCTGTCATTTAAAGAAAAAAAGTTTGTGTTGATTTTTAGTTTAACAGTATATGAGCAAATGCCTTAGTGGGGGTGTTGGCACATTACAATAATATGATATATTAGTCATGTGTTCTCATATACTCATGTGTGCTGTCACCAAGGTGCGACTAATCTATAAATAAGCATGTGCAAATAAAAGAAGCCTCTTTCCGGTATTAGCTAAACTGAAGTGAGCATTGTGTGTGTTTTTCCTCCGTGAAATTATTAGTTGTTGGCGGTGTGCCCTAATTGACGCAATGGCCAATCTCACAACTATGGAACAGCTTTCTATGCATTTTCAAGAATGTACTTTCAGTACCATTTTCACCCACAAGAGGGAACGGTCTACCCTCTGATGGAAGTGTCCGGTTGCTGATTTCATCCAGGAGACCAGTTCCAAGGCTCATTTTACCCCCAAATAGAGTGCCATATCCCGCTAATAAAATACAGTTCAATGAATGACACTTTTATCTCTCTTTGTATTAATTCTCTTCATCTGGTGTTCAATATTGATCTATTTCTATGCCTTTATTATTGCCAATTTGCATGTTTATTTTTCTCATTCCTCGCAGGGCCTGCCGAAGGCAGAAACAGACTTGCTTAGGGCCACAACCACTAGAGGGGGCCACACTGACAAAATATACATAATAATATTTTTTTGAGGACTGATGATGGATGTAGACTGTTGTTTTGTCGTTAACATAGTTAACAATTGTGTAGTGTTCACTTTATTTATTTGGAATATTGTGCACTCATATTGATTATTTATTAATATTTGTCCAAATATTTTAGTTTTTCATTGGTTATTATTTATTTGTTATTGTCTTTAGTTATAGACCATGTTATGTGTTTGTTGCTTTTATAGTTGAAAATGTTGACTTTCATTGTTATTTAACTTCTCAAATGTTATACAGTGGCTATAGAAAGTCAACACACCCCTTCAAAAAATGGGCATCAATCCACACACAATACACCATAATGACAAAATGAAAACAAGTTTTTAGAAATTTCTGCAAATGTGTTAAAATTGAAACACAGAAATACCTCATAATACCGCATAATTGCTCTGACACTCTTGAAAGCTAAAAAGCAAAAATGTCATCAACAAATCATTCAGTAAGTTGAAATGAGTCCATCTTAATGCAAGGATAATAGTTAATGTAATTTTGGAATCAATATCTTTGTGTACAAAGTTGAATCAAAGTTGGATTTATTCACTGACAAGCGGAGTGCCCGGGGGTCCTCTTTGCGGCTAAATAACTTTGCTTTACCAGTGTTTACAGTTAAAATTCTGTCCTGCTGACCTGTAAGCAGTGGCGTAGCGGACGGGCCTGCAAAAACATGCAAATCTGTTCACTTCAAGCACTGCAAAACTACTCACTACAAAATCGACATATAAAAGTGCAACACAACACAACAACACACACAAATCAAAGTAAAACTAGTGCATCTACATCTAGTGCATCCTACATATAAAAGAGTTCAATACAAAACAAATGGAAATATTGTTTTATTTTATTTTTTCCCCTTATTATTCTTCCTCAGAATTAAAACACGTGGCCTTCTGCGCCTCCAGCTGCACGGCGGCGTAGGTGGGGCTGGGCAGGGTCTGCACCACGCCCGTGAAGGGCATCTTCAGCCCCGGGACACACAAAACCCGGTAGCCGAAGCACAGGAAGCCGTCGGGCCCCATCTGGAGGAACTGGATGTCGTACAGCGACGGGCCCCGGCCGTGTACCTCGCCCACCCTCTGGAGCAGGGTGACGGCATCCAGGGCCGCGGTCGGCGGCCCCCTGGCGGGAGACGGGGGCTGACACACTCCCACCCGAAGGGAGGGAGGGGGCACCCAAGGGGGGGAGGAAGGGGGAGGGGGCGCCCCCCGAAGGGTGGGAGTCCCCACGGCCTGGGAGAAGGCAGGGGGGGTGGCTGGCGGGCCAGGCGGGGGGGGGGGCAGCAGGGAGGGCCGGGGGGGCTCGAGGATGTGGCAGGGAGGTTTGAGGGGCGACTGGAAGTGATTCGGGGGGCTCGGGGGCTCGTCGGTCCTGGGCCGGGCAGCGGAGGACTGCCACTCCACAGTGATGGGCACCCCCAAGTGCTTCTTAAACGCTGCAGAGAGGTGTGGGGGGGGGGGGGGGGAGACTTTCGTTAAATTTTTATAAGGACCTGACTTAGAAATAACATCACTAGCATAATCTGCCCATTACGGCAGCCACGTGTAACGTATGTGTCTCACGTTCTAGTGCTTTGGTCCGCATATCGGGATCTGATGTAATGATGGGACTTTTCTTTCGAAAGAATGTGAATACATTTCCGCGTTGTTGAAAATCAATGACACACTCGCTAGTCAACTAACACAGCTTGTTTTGTGAGCCTGCTAACAATGTAAAGTAGTGTTATAGTCAGGGGTGCACATAACTGGTGTGCCAGTGCGCATGCGTCGCCAAAATGCATGCTGCGCGGCAGATCAGCCGCATGAAGGCGCTCTTGCGCACCAACAGCTTTTTTTTTTTTTTTTTTGGGGGGGGGAAAAGTTGATTTCAGTGTTTACAGAACAGAGCAGTGCTTAAAGAGATGTCCGTTTATATCAGTGTGTTTAAAGAACAGACATTCAGTTAGTGCTTAAAGAGATGTCAGTTTATTTCAGTGTGTTTAAAGAACAGACATTCAGTTAGTGCTTAAAGAGATGTCAGTTGATTTCATTGTGTTTAAAGGAGTCGGACAGACTTTCATTCTTAAAGAGCAGTCATTTGATTTTGCATTTGTTTTTTGTTTGTTTTGCACACAATAATTTGGTCGTTCATCTTTATTTATGAATAAATGTCATTTTGCTAATAATATATCCATGTATCCCTTTTTTATCCATCCTGTGGGACGGGTCGTGACTCGCGAGCTCGGCGAGCACCAAGCAGCATCCCTAGGTGCTCCTCTGAGCACTGGCCCCAAAAAGTTATGTGCACCCCTGGTTATAGTTAACTAGGTAGCAGTGGGGATTACTAACCCAATCCATTTCGTTGCAGTATTTTGGCTTGATTAGCGAGTGTGTGTTGTGATTCTCAACAATGTTGAAACGTACTTCTGTGTTTCAAAAGAAAAAGTCTGAACATTTTGATTGGTTGCCTATATGAGGACCAAAGCATTAGAACGTGTCACATGTCTGGTCCCTGTGATGTGTAGCTATGACCTATGACCCTACCTTCAACCAGCACCTTCTTGGCCATGGAAGCGGCATGGTGGGAGGAGTAGAACACCACTGCTGCCACACCCTCCCCTTCAGGACCCAACTTCAGGGACACATCCTCCACCCCGTCACAGAACGTTTGCAGCAGCTGGAGGAGAGATAAAACACATTCAGGTGTTTTTTCAGTGGCATTTGATTTCTACATTCATGCACCAATGGCTGGTGTTGAAGGTACAAACCAAAAGACTGGAGCGGTATCTGACACATGTTCCTTACCATTCCTCATTCCATGTATTACAAGACACTGTACATAAACTACCTCACTGTACATAGCTCATAACTGTAAATAGCCTTACCCATCACTACCATCATTACCATTCTTGTTCTATTTATATCATGCCCTTATATCACTATTTGCACTTTTGGTTGGATGCTAAACAGCATTTCGTTGTATAGTACTTGTACTCTGCGATGACAATAAAATCGAATCTAATCTAATCTACAACAATGAGCCTGTCCTCCCCTCAGTTTTCCCCTCACGCTAAAGCCCAGTTCACATCTAGGATTCGCAACGCAACTCGAGTTGCAGAGGTCCGAATTACCCTGTGACGGCCCTGAACGACGGGAGAAGACGTCGCCACCGATTTGACTTGTCAAGTCTCAGCAGAACGTCCAGATGCTTTGGAATGCCTGTCGAGTTTTTTCTCTGCAACGTTCTAAAACGGACCACCCGTTGCGTTGAGAATCCTACTGTGATTACTGGGCTAAACTTGACCCCTGTGAGTAAAAAAGAAAATTCTATCTTTGCACACCACCCAGTATCCTTACATCTAAATCACTTCAGGATAAGATAGTATAAAGCAGTTTTTCTGTGTAGGAGGCAGGCTAAAAAAAGAAGCACCCTCTAGTAATCTGTGTGTAAATAGCAGATTTACATTCTAAAAAGGGGGTGTAGTGACTACATTATGGGTTCATGTTCTCCTCTTACTGTTGGTTGTGTAGTGGGAGGGAACCAGTTCTGGCACTAGGGGCAGAGGGGAAGATTATTAACGTTGCACCTTCCTGTTTAGAGACAAGAGTTTTGGTGATCTATTTTCTGGTCCTGTACTGAGAGTACAAGTTGTTATTTTGATTAAACAGTTATCATTACGTTGCCTACGTCTTTCCTTTTTCCTCCGGCACTACACTGGTGACCCCCGACGTGGATTTTTGTTAACGTAATTGTGTACAAAAACCAGCGAGCGAACATTACAATCCTGCAAAATGTCCGGGCGAGGAAGACGTTCAAACCAGCGGCAGCCATCACCATCCCCTGTCAGGGTAACGCGTGGTGCGCACACTCCCACTCTCAAGCTACCAGAGTTCTGGGACTCAACGCCTGCTGCATGGTTTGCTATTGTAGAGGCACATTTCAACAAAAGTGACATCGATGACGACGACGACCGGTACAACCATGCTGTGGCAATGTTGGGCAGCTCCACCGCAGCTCGAGTGGTAGGTTTTTTGTCTGCTCCCCCGACGACGAACAAATATGAGCGCCTCAAGGCCCTGCTTCTAGAGACATTTGAACTGTCCACTGCGGAGAGGGTGCGGCGCCTATTTGCCATGTCGGACTTGGGTGACGAGAGGCCTTCTGCGCGCATGGAGAGGATGCTAAACCTGCTCGGTACAGAAGACCCCATGATCCTCTTCACAGAGCTGTTCATGCGCACATTGCCAGCTCAAGTTAGGATGGCGCTGGCCAACACCGCCATCATGGAGCCCCGCGCCCTGGCCAGGGAGGCGGACCGGTTCGTCTTGGCCATGCCTCAACGGTCCCCCGACCTGCTCGCTCCCGCGGCCGCCCCGCCACCCGACCGTCGCAGGAGAGCGAAGGATGACGCCAGACCTTCTGGCCAGCAGGGTAACGCTGCGGGCCATTGTTTCTACCACGCCACTTTTGGCGCCAAGGCCAAACGGTGCCGCTCACCCTGCACCTTCGGACCGACGGGAAACGGCGGGGCCGGCACTCAGTAGTGGCCCTGAGCGCTGGCGTCACCAACAGGCTGCTCTTCATACAAGACACCGCCTCTGGTCGCAGTTTCCTTTGTGACACAGGTGCCCAGTGGAGCATCATTCCGGCAGAGAGATCGGATGTGGCGAAGGAGGAGCGTGGTCCGCAGTTGGCAGGCGCGGACGGCACACCTATCTGCTCTTATGGCACTAGGGCGGTGGACGTGTGCTTCGGAGGGCAATGCTTTTCGTGGGATTTTGTCATAGCGGCTGTCACATTTCCCCTCCTTGGTGCGGATTTTCTGTGCGCCCACAACCTGTTGGTGGACGTGGGGAACAGGCGCCTGGTCAACTCACAGACTTTCGCTTCCTTCGCCTGTACGCAGGGGGAGGCGGTCTACAGCGGGTGGTCCAATACGCTCGCCGAAAGTGACCAGTACCTTCGGCTGCTCGCCGAATTCCCCGACCTTACCAAGCCCACCTTCTCCGCGCCCACGGTGAAACACGGAGTGGAGCACCACATCGAGACCGAGGGGCCTCCCCTCCACGCCAGGGCCAGGCGCCTCAACCCGGAGAAGCTGGCCATCGCCAGGGCGGAGTTTGCGCATATGGAGCAGGTGGGCATCGTTCGGCGCTCGAGCAGCCCCTGGGCGTCTCCCCTGCACATCGTCCCTAAGTCAGACGGCGGGTGGCGCCCATGTGGGGACTACCGCCGCCTCAACGACGCGTCCAAGCCTGACCGCTACCCGGTCCCACATGTCCAGGACTTTTCAGCGAACCTGGCAGGCAAACGCTTCTTCTCCAAAGTGGACCTGGTACGGGGGTACCATCAGGTGCCGGTGCACCCCGAGGACGTCCCTAAGACGGCCGTAATCACGCCATTTGGACTCTTCGAGTTTCTGCGGATGCCGTTCGGCCTGAAGAACGCGGCGCAGACCTTCCAACGCCTCATGCACTCGGTGCTCCGGGACCTACCATTCCTCTTCGTCTACTTGGATGACATCCTCGTCGCAAGCACCACGGAGGAGGAGCACCTGTCCCACCTCCGGGCCCTTTTCACACGGCTCAGCCAACATGGGCTGATTGTCAATCCGGCGAAGTGTGAGTTCGGACGGAACACCATCGACTTTCTCGGGCACCGGGTCTCCGCAGAGGGGGTGACCCCCCTCCCCTCGAAGGTGGAAGCTGTCGCTGCTTTCCCGCGCCCCAGCACAATCAGCGAGCTCAAGGGGTTCATCGGGATGGTAACCTTCTACTATCGCTTCCTCCACCACATCGCTCACATCCTGCGGCCTCTGTACGATGCCCAGAAGGGCAAGACTCTGAAGCAGCCGGTGGACTGGACGGCGGAGCGTGTCAAAGCCTTTCAGGACACCAAGGCGGCCCTGGCCCGCGCTGCCATGTTGGCCCACCCCTCGCCCTCGGCACCCACTGCTCTCACCACGGACGCCTCTGACTTTGCTGTGGGAGCGGTGTACGAACAGTGGGTTGGGGACGCCTGGCAGCCTCTTGCATTCTTCAGCCGCCAGCTGTCTCCCAGAGAGCAAAGGTACAGCACATTCGACAGGGAGCTCCTCGGGCTGTGGCTTGCTGTCAGACACTTCCGTTTTTTACTTGAGGGCCGCGAGTTTACGGCCTACGTGGACCACAAGCCACTCACGCACGCCATGTCCAAGGTGGCGGAGCCGTGGTCCGACCGCCAACAGCGCCAGCTCGCCTACATATCCGAGTTCACCACAGACATCCAGCACGTTGCTGGGAAGTCCAACCAGGTCGCGGATTGTCTCTCCAGGGCGGTGGTTGGTGCGGTCCAACTGGGTTTGGACTACGCGCGCATGGCTGCAGACCAGGCCGCCGACCCCGCCGTCCAGGCTCTCAAGTTGTCGGACACAGGACTGCGCCTAGAAGAGGTGGTTTTCGGTGACGCAGGGGCCACGCTCCTGTGCGACGTCTCCATGGGTCAGCCACGACCGGTGGTCCCCGCCAACTGGAGGCGCCCCGCCTTCGAGGCGATACACGGCTTGTCTCACCCTGGTAGGAAACCGTCCTCACGGCTGGTGTCAGAGAAATTCGTCTGGCATGGGCTCAAGAGGGATGTGAGGGCCTGGGTAGACACGTGCATCGCCTGCCAGCGCGCCAAGGTGCATCGACACGTCAAGGCCCCCCTGGAGCAGTTCTCTGTGCCTGAGCGGAGGTTCGATCATGTAAACGTGGACCTGGTAGGGCCGCTGCCCCCCTCGCACGGATACACCTATCTCTTTACCATGGTGGACAGGACGACTCGCTGGCCGGAGGCAGTTCCGCTCTCCTCAACGACAGCCCCCGACCTGGCCCGGGCGTTCATCGCGGTGTGGGTCTCCCGCTACGGCACCCCTGCTGATCTCTCCTCTGACCGTGGCTCACGGTTTACTTCAGAGCTGTGGGCAGCGGTGGCGGAGAATCTGGGGGTCAAGCTCCACCGCACGACCGCCTATCACCCGCAGGCGAACGGGCTCTGTGAGCGTTTCCATCGATCCATGAAGGCCGCCCTTCGAGCCAGCCTCACGGACAGCGACTGGCTTGACAAGCTGCCGTGGGTCATGCTGGGGCTCAGGACAGCGCCTAAGGAGGACCTCCAGTCGTCGTCCGCTGAGCTGGTGTTTGGACAGCCGCTGCGGGTCCCCGGTGACTTCATTCCCAAGTCAACGGAGCCCTGGTCCGCCGCCGCTCAGCGCGCCTCCCTGCTGGACAGCGCCAGGACCTTCGTCCCGGTCCCGACTACGCAGCATGGTGTCCCTACTTCGAGGGTGCCCCCGGAGCTGCACTCAGCGAGGTTCGTTTTCATTCGTCATGATGGCCACAGGACTCCACTACGTCCTCCTTATGACGGGCCTTTCCGTGTCATCGAGGCCGGAGCCAAGAACTTCATGGTTGACATGGGGGGTAGGCCTGAGTGTGTGTCCGTTGATCGCCTCAAACCGGCCCACTTGGACCTTGAACTGCCCCTGGACTTGGCCCTGCCACCGCGCAGAGGCCGGCCTCCAGTCCTACCTCCCCTGCCGCGCCCTGGACATTCCCCCCTCCGACCCCGACAACCCCCCGCAGCTCGCGAGCCCCCGGTCGTCACTGCCCCCCGTCCTTCCCTGCAGGAGGACGTGGTGGGCGATGTCACACCTCCTCCCGCACCTCCTGACTTTACCTACGATCGTAGGGGCCGGGCCATACGCCCTCCTCGCCGTGAGGATTTCCAATATTGAGGTGAACACTGGGGGGGCTGGTGTAGTGACTACATTATGGGTTCATGTTCTCCTCTTACTGTTGGTTGTGTAGTGGGAGGGAACCAGTTCTGGCACTAGGGGCAGAGGGGAAGATTATTAACGTTGCACCTTCCTGTTTAGAGACAAGAGTTTTGGTGATCTATTTTCTGGTCCTGTACTGAGAGTACAAGTTGTTATTTTGATTAAACAGTTATCATTACGTTGCCTACGTCTTTCCTTTTTCCTCCGGCACTACAGGGGTCTATTTGACCCCCAAGGTGGCTCTACTAGTAGGTAAAATAGGCACGGCTGTTGTAGTGTTAACACTAACCTGCTGCAGCTGCTCCTTCCTGGTGTTGCAGGGCAGGTCGCCCAGACAGAGCTGGTGTATCTCCGTGCTGCGCTGCACGCTGAGGCGGATGCCGGGCTTCAGGAGGTGTCCGTGCAGCGCGACGACGGCGGCGGCGGCCGTGGTGGGGTCGCCGTACTTGGCGTAGGCGAGGCCGCGGTTCTGGCCGCGGTTCAACATGAGGCGGAACTCCCAGAGGGGGCCGATGGCCTGGAAGGCCGGGATCAGCTGGTCCTCGTACACATCCCGGCTCCCGGGGGATCTGGCTGATGAACACCTCACAGCCCGGCCCGGGGGGGGCGCCGCGCCAGTCTGCAGCCAGCAGGGGGCGATAGACATGACAGACGTGATCAGCCTTCTGGGAATTTACTTCTAGTTCAAGCAGAACATTCTGATCCATTCCACCCACCCACCCACTCCCCATTAGGATTTTTATGCATTTTATAAAGCACATTTTGGTACACATTGTGCATCTTTTACAGTTAATTAGCGTTTGGTTCTGGTAACCGTCGTGTCTTAATCGTTTTTCTCAAAGTCAACATTTTAAATCTTCGATATGGTCAACGTAAAGACTATTCACACCCTGGGTAAAAAGAAAAATGTACAAGAAAATTGTATTTAACATTCATTGTTAAAATTGTATTTAACATTCATTTAAACAGGGTAAACACAATGAGCCTCTATTGCAGGTGCATCCTGTCAACAATATCTATACAATTACAAAACAACACATACAAAATACAACTGTTAAATACAGAAATCAATACGAATCATATGAAACCACAATATATCAGGAGAAACAATTACATCCTTCACCAAAGAGGTCCCCAGTCAGTCAACACCTTCAATTGCAGAGCTGCACCAGAACACCCAACTGAAATGTTACAAGTTATG
>NC_137688.1:7755940-7825940 GCF_963989245.1 Nansenia antarctica
CAGGGTGTAACTAACCGATCATATTATCTTCACCTATCCTACAGTTCATTAATCAGTGTCATTTATGAGTATTGAGTGTGCAAAACCATTGATCATTTGTGCACTTTGCTTCATGCTGGTCAGACCAAATATAGTGATTTTTTAATTGTTTTTTTCATCAGAATGGATTCGGCCATCAGTTCTCTTTTAATTGGATTTCCCCCAAGTGAGGCGTCATTACCAACAGGTGTGTGTACTTTAGGAGTAATGGATAGATACGTAGCCTACCTAAAACAAAAGCTCTACCGAAAAATCGAGTCAGTTATTATCTTTGAACGAAAAACTGTGGAATTGTCTGTCATTTCTGATTTTGTCTGATTAAAAGGTGTATTGACACTCCAATCCACCTGCAATTTGTTCCTGTTCGCGGATGACTCGGCTCTGCTGGTCTCTGACAGGGACATATTGCAGGTGGAAAAAGCGCTAAGCACTGAACTGAGTAGAATCTGCATCTGGCTAGCTGACAATAAACTATCAATACACCTAGGTAAAACTGAAACCATCCTATACGGATCCCCATCTAAACTCAGAAAGGCTGAACATTTTAAAATAAAAGTGGGTAACATTAATATCACAAGAAAAGAGGATATTACATACCTGGGCTCCATCTTAGAGGCAAATCTTTCCGGAGATAAAATGGCAGCAAAAGTAATCAAAAAAGTGAACCATAGAACTAGATTCTTGTACAGGATATCCTCACTTGTCAGTAAAAACACACTGAGGACCCTATCAGGAGCTCTCATTCAATGTCACTTCGACTATGCCGTAACATCATGGTACTATAGAACCACAAAGGCCCATAAAACAAGACTCCAGACAGCCCAAAATAAACTGGTTAGGCTTCTGCTAGGCCTCAACCCTAGGACACATCTAACCGCTGCTCATTTTTTTAGCCTTGATTGGCTACGAGTAGTTGACAGAGTGCAGCAGCTTGCACTGGGCCTGGTCTTCAAGATACGCTACACCACAAAGACACCCAAGTACCTGTCAACATACTTCCAAAAAGTGAACAACGTCCACACATACAACACCAGAGGAAGCTCCACGAACCACGTTCAACCGCGTTGCACCACAAACAAGGGGTTAAACTCGTTTGCAAACTATGCAGTAAAAATGTGGAACGCCCTTCCTATAATCTTAAAGGAGTGCAAAACACTGCCCACCTTCAAAACCACTCTCAAAAAACATTTACAGGAGGCTGCAATCCGTAACTGGACCCTCTAAATCAAAAATCAGATTAAAAGACCCGAACTACCCACTGTGTTTGTGTTTTGTCCCCCGCCCCCACCTGTGGTGTATGTCCCCACCTGTCCTACCCGCTGTACATACCGTATGTTTTGTTGTACTGTTCTTCCCATGATGGATGTATGTTTATCTTGTAGATAGTAATAGTTATTTGTCTGTATTATCTTGTAGATAGTACTAGTTTTTTTCTTTTGTCTGTCTTACATGTAACGATGAATTGAGAATCAAGGACCCCAATTGAAATAAGCCAGTGGCTTTCTTGGGTTTTTATCTTTTTAGTTGACCTTGTATGTAATATGTACTTTCATGTACTTACTTCTGCAAACCTTCTAATAAAGTTTTCAATCAATCAATCAAAAATCCCACTCACCATCAGGCGGCCCTCCGTACCTCCACTGGCGGTTGACCTGGGTCAGCTTGGTGTCCGTCTCATGCAGCCACATCTCCAAAGCCTTCTGCCGCTCCAGGGTCAGTAACTGTTTGGGTTGAAAGATACAGAGGTGTCATAAACCTCCTTCATAGGAATGAGTCTTGTATCCAGGGACAAACGTGTCAAATTGTCATCGTAAACTTGAAATGCACTTTATTGACCAATGGCTTTCTCCATTATGAGGCGCAGGCCCTATGCACATTAATCAGGAACAGGCCCTGACAAACACCCGCCAGGAAAGCTGTGCAAAGTAAATCAGTAGAGAAAGTACGTTTCACACCGTATGCGCCCTTCATTATAACCAAAGCGACACACATGACTAATGCTTACAACGTTGTTATAACATCAACAAGTTGTTTTCTGTGACACAACAAACATCTATGTAAGTTGTTGCTGTTTCTGTCGATAGTGAGTATCTGTTGTTGGTTCAATGTGCAGTATCAAACTGGACTAATAATAATAATAATAATAATAATAATAATAATAATAATAATAATAATAATAATAATAATATTATGCAAACCCTTAAATCCATCGATTTTAAGTACCTTAAGTGCGTCCGTCATCCCCGCCATGTCAATTAAGTGGAGCAGTGTGTGTTGCATGCAGCTGGTTAGTGGGAGACACCACGGGGAGACCACGTGGTCACCTGTACTAGTATGGATCAGACTATTGGCTAATGGACTGGGGCCGTGGGCGTATTGATAGAGGTAGACCAATAACATAACATATTGATAGAGGTAGACCAATAACATAACATATTGATAGAGGTAGACCAATAACATAACATATTGATAGAGGTAGACCAATAACATAACATTGATAGAGGTAGACCAATAACATAACATATTGATAGAGATAGACCAATAACATAACATAAGTTAGTAACATAAGTAACATCGTGAGACATCAAACATTTGGAATCAAAATGATTTGATTCCAAATGCACTTTCATCTATTATGTTTTTATTCATTGTCTTATTATATTGTACAATGTTTATCTATTTCTTTTATATACGAGTGCTGGTCATATAATTAGAATATCATCAAAAAGTTGATTTATTTCAGTAATTCCATTCAAAAAGTGAAACTTTTATAATGTATACATTCATTCCACACAGACTGATATATTTCAAGTGTTTATTGCTTTTAATTTTGATGATTATTACTGACAACTAATGAAAACCCCAAATTCAGTATCTCAGAAAATTAGAATATTACTTAAGACCAATACAAAACAAGTTTTTTTTTAAATGTTGGCCAACTGAAAAGTATGAACATGGAAAGTATAAGCATGTACAGCACTCAATACTTAGTTGGGGCTCCTTATGCCTGAATTACTGCAGCAATGCGGCGTGGCATGGAGTCCATCAGTCTGTGGCACTGCTCAGGTGTTATGAGAGCCCAGGTTGCTCTGATAGTGGCCTTCAGCTCTTCTGCATTGTTGGGCCTGGCGCATCGCATCTTCCTCTTCACAATACCCCATAGATTTTCTATGGGGCTAAGGTCAGGCGAGTTTGCTGGCCAATTAAGAACAGGGATACCATGGTCCTTAAACCAGGTACTGGTAGCTTTGGCACTGTGTGCAGGTGCCAAGTCCTGTTGGAAAATGAAATCTGCATCTCCATAAAGTTGGTCAGCAGCAGGAAGCATGAAGTGCTCTAAAACTTCCTGGTAGACGGCTGCGTTGACCCTGGACCTCAGAAAACACAGTGGACCAACACCAGCAGATGACATGGCACCCCAAACCATCACTGACGGTGGAAACTTTACACTGGATTTCAAGCAACGTGGATTCTGTGCCTCTCCTCTCTTCCTCCAGACTCTGGGACCTTGATTTCCAAAGGAAATGCAAAATGTACTTTCATCAGAGAACATAACTTTGGACCACTCAGCAGCAGTCCAGTCCTTTTTGTCTTTAGCCCAGGCGAGACGCTTCTGAAGCTGTCTCTTGTTCAAGAGTGGCTTGACACAAGGAATGCGACAGCTGAAACCCATGTCTTGCATACGTCTGTGTGTGGTGGTTCTTGAAGCACTGACTCCAGCTGCAGTCCACTCTTTGTGAATCTCCCCCACATTTTTGAATCGGCTTTGTTTCACAATCCTCTCCAGGGTGCGGTTATCCCTATTGCTTGTACACTGTTTTCTACCACATCTTTTCCTTCCCTTCGCCTCTGAGATACTAAATTTGGGGTTTTCATTAGTTGTCAGTAATAATCATCAAAATTAAAAGCAATAAACACTTGAAATATATCAGTCTGTGTGGAATGAATGTATACATTATACAAGTTTCACTTTTTGAATGGAATAACAGCTTTCACTCTTCTGGGAAGACTTTCTACTAGATTTTAGAATATGGTAGAATATGATTTGCTCCCATTCAGCCACAAGAGCATTAATGAGGTCGGGCACTGATGTTGGGCGAGAAGGCCTGGCTCGCAGTCGGCGTTCCAATCCATCCCAAAGGTGTTCAATGGGGTTGAGGTTAGAGCTCTGTGTGCAGGCCAGTCAAGTTCTCCCAGACCAAACTCGGCAAACCATGTCATTATGGACCTCACTTTGTGTATGGGAGCATTGTCATGCTGAACCTGGAAAGGGCCTTCCCCAAACTGTTGCCACAAAGTTGGAAGCATACAATTCTCTAGAATCGCATTATATGCTGTTGCAATACGACTTCCCTTCACTGGAACTAAGGGGCCTAGCCCAAACCATGAAAACAGCCCCAGACAATAACTGTGTCCACATACTTTTGTCCATATAGTGTAAATAGAATCTGGGCACTGATGATCATTAAATACCAGTCCTTAGTATTAAATAGCCACAATGTTATTGTAACGCTTCTAATCTGAGGGTCAATCATTCATACTGTACATACATTGGATCCCATGCTATATGCCATTGGAGGCGGAATGTGTGGAGCTCAGCAACTACATTGATCCTATCAGTGAGAGCCTTGCCTGGGGGAAAGGAGGGAGGGAGGAGTCTGAACCTCTCCATCCAGTCTCTGTCACATGAACACCACCTCATGATCCGGAACATTCTCTTTGCAAAACACCTCGCTGCGATTACATCAGATAATATCACTTGGATTAACTGAGTCAGTGAGTGAGATATGTAGACTCTGCTTAGATACAGTTTGACTACAGTTTGCAGAAAGGCACATTGTTCTGTAGGGTGTTATGGATTTAATATGGTTGATCTGCCTGACTTCTGGTTAGAGATTCTGAAGAGAAGGAAATTAGTCCTTTAATGTGGGGGCTGGGACGAGGCACATGATCATATACTGTATATACAAGCAGGTAGCAGACAGGTGACTGGGACTGATCTGACCTGTTCTCTTATCTGCTGACTTTGATAAATAATAGGCGCCAGCTGTTTGTACTGAATGCTCAACTTTAAAGACAGCTTTAGACACACACCGGACAAATCTACAAAAGAGATGGCAGCCAACCCATTCCTTATTGAATTTATTTATTAATTCATTCAGCTACTCAGTTTGGGCAGTTGAGATTGAAGATCTCATTCTCAATGAGGAAGCTGATATTGTAGCCAACACACACACACACACACACACACACACACACACACACGCATATGCACACATGCACACACACACACTCACACACACACCACTAACAGGCAGTGGTTTTCCTTTCATTCCATAGAATCCTACTTCCTCTTTACTGCTCAGCAGCGTCACAGAATATGGTCATGTTCTCACACGATCTAGGCTGAAGATGATAGGCTGGTATACAGGTGAGGTCATAAAAGGGAAATGTCCCTACAGTATGACTCAGAACTGAGAGCTTACAACTCTGCCCTTTACATATAACATGGCTTGTGTGTTGGTGAATGGTGATGCGACAAAACTTTGACCAATCGCCCATGTCTGCCACAATGGTGTGAGTGTGTGAAAAAGCCTGGGGCAGAGGGGGGAAAGGGCGAAGGACAGAGGGGGAGGAGGAGGAGGAGGAGGAGAGGAAGAAAGGATCAAGGTCCAGGGAAATTTACTTCCTACAAGGGGTGTGTCAGACCATGTGATGTACTCCCCTGTGACTCAGGTGGGGCACATGACACACACAGGCACACAGTGTCTAGACATGACAGACAGAAGGGATTACAATAGCTGTATAACAGTAGCACTGGTAGGCAATTTAAAACACACCCGCTGTCACTAAAATACAATCCACTAGTCCACCCCCACCTATAATGAAAAATTAACATTTAAAAGAAAATACACAATGGTTACAGCCATCTGTAATCTATGTGTAGCCTATATGTATGTTAAGAATCAATTATAGGCCTTAAAACCTTAAACATTCTACATAGGCCTAAAGTGCTTTATTTTTTATTTATAATATATATATCAGGGATATATAGGCAACGTTTTTTATATGAAGTGAAGTGAAGTGAAACTTCATTTATATAGCGCCTTTCGTACACGGATGCAACTCAAAGCGCTTTACAATGATTGAAAACAAGATTACAGAGATGGGGGACACACGAGACAACAGGCAGGGAGGGGAGGGAGGGGTACATGTCAATAACACTAATAATAACTTGTATAACATCTTCTTTGCAAGCTTACACACTAATAATAACTAAACAATAACACTAATAATAACTAATAGTAACTTGTATAACATCTACTTTGCAAGTGTAGTGTATTCTTACTGATTATGAATCAAAGAACAGTTAGTTTAAGATAATTTAATTAGTTACAGGCAGGTTTATACATTACATCTGTTCCCCGTGGATCCTGGGTGAGAAGAGAGCGCTCTGCCTCTGTCTCTCCCCCTTCCCTTTCAGAGGGGAGGGGCCAGCGTGCATGTGTGTCCCTACCCAACCCCCAAAGGTCCCTGCTGGTCATCTGTGTCCCTGCATGCCCTGGCATGTGTGTGTGTCTAAAACATACCACATATTCATACATAGATCATACATACTACAGAAATATACTACACATCCCCCCTCGGACCACCCAGAGGGTGTTCCGAAACTAAACTACCATAAAACAAAAACAAAAACACAAAACCCCACAAACTAACTCAAAAAAAAAATTAAAAAATAAACAACAACAGACAGAAAAACTACACCAACACACAACACAAGAAGCACAATAACACAGACCAACCCAGGACCAGTATTAGGAACCAAAGATATCATAAACAAAAAATAGAAAACAACCAATATTAAAAAGAATTTTGAAAATAACAATCACAATTAAACTAAACACAGTTTATCAAGCACAAATCAATACAGAAACTTCCAACGACCGATGTTTTCTTTGTCCTTGAAGCGTCGGGGTCAGAGGTTACTAGCACTTGTACCCAGTTGGAGAACAGCCTTTACCGCTGTCTCAGATTGATAATACTTCCATAGTCAGCAGCTTCCATTTTCGTTGCGCTAGGAACAGAACCTCTTTCCTATCTTTGCATAACCACTACATCACTTCTCAACTGACCTCAATCACACGATATAGAAACAAACAAACAATACACAAATAATGACATTCAGTTATCATAACACATAATTTTCCAACAGTAAGCATAGGACAAAGGGAATGCATTAATGCATAGATCTTCACCTCAGGTGAGGACTAGTCTTCTGAAAAGTTCATTAACGTGGACTGAGTGACTGATTTTCCAAAAACAGTCAATGAGGCCCTGCCTCCTAAGAAAGTCAAAAATCATGTCTGCTATAATAGGTGCTCCTATCTTGGCAAAATAAGTTTCCCATGCCCCTAAGACCGTTTCCAGCCATGCTATCATCTGCTGTCCATTCCCGTCGTTCCCTTTGATCTTCTGCTTCACTACCCTATTCATAGTCTTCAATCTTTTCCTAACTGGTCGTCGTCCGTCAGTGTCATTGAGGTTCAGGTAGCCGCCTGGTCCCCTCCCACGCTGATCAAGGTCTGGGGAGTCGCCCTCAGCATCATCTGAAGCATGGTGCAGGCACTCGCCAGCATCCCCAGTAGCACAGGTGTCCAGGCTTTGGACACCCCTAGGCTGGACCTCCAGACTGTCAACACTCTCTGCTTCGTTGGTTTCTGGTTCATTGGCATCTGGACAGCTTTCCGCTGTCCCCTCGGTTTCAGGCACTGCCGGTAATGTCACTGGCTGTAACACTGGCATTGCCACTGGCTCTGGCAACACCACAGCATCTCCTCGTAGCTCCTCCTTCTCAGGTTCTCTGGGGACCTCGGCACCTGTTGGCACAACATCCTGCCTACTCTGTACATCCACCCCCCTGTCCACCACCCGTGGCCCTATTGGGGTAGGGATATGCCCAGACACCACTGGTGTACCCACTCTGATGTTGTTTCTCCAACAGACCCCACATTGACCTAAAGCATGGTCAATCTGTTCCATCAAATATGGACTCCAAAACCCATATTTCTTGGTGATCTTGCGTCTCACCTCCCCCCTAGCCACATGTGCTAATCCATGAGCTTCCTGTATTAACATGCCTAATAAATCTGAGGGTGCTACAACCAACCCCTCATGATTCCTCCATAGACCTGTGTCATCCTGACTTGCCCCCCTTGCTAGCCAAACGCTCTTGTCTAACGTAGTTACTCTACTCTGTAACATCAATAAATCCTCAAGTGTGACCATGCCCTGTAATTGCTTTTCATGTGTGACCAGAAGACCTTTACCTGCCTTGTCTGCTCCTGTAATGGCTTTGGCTGCATCCTCTGCAGCCCTGTTACCTTGTGTGACATGTGATGAGTCAGACCTGTGTGTGGCACACTTCACTATAGCTAATTCCTTTGGCTTCATCATGGCTTGTAACAGCTTCATGATCTGTGCGTGATGCTGTATAGGCGTACCATCAGTTCTCTTAAAACCCCGCCCCCTCCATACAGCTCCATTAAAATGACAAACATTATGTGCATAGGCAGAGTCGGTGTACACTGTCACTCTCCGTCCGGTTCCCAAGTTGCATGCTTCTGTGAGGGCAATCAATTCAGCCAACTGAGCCGAGCAAGGCTGAGGAACTGCCTCAGCCTGTTCTACAATAAACTTTGAATTTTGTGCTTTAACTAAGGAATACCCAGCGCACAAAGTTTCTCCTACCCCGTAACAAGACCCATCAACCCAATATTCTATATCAGCTCCCTTTAAAGGCAAAGCTTGTAGGTCTGTTCTATGCTTAATCACTCTGGCTGTCGATGGAATCTGAACACCGGATGGCACCGTCACCTGACAGTCGTCAGGTGTGCATTTTACTGTACAGTTCAATTGGCATAGAGCATCTCTCCCTAGCAGCCCTGTTGGCGTGTGTTCTGACACAAGTGTTGACAGAGTTGCTCTCTGTCCCTTGTACTCTAAGTCTACAAGCTCAGTTGTAGGAATCAGCTGTTTAATTCCCTCAAATCCGATTGTCTTCACATATTCTCTAGACATAGGGAGGTGCGTGGCGCCTTCAGGCTTCTGTGTCACCACCAGCTGGCACCTCCCACTCGGATCTTCCGGGCACCCCTATAGGCCAGCTGCTGGGCCTCCGTAAGGGTTCATCACTCCTGGAGCAGGTGTAGTAGGGGGCCAATATCCTCCTCCTTGGCTCCCCCCTGCGCCCCCCTGGGGCCTGTTGCAGCAGGCACAGGCTAGATGTCCATTCTGGTCGCATTGGCACGGTTCTAGCATCTCCTTCCCTGCTGCTGTCCATCCCCCTGGTGGTGGTCCTTGGCCAGGCTGTGTGTACATCTGGCATGGAACCGCTTGCACCCCTGGTGGCCCTTGTGGGTATGGATACCCCCCTTGTGGCCCCTGTGGGTAGGACTGGTAAGTAGCAGGATACCCCCCTTGTGGCCCCTGTGAGTAGGACTGGTAAGTAGCAGTCTGCACTCCAGGTGGCTGTTGCTGTGGGGCTAAAGCCTGCACTCCCTCTATGTTCCTCTCGCTTTCAGTCAATTGCAAATGAGTCAATATTCTGAGGGATTCTTCGTCTCGTGCCTTCTGTATCTGAATGTTCTTTCGATATAACTCCACTTGATGAGCTACGTGGTCTATATAAACAGCTTTGTTCATGTGTCGTAGCCCCACCACTTCTGCTAGCTTATCCTTAACTGGGGTAGGAAGCCCTTCTTGTATTTTTTCCCTGATTATGGATTTTTCTAAGGGGTTATCTTCAGCGTCTTTCCCTGTCACACTTCTCCATTGAGAGTACACACGGGCAATATAACCCCTGGGATTCTCATCCCCCCCCAGTGGCTTCACAATGATATTGTCTGGGTGAATGTGAGTAGGGTAGGTCTCTCTGATTGCTTTCCACAGCCTGCCTCTGTTTGCTGCGAAGAGCTCTGGATCATAAACTGATGTATTGATATATCTATGAAGTCCTGCCTTCATCAATATTTCCTGCATTGTATCCAATCCTGCAATAAAAGCTAAGAGTCTTTTCAGGTCTCCCATCGCGGCCTGCGTTCCTATCAGTATCACGTCGACTTGCGTCGTCCACGAATGTCCTCCCTCTTGAAGAACTGGGAGTTTCTCGATCACTTCAGACAAATCTGTATGATGCCACGGATGATATTCCATCTTGTTACCCCGAATCAGCACTGGACAGTTCTTTAATGTATTTGATGACATTCGGCGACAATCTCCCTCTTTCTCCGGGCGTCTTCTCCCACCTTTCCTTTCGGCTGTGGCTATCATCCTCCTGACCTGCGTGTTGTAGCCTCCATCTGCATTGTCGTCATCACTTGAGTCTGCACTGCCATCTTCGCTGTCATCTTCCTCGTCACTCCTGTCGTCCCCTTTTCCCCTTGGCTCCTTCTTCTTCTTCTGGGAATGATCCTCCAGTGCCTTAGCATAGGGAGGGGGACTGGGGGCAGGACACTGAGCTATTTTCTGTCCCTCTACCTTAAATAGATCTAAAATAGCTAACTCTAACTTGCGTTTCTCTGATCTAATCTTTCCTCTTTGATGTGCTTTGTGCCCATTGATAAGTATTTCCAATGTTGCAATTAATTGTAAATTAATGCTGCCCTCTTTCGGCCACGGCTGTTCAATGTATGCCCAACGGCTATTCCATTTCGTAGACATTTTGCTAATTTCCCTAACAAGAGGATTCATTTTTTCCACTACAGCCATAGGGGATAACGTAGCCAACATTCCACGATGTTCACTAATATCTTTTAACAGCTTCGTGGAATTCGACCCCATTCTACTTGTTCAATATGCTGACAATATTCTATATTAGATAAGGTGTACGCTTCTTACAACCCACCTTATTTTATCTTGTTTGCTAAACAAATGCTAGTCCAATATAACTGTATTAACCATCCCCACAAAAACCCTGCAACTCCAGAATAACAGACTTGCCTCTTGTGTATGTCAGTGCAGTATTAACTTAAATCTAATCTCTGTGTAAGTACTTTATACTTAAATGTGTTTCCTAATTGTTTATGAATGTGTCACTTAATTACTCATTCAATCCTAATTACAGTTCTGGTCAACACAATTATTAAATCACAAAGATTGGTCAACACCTAAGTATTCACTGATTTACAAAAACCCTTTTACTGCTTAATTATCAAATATGTACTATTCTGCTATTCCTTAATCAAACACTGTGGAAATGACCTAACTAAAATAAAAGATGTAAATTACAAATATTAATTATAACCTGTAAAGGAATCGACTTGTTATTTGGAAAAGAATGAATGATTAATTATTAATTACACACTTAAAGAAATCGACTTGTCATTTGGAAGGAATAAAATGATTAATTATTCATTACAATCTGTAAGGAAATCGACTTGTTATTTGAAAGGAACAAAATGATCAATTCTCAATTACAATCATTTATAACCATCTATTTATTAATGTATCGGACTGTTTCATCGACCTCAGCTGTATCTCCCTGAGGATTTAGTGTTTTAAAATGTATTGTCGTATTTCGACCAGCAGATGGAGCTGTGCTCCGGCTAACGCGCATCGATTGCGCATGCGCCAACTCTTAGCCAAGGCTATGAATGTTTTAACCGTAACTCTAAACTATTTAAAATACCCCGAGATCAATTCACCATATCTCTATCTTAAATACTATAGTCTATGTAATGCAACAATCACACGCAACCCCCCTACGTGTCCGAAGCCTAAAGGCCAGAGACAGAAAGCAGGCGGCTCAATTTAACAACCCTTTTGTCCTTGAGAAACCACCGCGTGTTTGTAGCCTGCCCTCATAAAGATGGCCTCTGTGTGTGTCCTTTCTTAAGGACAAAGAAAAATGGCGTCTACGAATAGACTCTCTGACCCACTGCAAATGACCGCCCACACAATAGCGTCCTCTCACACAGACAAAGAGAAATGGCGTCTACAGTTCTGCTCATATGTTTTTCACTTCTACAATATAAAACAGACTACCCAGTCCTCCAACACATAAACACAACCTCACCGAATTTTACACAAACACACACACACGATATTCCAATACCGTACAAACAAATCACATACCATCAAACACTATATCTTACAAAAAAACGGGCTACAAAGTCCGGCTCTCACCACCCACACTCCAAAGATTTATGAAAAGTTTGCATCTATTCCAACAAGATTACCGTTACACAGATTCTTTTGACTATAACTTATCTGAGATTTACAGTTTATTTTAAACACACCAATCGACTAGAGAGAGATTTCTGCAGAAAATCTGCCTTCTTTGTTAGATTGAAGTTCGCAAAATACTGTAAATTAAGTTACATTTATCTCCGTCGCTTGCTCGCCATTTACTGTAGTGTATTCTTACTGATTATGAATCAAAGAACAGTTAGTTTAAGATAATTTAATTAGTTACAGGCAGGTTTATACATTACATCTGTTCCCCGTGGATCCTGGGTGAGAAGAGAGCGCTCTGCCTCTGTCTCTCCCCCTTCCCTTTCAGAGGGGAGGGGCCAGCGTGCATGTGTGTCCCTACCCAACCCCCAAAGGTCCCTGCTGGTCATCTGTGTCCCTGCATGCCCTGGCATGTGTGTGTGTCTAAAACATACCACATATTCATACATAGATCATACATACTACAGAAATATACTACACAAGCTTACACACTAATAATAACACCACTTTACTGCCTTTAAGTGCCATTTTTAAATGTATATATAAATATATATATGACTCATAGTATTTGCTTGGAATTAGGGGGAGTTCCTTGTTTTCCCTGTGTTTTACGCTACGTTTCAGGGAAAACAAGGAAACTCCCCGACGTAATTCCAAGCAAATAGTATGAGTCAGATCTGGAGGATTGACTGGAGTAGCACAACGCAATGCCCGGGCATGTTGCACGAGCCACAGGCTGATTCAACCGCACACAACAGTTGCTCTGAACCCGGGCCGCGGCTGCCATGGTAACACAGGAGGCGGGCCTAGGCTGCTATGGTAACACAGGAGGCGGGCCTCCACGTGAGTCAGCTCAGCTGATGCAACCAGAGAAGACTATTTAAACACCCAGAGCCTAGAGTCCTTCATTCTAAAGCTTCTACATGGAGAAAGTACAGTCCAAACGAGTGGGATTGAGTTTGAGTGAAGCATTGGCGATAAAGGTGAAAGATAAAGAATCGGAATGGTGTGTACCCCGGCTCTAGTCTTCGGACACCTAATCCCAGAGGAAGGTAGTAATACTACTAATATCGTGGAGATGATGAGGAGGTTTCTGTACCAGATCACCTCCAGAGACAAACACGCTCGTCGGGGCAGCGTCGAAAGTTGCGACGAATTCATCAAGGAGGAGAACACATCAAGTAAGTTCTCGAATGTGGATATTTTAAAAAGTGGTATTTAAAAAACAAAGTATTTTAAATGATAAAAAGTGGTATTTAAAAAAAATGTATTTTAAATGATAAGACACATTTTCTAGAGTTTTCTATTTTTTTAATGATAAGACAAATGTTCTAGTTTACAATGAAACTATTATTAGGTAGCCTACTTGCTTACTTTGATCTGACAAAAAAGACAATTGTATGTTATCCAGCGATAGTCTCTCTGTCTGGCTAATACGTACGACTCAGCTGAGAGGTGAACTTTAGACCACTGTTTCTCTCTCAGTGAAGTTGCTCATACATTGGTTTATTCTGAAGAGTATTCAGAAACAAAGTGTCACAGAATAGATGGTTGGGAAAAGATCATCCTGTATTGTGAAATAATGGGCTTGTGTAGCCTAAAATAATAATAGTAATAATAATAATAGTAATAATAATAATATGCATTATTATTGTTAATTATTATTTATTATAATATATATATATATATTTAATAAATATATTTATTGTTAATTATTATTAATCATTATTTACAAAATTAATTATTAATATTATTTTAGGCATTATTATTATTTACATTATCAATGGTAAAATATTAGATATAGAATATACCTATATAGGCCTATCAGATGTCCATTGATTATAGCCTATTTCTAATATCAGTATCCTCTTTTTTCTTCTTCAGGTCTTTGCACTGAAACAAGTATGGATAGTGAAGAGGAAGAGGGAATGCTTCAGCAGGATCACATGACCAGGCAGATAGAGCGGTGTCTCTCTGACGCCAAAGGGTCCAGTCTCCTCTGCCAGGTGCTGCTCCTGCCCCGCCAGATGACCTCCAGAGTGGCCCGGGACGTGCTGCGCTCCTCGGAGGACGAGCCGTGCGGGCTGCGGGGGGCCTCCATCAGGGTCTGTCTGGAGACCAAAGAGGCCCTCCTCCACACACTAGGCACCATCACACCCGACCCAAACCTGACACCGACCTTCGAGCTGACCGTCGTGTTCAAGCTGGACGCCGGCGGCTGGCCACCTCTTAAGCACATATTCGTCACCGACAAAGTGTTGAGATTACGACCCGAGTATCGCCTGGTGAAGAAGAAACTCTACTCCTCCGCAAGCCCTGTTATACACGAGTTTTACTGACAAATAGAGGCGCTTTAGATCAGGGATCAAGATCAGGCCTAAGACTTTGTACATGTACATTGCATTTGAGAAGGGGAAATGTTTTTGTTGATTTCAAACATATTTTTTTAAGTTGTCTATTTGAATGTAGGCAGAACATTTATTGAAAGTTGAGGACAGGTAAACGCACTGACAGTAACACTGGATGCCAATTCAATAGCTAGAGGGAAATAGTCCTCCTCCTTTTTGTACTATTACAGGAGGGAAATGGTTGGTTACAATAAGCACATGATGCCATTTTCTGTTACCTTGCTGGCTTTACTTCAGGTGGTTCAAGTTGTCACCCTGCCAGTTCATTATACTGGAACTCAGGGTAGCCATAGTTTTTTGCACCAAAAGGATTAGCTTGTGTTATGGAGATGTATTGTGTGTGTGTGTGTGTGTGTGTGTGTGTGTGTGTGTGTGTGTAGAAGATGTATGCTTGTGGAAAACAATGGAAACCTCACTTCAGATGTAGCAAGCTGGCCTTGCCTTTGGTACTGTTTGTCACTTTGTCTGATGTGCTGCTGCAGTATTGCTAAACTGAAACATGTGAAATAAAAGTTTTTTTGCACAGTATTCTTTTCAGTGTCATGGTACTGCTTCAATATTAACAACAATCTGAATTGTTACCAGTACAAAATATCATACTCAAGAGTGTTCTCAATGCAATATAATCAAGTTTTGAGAGGCAGGGTTGGTTAAAAAAAAATAACATGGGAAGGAAATTATGTAATTATTTTAATTCTCTTAACGTTTTAATAAACAATTTAACAACATAAACACTGAAATGAAAAAAAAAAACGACTGTACACAAAGTCCGACACTCAGTACAAACTGTTTCGTAGTCTCACTAACATATAGACACGTCGATTCCTTGCAGCATATTTTGCAGTTGGCTACATCCTAAAGAACAGAACCAGGCCCTCAGTAAGTCTGTTGGTTCAGTCCAGCTGGTTCTGTCTGCTGGTTCTGTTACAGTCCAGGACAGCAGTGTCTGCTGGTTCGTGCTAACTGTCAATCTGGGACTCCAATTACATCCCCCCCCGCCCCAACATTTCTAGTGTACAGGCTTAAAATGCAATCAGTGACTTCAATGAATTAACATTAGCTAATTATACTATATACACTGACAAAGGGGGGGGACTGCAGCTATTTTTGCTCTCTCTCAAGCACGCACGCACGCACGCACGCACGCACGCACGCACGCACACACAGAGAGAGAGTGAACAGACTCTTCGAGAAAAAATAAATCAAACCATCAATTTCACCGAACAGTAACAAATCCACCAAACATTTCTCTGGTTAAAATCGTCCCAATTCCCGAACGGTATTATTTATCTTATTGAGCCTCCTGTCTTTTATAACGTGTCCTCTTTGATTCTCTCTCTCTCTCTCTCTCTCTCTCTCAGCTTATTTCTTCATTTTGAGGTCTGCTTCGATGGCACATCGGCGCCCTCTGGTGCCCCCGTCCTGTAAGTGAGAGAGGTGTGGGGATGAGAGGTCAGTCGTTACTATGACAACATGCTGGAAACCCAATGATGGTTCGCAGTTGGCCCGCGTAAAAACATATGGCGATCTCTGCTGCCCGTCAGCGGAAATGAAGAAAGGAAAATGTAAATGATTAAAGGACAAAAAGGAAAAGGAAAAAAATAAAGTTTGACACCAGACATGCAAAGAAAGAAGTTGAGTACAACCACTGGATACAGAAAAAGGGCAAATGGAGAAAGCACGGAGACACACACACACACACACACACACACACACACACACACACACACTCAATCTCACACACACACTCACACTCTCAATCTCTCTCACAAACACACACACACTCTCAATCTCTCACACACACACACACACACACAGTATGGGGTCCACTTAAGAATGAAATACTGTGGGAAAACCGTGAAGAGCAATTCACTATGAACTGGAGTAAATGGACCGAATGAATGAGTAGGAAGAACCCCCCCCTCACCGATCCCACCCCTCCCACCCCCCTCCTTTTATCTCTTACTTTTCTATCTCTATCCCTATAATTTCTCTCTTCTTTTTCTGTATTTTCTCTCTATTCTTTATTCTTTATCTTTTTATTTTGTGTTCTCTTTAAAAAAAGAAAAGAAAAAGATGCAGGATGAACTTAGACAAGCGAAGAAAACTTGTAAAGTGTATGAAATGAACTTGAAATGTAATGTACAACCCTGCAATAAAGTATAAAAAAAAAAAAGAATGAAATACTGAAGGCCAAGGTCTTTGGGTGATGATGGGTGTGTTTCTGAGTGGTGAGTGTGTGTGTGTGTGTGTGTGTGTGTGTGTGTGTGTGTGTGTGTGTGTGTGCACTAGTGTCTATTTCAGACGACAGTTTTGTGAGTAGCATATCGGTGATATGCTTCTTTTGTTTCTGGGGGGATGGTGAGGTGAGGGCTGTGCGAGTGTGTTTTCGGTGCGTGTAGCGGACGTCGAAACAGCGTGTGCTTGACCTGGTGAACTCTGACCTTGAACCTGAATACTTACAAAGAGAGAGAGAAGGAAAGCGGGAGAGGCCATTGGGACACTGTCCTGTAGGAGGACAAACAGTACAGTGAGAAAAGAGAGAAGCACACACACACACGCGCACACTCGCGCACACTCGCGCACACTCACGCACACTCACGCACACTCACGCACACTCTTCCAAACAGTCAAGTGTGAGACACCCAGGCACTGCAGACAGACATTAGTAGTGGAAAGGGGAGACAGACAGAGGCAGAATGCACCTATAGAGGAAATGAAATGTCTGGGAGGTTAGAAGAGAGGCGTTTAGTTCAGAGACTTATTAACAACAGTACAGGGGCATGAGAGGGGACACGGCAGCGTGGACACCCAGGTGGAGCATATCCGGCATCAGATTCACATGTCTTGTGTGGAGAGGTTTGTCTGCTTGTGTGTGAATGTGTGTGTGTGTGTGTGTGGGTGTGCTCTCTGTGTTCATCCAAACGATTCTTATTTGCCGCCCCCCTCAGGCTCTCGGTGCCCCTGCTTGACTCATAGGTATGTGTGTGTGTGTGTGTGTGTGTGTGTGTGTATGTGTATGGATGGATGTATGCGTACGTGTGTGTATGTGAGTGTGTGGCGTTCCTACACGCTAGTGTGAAAGTGTGTGTGTGTGTGTGTCACTCCCCTTCCCCCCCCCCCTCCCTCACCTTCTCGCCGGGCTCCAGCTTGCGGCCCCCCTCGCGACCCCGCAGGCTCTTGGTGCTGATGGACGACTCGGAGGTCTGCATGATGAGCTGCGTGGCCAGGAACTGCTGCACGTGCTCCAGGACGTCCCGCTGCATCTCCAGGGCCATGTGGAACACGTCGTGGTCCGAGCTGTTGTACATGACGGCGTTCTGGAACATCAGCATGATGTCCCGCTGGAACTCGGCCGTGGTACGGATCTGGCCCGCCTCGATGCTCTTCTTGATGGCCGACAGGTCCATGGGCCTGGAGGGGGACGGGGAGATGACGGTGTGTGGGTGGGAGTGGGGGGTGGATGCATGTGTGAGGGAAGGTGTGTATTGAACGGCGTGTGTTTTTTGTGCGGGTGAGAGAAAGTGTATATTGAATGTGTGTGTGTGTGTGTGTGTGTGTGTGTGTGTGTGTTGCATAGTTTAAATAAGAAATACCTTCACAGAGCTGTCATCTTTAATGAGCTTTTTAACCATTCTTTTTATTCTTTATTTATTTTTATTTTTAACAGTCTTTTTTTAACTGTTCATTCACAATGACAGTCTCACCTGTGTACGATGCTGTGGTAACCGGGGGCGATGTCATCAGACACAGGCTGGAGAAACACACTGGCATACCTGAGACAGGTGACAATGACTCAGTCAAAATCCATTGTGCCAGAGACGAGTTGCATGATTGGCTTCTACAGAGGGCACATGCTTAGAAGCTGACCTGTGATTGGCTGCTGCTCTCCAGACCAGCATGATGGCTTTCTTCCAGATCTTCTGAGCCTGCACTGCCTCCTGGTCCTCCCCACATATGGAGCTGAGAGAGAGGGAGAAATAGAGTGTGTGTGTGTGTGTGGGGGGGGGGGGGTGAGAGAGCAAGCGAGGGAGAGAGGTTTTGATGAGTGCAAAAAAGCAGACAACTTAAATTTAAAAATTTTAAATTTTGCCATTTAGCAGACGCTTTTAATCCAAAGCGACTTACAATTACGAATTACAGGGACACATTCCCCCTGGAGTAACTGAGGGCTAAGTGCCTTACTCAAGGGCACACTAGTAGTGGTGTGGTTTCAGGCGGGATTTGAACTCACAACCTTCCGATCACAAGTCCAACTCACTATCCACTAGACCACCACTACCCCTACTTCAACTTTCTTACTAGAGAGAAAGTTGATCTAATCAGAAAGAGGTCAGAAAGCCTTCTTTAGGGTACTGACTTGGCTTTATTTAGGCTTATGGCAGCAAGCTCAGGTCAGGGGTTACCATGGTGCGCAAATATGATCACATCACCCCCATCCTCAAATCACTTCACTGGCTCCCCGTCTCCCTCAGAATTGAATTCAAGGACTCCCTCCTCAACCCACCAGCGCATCCATGGAACTGCCCCCCCCTACCTCAAGGAACTCCTCCATACCCCTCAGTACTACTGCCACCAACCTCCTCAAGGCCCCCAGGACCAAGCTCCGCCCCATGGGAGATCGGGCCTTCTGCTCGGCTGCTCCCAGGCTGTGGAATGCGCTCCCTGACCACCTAAGGGCACCACAGTCTGTGGATGCTTTTAAACAAGGCCTTAAAAGGCCTGTTTTTTGCTTTATCTTACTGTGTTGTAGCACTCTGAGATTTTACATGTAAAGTGCTTTTATAAATAAAATGTATTATTATTATTATTATTATTATTATTAAAGCAACATGAACCTGCGTGGACGGACACTCACAACTGGGAGGAGGCGGGGCTACTGGCCAGCGAATCGGCTGTGGTGTAGCGCTGGGAGGAGGGGCCGTAGCCGTCCTCACTCTCGCTGGCTGCCGGCTCCGCCTCCGACAGGTAGGAGCTGGCCTCCCCCTCGCCGCACTCCTCCTTCAGCTCCATCCCATCGTCAGGGTCCCCGTCGCTCCCTACCTCCTCATCCTTCACTTCCTATACACAGAAACAATACGGGTCTGCGTTCGTTTGAACTGGTATGAGAGAGGAGTCTGTCTGTGAGGGAAAGAGTATGGGTGGGTGGGTGGGTTGTGTGTGTGTGTGTGTCTGTCTGTGTGTGTGTGATGCAGCAGGGAGGAAAATTACCTTGGACTCTTTCCCTGATCCAGAGCTGTCTTCTGAGTCTACGATAGAGAGGGAAAAGGAGAGAGTGAGTGGGAAAGGGCTTTGTGTAGTGTACAGGTAAATGTGGTTATATCTGCTATATCTGTTATCTCTATTATCTGTCTGTGTATGTGTGTGTGTGTGTGTGTGTGTGTGTGTGTGTGTGTGTGTGTGACCCACCTAGACAGGATATGTCAGGGTCTGGCTGCGTCCACTCCTCGCTCTCACTCTTCACAACTGCACTCAGAGATCCCTCCTCTCCGAGGACTCCCTCCTCTCCGAGGACTCCCTCCTCTCCGAGGACTCCCTCCTCCGTGACCTCATTTCCTGCTGCGCCGTCGTCAGGGCCAACAGAGGGGGTGACGTCAGCCCCCCCTGCTTCTGGCCCCTCACAGTCCCCCGCCTCCTTCTCCTCCTCTGGTACCTCCCTTGCACACTCTGTCTCTGTCTGGAGCTCCAGGCCCCCGGGGTTAGCTGCCGTCGGCATAGCCCCACCTGGAGACCCCTGTGTGGGGTCTGACTGAACTGTGGGTCCAGGCTCTGAGGCCTTTAAGTCCTGGGAGTCCCAGGGGCCTGAGAGAGAGTGTCCCCCAGAAACAGCCTCCTCGCAGAGGGAAAGAGCAGCCTCCACCGCCGCAGCGTCTAAAGCCTCCACAGAGTCATCCACCTGAGAGAGAGAGAGGGAGAGAGAGAAAGATGTGAGATGTATGCACTCAGCACAGCACCTTTTCCTGTGGGTTAGTTATTAGTTCTGTTTCCAAATTGTAAAACACACACACACACACACACACACACACACAGTACCTTCTCCTCTATGATGGCGATGATATCTCCTACAGTCTCCAGGTCCAGCTCATCTCCCATGTATGGCACAGCCACCAGATCCTCCTCCACTAGTCCCACCTCCTTTGCTAACTCCACCTCCTCACCCAGCTCTGGACTAGCTTTCACCATCTCTGATCCCAGGTCTGTTCATGAACATGAACGAACACACACACACACACACACACACACACACACACACAGACACAGACACACACACACACACACACACACACACACACACACACAAATTGCACATTGTTTTTACTTAAGCAAACACACACACACACACACACACACACATTGCACATTGTTTTTACTTAAGCAAACATTTGAATTAATCTTGACTTTCCTTTTCAAGAGATGAATATATGTAGTCTGAGAGAGACATGAACAGAGGGACAGAGGGAAGGGACAGCGTAGTAACCTGTGTTGGGTGGGGCGGGGCTGGCCATGGCAGGGGGAGGAGCGACAGAGGTGGGAGGCACTGTTTCCATTGGACGAGACAAGGAAGTAGCTTCTAACAAAGGGGAGCACACACACACACACTTCCTGGTACATACAAAATGCTATGCATACATAACATATAGATAGTAATGAAAAACATGGACCTGAAATACAAAGCAAGCTTAACAGGCATCCGGGTACCCGAGTGTGTGATTACGCGGTTGCCATAGTTACCTGCGGCGACCTCAAGGCCTGCTGCGACAATGGTGGCGGCAACTCCGTTCGCCAGTCCTGCAGCAACATCCCCCTCGACCACCTGAGAGGATATGACATCATCGTCATGACATCATCAACACTCTGCTTAACTGTTCTGTACAAACCACTGAATCAGGGTGACAGTTGAGGAAATGGACTAGTCTCCAGGCACATGCACACTACAATTACCACATCCACTTGTATCACTGCAATGACTGCATTGTACACACTGTAGCTCTTTATACAAACCATACGTCATCGCATTGGATGTTGGACTTATGTACTTTCCTTCCTCGTTAGGTTGTAATGTCCTAACATGAGCGGTTTTAATTACCTAAAGCAAATTGCATCTGTGTAAACAGACAAGAATGTATCTCATCTTACAACAGAGGCTTTGTGGGTTGTCTATCATATTGGTGGCAAATCTACCCTGCCTTCTTCGACCATTGGTTATGAAGGGGAGGAGATAGATAAAGAGGACAGCTTTCAGTGTCGAGCTTTGAATACAATGAATCATTCATTACTGTACTTCTATCAACCCAATTGATCCTATCAATTATTATTATTATTATTATTTCTTTTTTAATTCAACCCACTCATCCTCCTCTTGTGTTTCTCTCACCAGTCTGGGGCTGGCAGCTATCAGGCTGCCTTTTTTCAGCAGCTCCGAGAGGAGAGGGGAGGGCGGCGGTGTGGACTTCTGACTGAGTAGCCTCTTCTGTGGGGAGTCTTCTACCAGAGCCCCCAGGCTTCCTCCCTCTTTAGGCCCCGGCGCCTCCGTTGAAGGCAGAAACACGGCTACCCCCTGGGCCTACCATAGGCCAGGCACCACCAGAGATGAGAGAGACAGAAAAAACATGTCTTGGTGTGTGTGCTCCCATCTAACTGTCCACAGAAGTTCTATTGCATTCCAAATGTGACTTTCATGCACCTAGGTAGAGGCAGTGTCAGAACGCGACACACAAGTGACATTTTTTGCAAGCAACAACAACACCGACCAGCAAAAACAGAACAGTGAAATCACCAGCAATTCGTACAGTTACTATAGCGGAATAAAACCAAGTGTCCCTGTGGCGTGTTTGCCTATCAGGCGAAATATAAAGCTGCTGGTGTAATACACCGAATGTTGTACTTATTCTAACACAAGATGACCAGGACTGGGGGTTGTTCTTACCACAGGATTGGCCGGGGCCTCCTCTGCCTGGGGCATGGCCGTGCCTGTTGGCGGTGCAGGGGTGTCTGTCTGTGGCCCCTCTGTGCTGGTGGGGCTGGCGCCCAGGGGCGAGCGCACCGTCACACTGGGCACACGCTTGGGGGTGTTCTTCACCGTCTGGCGAGCTGAGGCCAGAGGAGGAAGAAGAATGGTTGGACTTGGTCTTAGGTGGGCACGTCTCAAACCTCTTCACTGGTTAGACTGAACACTATGGAGGTCCAGGTGCAGAGTGACCAACCGAACAGAGATGCTACATCAGACACGCAAAGTTTGTGTGTCAGTGTTTTTTTTTTTTTTTTTTTACACCGCTACCCTTAAAGCATAGAATTACAGAGGACTGCCACTGCCACTTTCTCTGTCTGTTTACTATTAGTTCAACTTTATGCACGACGTGGATATGTTGAAATAGACTTCCCACTCTTTTCAATAATCTTTTTTCCAGGGAAAAAAATTTCGGATTACATTTTACAATAAATAATAAGGAGACATTACTTGAGTACTGAGTGAGTGGCAAAATGAGCCATTACTATCAATGACTGGCTGCCACACCGCCTCAGTAGGTACCTCATGTGTCGAATAGGGGTGTAAATCACCAGCTTCATCACGATACGATATTATATCGATTTGTTTGTATGACGATACAATGTTTGACGATATCACAATGTCAGTCACGATACGATTTCGATTCGATTCGATTCAAGATCGATATGACGATATGATCGATATGACGCGATATCATATGCCAATCTAACACAATTATCAACTCACAAAAACAACTAGAATATTATTTGACCATTTTATTTGTGAGCTCTTCCAGGTATCCAGCATTTAAATCATATTGTATTATACAGTATTCTTCTGTTACAAAAAGAAAAATAGACCCGTTCACTAGTCTCACAAACAAGAGATATTCAGCTTTAAAACATTAATGTCCTATGAAACAAAACGGGAAGAACTTGTCCCCCCTTTTTTAAGGCAGGATTTTTGTAAACGTTCACTTTTTTACTGTCTCAAAAACACAGTATTTTTAACAGTTAGAACTGAACCAAGGTCACCATAAGTATATCCTCCAGTGTTCTTCTTTGGGAGGTTTTTCTTCAAAAAAACTAACTGATCAACATGTTCAGGAGACAAAACACTACGCTCTGAACGCAGGTCAGGATAATTTTTAATATAGGGCCATCCATCACACTTCCTCTAGGAAGCACTGATCTGATATGATGTGTTGATTGGTGAAAGGTAAGGCTATGCTTGGACAGTCATGTTAGATCACTGATTACGGGAGTAATGATTTACCTGTAGATTTTATCAATAGGAATTTTGTTCAGGTTTATCCAATGAAATTGGACAAGCAAACCGGAGTAAAGTAAGTAAGGTCCAACCTGCAGCCTTTGCCCATTCATAAGACAGATGCTTTGTTACAGACCAGAGCATTGACCAATCACAGTCGGCTAGACTAGAGCATTGACCAATCACAGTCGGCCGTGGGCGGGCTTGGCAGTCGCAGCTAAAACCGCTTCGCTGTTCTCCGCCGCAGTCACAAAATGCCGAACACACAGTGTGCAGCGCTCTTTGACTTTGTAATTTGCCGCTGCTAGTCGCGCGCTGCACGGAAATGGTGACAGGCACGCAGAATGTGCCATTTCAAAATAAAGGTGTATCTTTAAGATGACGATATAGATCGATATTTTTACATTGCATCGATGTAATCAGATCGTTAGTCAATGAATCGATGCATCGATGTGAATCGATGTATCGTTACACCCCTAGTGTCGAACGTGTCAGGTCACACCTCTACTGGGTACTCTCCACTGGCCTTCAATAGCCTCACTGTAGGGTCACTATAGGGTCACTGTAGGGTCACTGTAGGGTCACCGTAGGGTCACACCTCTACTTGGTACTCTCCCCTGGCCTTCAATAGCCGGGTCACTGCGCATCATATTCAAGACTCTGGTGCTTGCCTACAGGGCCTTATTGATATGATTTGTTTTTTAAAAGTTATTATGGCAGCACAGACTATTTATAATGTTATGTGATTTTTTCCATGACCCTTCAACGTGTTCCAGGACTTTTTGTGCTAATTTTCCATGTGTTTTCCAGGCAAGGAAGGCTAGTCTTTTCATTTTCAAAGTTTTAGCTGCAGAGACTGCAGAGACTTAGTCGACGTGGCATGTAATGTTGACTACAGTGGTAAGAGCATATGGACTTTACGGTCGTCAATTTCAAGTGCCTGAATATAGCAGCCCCGTACAAGGAAAACAAACTAACAGAAAACAAGCAAACCACACCCTGAAAGGCTGCCTCTGTGGCCTTCTTCTTAAGCTCCGCCTCCTCCTCCTCCTGCTTCTTCTTTCTGTATAAACACAGACAGGCTGTTAGTACACACCCAAAGGAATAGATGACACAGAAGATACACTAGTATTACAAACTTACAGCATACCACAGACAAACAGAAAACAAATTGGCATTGACACCTAGACAGTCAGTCAGTCGGTCAGTCAGTCAGTCAGTCAGACAAACTGGTCTCTTACTGTGAGATATCTGCCCACAGCTCCTCTAGCCTGGAGTCGAGGTGGCCTGTCTGGATAAAATCCACCTCCTTCTTCAGCTTCCTGTCAGAGAAAGTCAACGGTTGAATGTTGTGAGTTCAAATACAAACTGAAATATTGTTACGGATAAATCCAGCGTGTTTCTGTCCTCAACAATAAGTTTGAGCTCAAAAACACAGAAAATATGTTGAGAGGTGTGCAATGTGTGTCAGAGAGGAGTGTGTGTGTGTGTGTCAGAGAGACTGTGTGTGTGTCTACCTGTATTTCTCCTGTGTATCTCTCAGTAGTTTCTTCAGTTCTTCTATCCTCTCCGCGGTGAGTCTCCGTACTATCACGTCCTCAATGGTCTCCACCACCTCTCCCTTCTCCCCACGCTTACGCCTGACACAGTGCAGACAACACACACTTTAGCAAACAGCTACATGTAGCTACAGCATTTCTATCATCTAACATAGAGGCATACAGTGTAAAACAAAAGGAGATCCTTTTCAGATTAGAATGTGTGTGCATGTGTGGAGGGTACTTACTTTGGGGCCTCTGTGGTTTCCAGAAGCTCAGAGTACTGGGAAGCGCAGTGCTGATGAGGAAGAGAGAGAGAGAGAGAGAGAGAGAGAGAGAGAGAGAGAGAGAGACAGAGACAGACAGAGAGAGAGAGAGACAGAGACAGAGACAGAGACAGAGAGAGAGACAGAGACAGAGACAGAGACAGAGACAGAGACAGAGACAGAGACAGGGACAGAGACAGAGAGAGAGAGAGAGAGAGAGAGAGACAGAGAGAGAGACAGAGAGAGAGAAAGAGAGAGAGAGAGAGATTAGACAAACAGTGACTTAACTTTGACATCACAAGTGTTTTGGCCAAGAGTCAAGGTGAACCCCAGTGTAAAATACGGGGGTGACATTAATTTGTTGTATGTATGTCGTTACCTTTTGAGAAAACCAGTCAGGAGGGCGACCTGACTCGGAAAAAGGCTTGATGGCTCTACTGACTGAAACCCTGAAAAGAAAGACACAGATTATATATTCTGATATGAATTCATGTCTAAACTCATTTAGCAGTGCAGTACCATCTGCCAACAGGACAGAGAGGGTCTGTGGAAGGGAAGGGGGGCAGGGCAATGGAATGTCAACGAAGGAAAAATCACAAATGATCCAAGTCGCACAGCTTCCGCAATAATAAAACACTAGATCAATTAGTAGTCGATGACAATACGTATATGCATTGAGTGTTAACTGAAAGACAGAGAAAGGGACGTTGTTAACTGTCATTGTGCATTTACCAGTTTTGATCCCCACTTCTCATGACCGAGGAGGCCAGGCAGAGTTTCTCTCTCAGTGACCACGGCTCAGTCGGGCCGACCGACAGCATCTTGTGTTCTACAACAGAGACAAAAATGATTATGGTCGTGATGCGAGCTGGCAGGGATGAGGAGCAAGTTCAGCCACAGATTTGTTCTCCCCCGTCAAAGTACAAAAAGATTTGGACAGTCCTTTATTCCAGCTGCACTCCGACTCTACAACCAGGCCCTGCAGGGTGGGGGAGACCTGGAGATGGAACTTTTGGAACTTTTTACTTATTGAGCCTGCACTGTTTTATGTTTTTTATTGAATGTTTTTCTGTTTTCTGTACTGAATGTTTTCTGCCCTAACTGAGCTGTTTGACAACAAAATTTCCCCATTGGGGACAATAAAGGTTTTCAATCAATCAATGAAGAAGCTATAGGAGTTCTGTATATACATGTGTTTGTTGATGGGGGGGGGGGGGGGGGGGGGGGGAGAAGGATTTGGCAGGTGGGGGCTCAGAGGGAACCAAGATGAGGTCAGAGAGAGTCAGTGCGGATAGCGGCTAACCCAGCTGGCTGATCTAGGCTATTATACAGAAGAAAATAAACATGACATTACGTGAGTTTAGAATGATAAGGTTCTATCTCCGTTTAGGGCAGTTCAGAGATATTGAGCGTCAACGTTTTTTACATTCCATTATGTTTTGTGAGATGGAACCTTTTGTATTTGATTAATCACTAACTCAAAAATGTTTAAAAACATTTAAAAAATAACACCACACAGCAGTGTTTCCTCTACATGCATTTCATCGTGGCGGTCCGCCACGATGGAATTTCCTCCGCCACCATGCAGATTTCTCAACCCAAAAAAAAAAAAAAAGATTTAGGCCGCTTTTCAGACCTTCACAGCGCTAGACACACCCACAAGCGCGAAGCGACGCGCTTGCAAAACTGTTTTGTGATTCCTCATTTAAATTACGTTGTACCTGTTACAATGACAATAAAGATCATTCATCTTCATCAAGATGAGAGATGGAGCGATCCGCTCACACAGCTGTCCCGCATCCGCTAATCAGCGCAGCACCGAACCGCCGGGCTCGTTGAGCGGATGCGAGGCAGCTGTGCCCGGGACCGGCCACTTCACATAAAGGAAGGAAGGAAGGAAGGAAAGAAAGAAAGCCGTGCACAAACGAGAGCTAAGTCAGACCGGGACGCTGCCAGTATGTGTGAGAGCCGGACTGCCGGCGTGAACATTTGAACCGTGTCATTTTATTTAATGGACCATTTCGTTGTCTGGTACCCAGGCACGCGGGAAGGTATTTTGACTGGGGGTGCTGAGGTGCTGTCTATATACGCTACAGGGAAAAAAATTGCCAGGGAAAAAATTATAACGATTTCTCTCCCTCCCTCCCTCCCTCCCTCCCTACCTCTCGCTGATTGCTCGTTCGCTCACACGCACACAGTGGCATAACGACGGGCCCCAATGCACGGGCAATAATAGTTAAGCACGCACGCACCTACACACTACAAAGACGTAACGTTCAATATTTTACCAACAATGTGTTGGAATTTACAGTAATTTCCACTCAGCTCACAGTGTCCCACAATGTCCACAAACATGATGTTGACCATTATTACAGACAGCACTCCATGTCGATTGTTATTGCCTCTTAACGGAAGCCCTTCGCTGCCGAAGAATCGGATGGATCTGAATATCAGTTCTAATACGTTTCTGGCCGTCTGTTGCTCTTTCTCAACAACGTCCGACAGTAGAGCATTAATGGGAGTGTTGTTAAGCTCAGCATCTTCTTCCAACTCCACTTCAATTGTTCTGGCTGATTTAGCATTTTTGCTAAAGAACACAGAGATTCCCTAGCAAGATATGACCATGTGATCACTAACATTAAAACTAACAAACACATTTTTACATTTATTACAAAAAACACATTTATTTGTATTCCCAAAAGCAACAATAGTTATTATATTGTTTTAAATTATTGTTTGAATAATATTTTTATTTTTTAAATTCAGGCAGGAGGAGCTCCTTCTGCCTGCCGCTAGGGGGTGCTGCAGCACCCTCAGCACCCCCCTTCCCGCGTCCCTGCTGGTACCTGTACTGTAGCAATGACAAATAAAGTCCATTCCATTCCATTCCAGAGAGGGACGGACGGACGGACTACCCTTGTTTTTAATTTACAGGAAAACATTTTATTTTCGAGTTTTGGCTGAAATGACGTCGTTGTTTTGAGCGCGCGTGCGCGTTTCATGCGCGTGCACGCGAAAAAATCGCGCGCGCGCGCGGTCAGCACTACCCGCCACCATGGTAAAAATTCCTGGAGGAAACACTGCACAGGCATTAATAAACACCTAATGGATCAGATTATGTTAAAAAAAAAAAGCTCAAATTTGACAAAAATGGAGATAGAACATGCCTGCCTGCCTCCCTCCCTGCCTGCCTCCCTCTCTGCCTGCCTCCCTGCCTGCCTCTTTGCCTGCCTGCCTCCATGCCTCCCTCCCTGCCTCCCTCTCTGCCTGCCTGCCTCCCTCCCTGCCTCCATCCCTGCCTCCCTCCATGCCTCCCTGCCTGCCTGCCTCCATCCCTGCCTCCCTGCCTGCCTCCCTCTCTGCCTCCCTCCCTGCCTGCCTCCCTCCCTGCCTGCCTCCATGCCTCCCTCCCTGCCTCCCTCCCTGCCTGCCTGCCTCCCTCCCTGCCTGCCTGCCTCTCTGCCTGCCTGCCTCCATGCCTCCCTCCCTGCCTCCCTCTCTGCCTGCCTCCCTCTCTGCCTCCCTCCCTGCCTGCCTGCCTCCCTCCCTGCCTCCCTGCCTGCCTCCCTCCCTCCCTGCCTGCCTCCCTCCATGCCTCCCTGCCTCCATCCCTGCCTGTCTCCCTCTCTGCCTGCCTCCCTCCAAGCCTCCCTCCCTGCCTGCCTGCCTCCCTCCATGCCTCCCTGCCTCCATGCCTGGATAAGGTTCTATCTCCGTTTAGGGGCAGTTCAGAGATATTGAGCGTCAACGTTTTTATTTTCATAATTCCATTATGTTTTGTGAGATGGAACCTTTGTATTTTATTAATTACTAACTCAAAAATGTCAACATTTAAAAAAAACAACACCACACAGAAATTAATAAACACCTAATGGATCAGATGATGTAAAAAGCTCAATTTTGGACAAAAATTGAGATCATAGAACCTTATAATTCTAACGTCACGATTAGTTAAGCTACTGTTAACTGCTAACGTGGCACGAGAACAATTCATAGTTATGGAGCTAAATGGGGTTTTGACAACAATACGACCACAATATCTATCAATATCTAGCTCTATTGTTAGCATAATAGTAGTAGCATGCTTAAACCCTCACAGCAAGAAGCGATCGTCCCAGAACGAAGCCTAGGTGGTTGAAAATGTCGTCATATTACTTGCAATTGATGTATATTGTGTAGCTGTAAGTTTGGTCTTATATAGTATTCAATAACATAATAATAATACTCACTCCCGACTCCACTCGACATTTTTTTTGTGGACAGGCCTCCGCGCTAAACTTCCGCCGGCATGATTTCAATGTAACACAAACACGGGATCATTTCGATGTAACACAAACACCAACGCCAATGACATCACCAAGGAATACCCCCCCATACATTTGACCTTTTCTTGACCTTTTTCTTGCTGTTGTTTTCAGCGTGGGTTCGAATCCACCTGAGGACACTACTGTAAAAAAAAAAAATCTTTCTTAATCAACTAAATTAACTTTGGAACTTTGGAACTTGGAACTTTTTACTTATTGAGCCTGCACTGTTTTATGTATTTTATTGAATGTTTTCTGTCTGCCCTAAGCTGAGCTGTTTGACAACAAAATTTCCCCATTGGGGACAATAAAGGTTTTCAATCAATCAATCAATCAATGTGTCATGAAACACACCATGTTTTGATGATGCATAATTCATTGCGTTAAAGAAAAGATGACATTATATATCACCATTGGTTTTACATGTACTCTGCATCTTTACAGTGTCTGTTTCACCATGGGATTTTACCCTGAGAAGACTGCAGTGGATTTTTAATCACACACAATCTTATCAGACTGCAGCCCCCTGGTAACACACAGCAAGCAGTCTTCCTGAAGAGGCCCTGGCTGATATCAGAGCCAGATTTACTAACATACCAGCTCCTCACATGGAGCAGGAACAGAGCCCATTCTAGTCTATGTGTGTTGCCAATAAAATATCGTCTAGTCACTGGCTGTGGCTGAAACGTAGGGACCCAACATGGGCTCCCAAATGACCACATGGTGCCACCGTGCGACACACACCCAGGCCTGATCAGCCTGTGGTGGGCCAACCTCGGCAGAGGGTGTCTTGTGATAAATGGCCGGAACACCCAATGAGGTCAGGGACCACAACTGAAGATGTGTCGTACTGGTGGCACCACGTGATCATTGCCAAATTCCACTCCACCCAAGAGGACATCTCCAACTCCACTCATTCAATTGTTGTGCTGAATATTTAGGGATTTTAACAACTAGTCCTATTAAGAATCCATATACATGATTACCAGCCAAAACACTGGCACTGGATATCAGCCAGATTTACACGCATATGAACCCGATAGAGGTAGCTTAAATTCACCATTCAATTGGCAGGTTGCACAATACTATTGGCGACCGTATGTTTAATATTTCATATCAGCAAACAGGTTACACACACATAGCCCATAGGTAACACACATACAGGTAACCTACGTATTCGATTCAAGTTTTATAGGCAAATGCAATTCCACTATTCATACTCATTCAACACAAATGGATGTACATATTGCATGGTCTCACCTTTACTTGTAAATATCCTAAAGTCCCCCTCCTTTTGAAACAAGTGTGATTTTCTGTCCATTTGTTTGAAGTAGGTCCTTTAATAGGTTGGAAATCACTGATTTAGGCAACATGGACAAATACAAAAACATTCCTCAGTGTGTGCATGTTCCCTACAATTGAAATTGGGAAAATGTGTGGACCTCACCTATCTGATATTTGACAATAGATTGTTCCTTGGCTCTGAGCACCTGTTCAACCAGAGAATAAAACGGAGCACGTTCAGAGTAAAGACAACTCACTGTACATGTTTATTTACACATATCTTTTGTACATCCATGTTCATAGGAGCACGGCAGGCTTTTAATCAAAGCATTCAGTCACATTGGAACATCCAACACATTGGAACAATAGGCCACCAGTGAATAAAAGTACAGCTGACACTTTATCAAATCACCTCAAATGTAAGCAGGAAAGACCCAAACAAGAAAACAAATAAAAACACACAGGTAACATAAGAAATATGGTATACTGACAGAAGTAAATGGAGAAAAGTACCTAGACTTGTTAAAACGAAATAAATGTGATAGATAGCTAAGCCTCTAACCCTGCCTGCTGTTGAACATAAAACAACACATCGGAATAGCATCTTAACATCCTCCAAAGAAACAATGACATACAAATAATGTCGTCATAAAACTAATCCCAATCCCACTATGGTGTTGAGGGCATACAGTCATGTGGAAAAGATAGGACACCCCATGAAAACCTGTCTTTTTCAACATATTTCAACATAATTATGGACATTTGATCTTCATTTTAACAATATTGAGAGATTAAAATAATATACCGTAACTAAACCCAAAAAATATTTGTAAGATATAATTAATAGAAATAAAATGTTATTGTGAGGAAAAAGAGACCCTGCATTTATTACTACTTAAAATGCCTAAAATTAGAATCAAGTGCACCACATCAGGCCATCCTAGCAAGTTCAACCCAAGAGCAGACCGCAAGATGCTTAAAGAAGTCTCCAACAATCCTAAAATGTCAACATGGGACCTACAGGTAGCTCTTGTCACAGTTGATGTCAAAGTACATATACCTACCATCAGAAAGAGACTGGACAAGTTAGATTTTCTTGGGAGGTGTGCAAGGAAGAAACCCTTGCTGTCAAAAGAAATCCATCAGGGCAAGACTAAAGTTTGCCAGAGAAGACTTAGACACCAGGAATGTGCTTTGGACAGATTAATCCAAAATTGAATTATTTGGGCATAGTAACAGAAGGCATGTTTGGCGTTGGCGCAAACCAAAGACAGCATTTGAGCACGAGTACCTCATACCAATGGTGAAGCATGGGGGTGGAAATGTCACGGTTTGGGGCTACTTCGCTACAGCAGGACCTGGCTAGCTCACCATCATAGAATACACTACGAATTATTTATCAGAGGGGGCTTGAAGAAAATGTGAGACCATCTGACCAACACGTAAAGTTGAACCATGCAACATGACAATGACCCAAAACATTCCAGTAAATCCACTAAGGAATGGCTCAAAAGAAAGAAATGGAGAGTTCTGGAATGGCCAAGTCAATCAGATCTTAATCTTAATGAGATACTGTGGGGTGATTTGAAACAGAATGTGTATGGAAGACATCCCTCAAACATCACACAGCTGGAATGAATACTGCACGGAGTGGGAAAAACGTTCTCCCAGTCGATGTCAGGGACTGGTCGACAGTTATCGTAAATGTCTAATTGAGGTTATTTCATCCAAAGGGAGGAAATACTAGCTATTAGGTCCTAACTTTTTCCTCAGTAGAAATTGACATCTTTGTTATTATTTTCATTGTTTTTGGTTCAGTTACATCACCTTGATCTATAGATATTGTTTGAAAGAAGATTAAATATTGATATGTCCATATCTCTTAAAAAAACAAGTAAATATTTCATGGGGTGTCCTAATATTTTCACACGACTGTATTTACTGCATTTCAATACTTGGTAGTTTCTCTGTCCTTCATCCAAGACACGGTAAAGGGGAATTTGCTATAGAGCTAAAGATATGAATGAGCCTTGGTATTCTAATGCAGTTGAACCGAGTTGAGGCAGTCCAAACCTCCTTGTCAAAGCTTTGGTTTCAATATAGTAACAGATCAATGTAGTAACAGATCAATATAGTAACAGATCAATGTAGTAACACAGACCTGGGCATTGTACGGCCCGCGGGCCAAATACGTCCCGACGGATGATTCTGACCGCCCGCGAAAGATTACATGATAATTAGACAAATACATTTTATTTTTTATTTTTTTTATTTTTTAGATATTATATTGTCTAATTATCTTATGGGTGGACTAAAACCGCATTGCTTTTATTTTGAAGCCCATTTATTCTCACAGTGCACGCAATCGTGCACGTGATTGACAACCTGTCTTCCTTCCGTGTCACCCCTGAACTGTCTACCTTACTTGTCACCCCTGAAAAAAGAGCCAAAAAGAGGAAAGTGGATGCCGAACGCAGAACTTTCTAACAAATATGGACTACTAATTTTTTCTTTACTGAAGTCAAGGGTAAACCTGTGTGTTTGGTTTGTGGGGAGCATGTCGCCGTGTTTAAAGAGTACAATTTGAAACGGCATTATGAGACGAAACATGCCGAGAAATACAAAAACTTGACTGATGCCGAACGAGCGCGGACATCAACAGATTTACTAGCCAAGCTAGAAAAACGACAAGGCTGTTTTACAAAGCTGCATGCAGCCAGAGATGCAGCGACCAGAACCAGCTTTGTGATAGCCCACAAAATCACCCAGAACATTAACACAGCCCAGCTGCTCATATTCCTCCGGGGGATAACGCGCGACTTCAAGCTTACGGAGGAGCTGGCAGCAATCCGGCCAATGAAAGGAACCACAACGGGGAGTGATCTGTTCACCGAGGTAAACGCATGCATGGACAAACTGGGACTCGAATGGGACAGACTGGCAGGTGTCACCAGGGCTGGACTGGCCATCTGGCATACCGGGCATTTGCCCGGTGGGCCGCGGTAGTTTTGGGCCGAGCCGGCTGGCAAAAAAAAAAAAAAAAAAACGGCCCGGCCGAAAGCTACCATAAATGAAAGGCCCATAAATCTGGGACAGCGGCCCATTGGTCAATGTTCTATACAGACACTGGGAGAGAGGGGGGGGGGGTCAGGGGTCACGCACGCAGCACCAGACCTCCGTCTCAGTTTCGCGGTAGTTTTGGGCCGAGCCGGCGGCAAAATACATTTAGTTAGCCTGGATAGTGGATACTGAGAGAGATGGAGCGCAAAAGCACACAAAAACGGAAGGGAGGCTGGGAAAAACTTAGGGAGAAAAACAAAAAGAAACTCGAGGCAGATGCTGCCAAATGTGTAAACATTAGGGACATGTTTGCTGCAGCGGCTGCTGCACCCTCAAGTTTATCACAGCAGCAACAGCAACAGGTTGAAGAGGAGGCTAGCAGGAAGGAGCGGGAGCAGGGTACAGATACAGAGGATAGAGAGGATACAGAAGAAGCGGGGCCGAGTCAGCCTGTAACCGTTGACCCGGTAAGGAAAATGCCCTCTAAGCACAATTTGAATACAATTTGCTCAAATTAAATTGTCACGTATTCTGATTCCTTCTATATTAAAAAAGACATGTAGGCTATATATTTTATTAATATGTAGGCTAGCGCTAGCCTATGCGATGAAGAAACAGCGGTAATAGCCTGCCTAGCGGCAGGGTTGCCAGATGGGATTGACAATTTACAGCCTAACCAGTCTATAACCGCTAATCAATCATAATCTGTTGTCGCTTATTACTGTTAACTAATAAATGGCGCTGTAGAACTGTTGTATAATAGCATGTGAGATTTAAGCAATATCACACGAGAGGGAGTGCTGGGGGAGTGCTAGAATGAATCACAGCCGTGCTGATATTCAGCATAACAGCACTCCCTCTTGTGTGATATTGCTTAATTTAACTAACTGTTGGACTTGGAGGCATTATAGCATTATCTCTCCTTGACTCCGTATGTCCAGGCAAGTCAAGCTGCAGTTGGAGTGGAGGCTAGAGGCAGAGCAGTGGAGGATAGAAACAACGAGGAGGAACAGGGTGTAGATTACTTTGCCCATCCTGACCCTTCATTGATGCAGGCTTTTTTAAACTACCATCCCAAACAAGAGGCTAAAAACCCTGTGGTGAGGAAGGTGTTCACCAGAGATGGAAGATGCAGGAAGTGGCTGACGTACAGTGAGGGAGGTCACAGTTTGTTTTGTTTTGTATGCCTGGCCTTCAGCAAGCCAACTGACCATAGCATTTTTACAAGTGGAATGTCCGACTGGCGCCATGTCCACCAGAGAATTGAAGAGCACGAAAAAAGCTCTGCACACAGAAATTGTGCATAAGCTGATTTTTTAAATTGCTCAAAAGCTGACATTGAGCAACTGTTAGGGGGCCAACAGATGACAGTACACAGGGATCAAGTCAAGAAAAGGCGTCAGGTTTTGGAACGGGTAGTTGAAGTTCTCAAAGTTATAGGAAAGAGAGGCCTAAGCTACAGGCAGGTGGATAATGAGGCTGCATATACCCTGTGTGATGAGAGCATTGATCATGGCAATTTTTTAGAAATGATCATTTTACTGGGGAAATATGATGTGTGCTTGAAAGAGCATCTCAGCAATGTGGTAGAGAAGAGCAAAAAATTGCACACATCAACAGGAGGATCAAGAGGCAGAGGTTCCCTCATCACTCGGCTATCTAAAACTACCATCAACTCAGCGATTGATGCAATCCGGAACCTGATCCAACAAAACATCTCCGCTGACATCCAGAAAGCTGGAATGTTTTCCGTCCAGCTGGATACAACGCAGGACATATCCACGCAAGACCAGTGCTCAGTGGTTTTACGGTATGTGACTGATGTAGTCCACGAGAGGCTCGTTGCTGTGGTCCAGTGCAGCGCATCCACTGGACAGGCCTTTGTCCAGCTACTAACAGAGGTCTTTCAGCACTTAAAAATTGATGGAAGCATGTGCATCGGAAATGCCACAGATGGAGCATCCAACATGCAGGGGCAGTACAAGGGCTTCTCTGCACTGTTGGCAACACAGTCCCCCACACATGTCCATGTATGGTGCTATGCACACGTCCTGAATCTGGTGCTGGCAGACACTACTCAAATCGTCATTGAGAGTGGATCACTCTTTGGTCTCCTCAATGACACAGCAGTGTTCATAAGGGAGTCGTACCAGAGAATGAACCTGTGGGAGAAGGAGAGCCAGGACAAGAGGCACAGGCGCATTGCTCCAATAGGAGCGACACGCTGGTGGGCCAAGCACGATGCCCTCAAGAAAGTGTATGGGTCATTTGGAAAGCCTCAAGACAGTCTGTATGTTGATGTTCTGTTCACCCTCACGTCCATACAGGAGCAGAAGACTGCGAAAAGCAACATACGCACCAAAGCCAGAGGGTACAAGGAGGGCCTACTCAGGTATGAGACCATCCTGACGGCTCAAATATTCCTGAGGATATTTGAGCAGACATCTCCCCTGTCAAAGTACCTGCAGACGGAAGGGATGGACATCCTCTCTGCCCACAGAATGGTCATGTCCACACAAGAGGCCCTCAAAAAGATAGCGAGGGATTTCCACGCTGTAAAGGATGCTGCTGACAGCTTTGTGAAGTGGGCCACTGAAAAAAATCGAGGAGCACGATGAGGAGACAGACCTGGAAGTGGAGGCTGCACTGCCACAGAAAAGAATCAGGAAAAAAAAAGCCATGCCAGGAGAAATGGCTCAGGATGAACCAAGGGAGGATGCTGACGGAGTCTACGAGGTCACCGTCCACAATCAGATTGTTGATACAGCTATTGAGGCCATCTACAGAAGATTCCTGACCCATGGCAATCTTTATTCAGACTTGTCCTGTCTGGATCCCAAAAACTTTAATCTGATCCGAACTAGCCCTCTCCCTGAATCTGCTCTTGAAGACCTCAGCAAATGCCTGGTTAAATTTGAGAGCATGGCAACGGTGGACAACCTGCAGTCGGAGCTGAAAAGCTTAGCAAGCCAGTGGGACAAGCTGAAAACATCACCACTAGAAGAATATGTGACCAGGACAGTGGAAGAGGGACCCTATGGAGGAAAGGAAGAGGACATGGAGATCATCACCAAAAGTTGTGCCTTCTGCAAAGAGTGCCCGCTGTGCTGCTACCAAATTCTGCAGAGATTCAACATGCTCACAGATGCATACCCCCTGCTTGGACTTGCATACAAGTTCTTGCTGACATTGTCAATAACCCAGGTGGCCTGCGAGCGATCATTCTCAACACTGAAGTACATAAAAAGCAGACTGAGGAGCAGCCTGTCTTCCAGCAAACTGGAAGCCTTCATGTTGATGGCCACTGAGAAAGATGTCCTTGTGGCTTTGGACACAGACACTGTCATTGACAAAGTGGCAGAGAAGAGTGAGCTCATGAGGAAACTGCTGTTGTACTAAGGTTAGAGAATATTCAAATAGAATTATTCTAATAATTTAGCAGCTTTTTAGACTGAAGATAATTTGATCATGTGACTCACTCATAGCTATCCCCAGTTCCCCACCTCTCTCTAAGGATGCCCTGTATGGTTCATTGTCCATTGTTGATGAGACTAGTATCCAGAGGGCCATGCAGCCTTTTCCACTAAGTGAGTATACAGTACAGTATTTTTTTTTCCATTTTCTGGAAGATGCTCTGATCATCTGAATCTGTCACATGATAATGTAATTATAAATGTACAATTTACAATTTTGAATTAATTATCTGTCTCTCTCCATCAGGAGATGGCATTATTGTTATAGTTTGTTGAAGTGGCTGTTTTCCAGATATGCTGTTATCTCTACATTGTTCTACAGTAAGTAAAGGGGTACTAATAATGATGCAATTATTACTACTACTACTAAATGATCATGTCTTAGTCTCACCCTTGTCTCTGTTTCTCTCTCTCTCTCTCAAAGGTTGCCGTTGCCACTGGACTTCACAGTCTTTCTTTTTTATTTAGCACTATTACTAGTACTTACATATTTGAATCTATTATATATTATTTAATATAATAAAACATTTGAAATTATTCTTTGACTTCTGGTGCTTTTTCTTTGATAACATTTTACTTCTACTGTAGTTGAGTCAAGTATGGAGATTGTGTATCCCATGGGCACCACCGCCAGTCAAGAGTGAGTGAGTACACTGGTCTACTTACACTGGTACCATTGCTTACTGCATGTAGTCGTCTTTGTAGTGGTTTGGGGGAATACTAGTTTGTCATATGACTGTACAGCACAGTGTATAAGACGAGTATATAAGGCAAGTCTTTTGTGCTGGTGGGTGTGGTCCGACCGATTGGGGTGGGCCTGTCTGGGCCAAAAATGCCAGGGCCTAATTTTTGTCCCAGTCCAGCCCTGGGTGTCACTACGGATGGATGTCCGAATTTGACAGGGAAAAATGTTGGGCTTTTGAAAAGAATGCAAGATAAAGTGTGTGAACTCAACGCAGAGCAGAAATTGGTGTTTATACATTGTATTATTCATCAGCAAGCGTTGTGCAAGTCAGTGCTAAAACGTAGTCATGTGGTTGATGTTGTTACTACAACAGTTAATTTCATCAGAGCGCAAGCATTAAATCACAGGCAGTTTGTTTCACTATTGGAGGAGCAAGAGAGCGAATATGGTGATGTCAGGTACCACACAGCTGTCAGATGGCTCAGACTGGGCAAAGTGCTAAAAAGGTTTTGGGTTCTGAAATCAGAGATAAAGGAGTTTTGTGAGATGAAAGGCAAAACCATCCCAGCTGTCTGATGAGGACTGGATGGCAGATTTATCATTTGCTGTTGATGTGACTGCAATGATGAATGAACTGAACACACAACTGCAGGGCAAGGGCCTTTTTGTTCATGAAATGCATAGCCATGTGAAAGCCTTCATGACAAAGTTGCAATTCATTTCAAGGCAACTAGGCAGCAACAATCTCGAACACATGAAAACCCTGAAAGAAGTCAAACCATCAGCTGATCACCGGCACAGGTACTCATCAATGTTAGGAGCACTGCATGGTGAATTTTCAAGGCGATTTCAAAAAGGTTGAGGATGAAATGCAGCTGGTTTCCTCTCCCTTTACCTGCAGTGTTGATAGTGCACCCACTGATGTTCAGCTTGCACTCATTGACCTGCAGTTTGATTCACTACTGAAAGAGCACTTCAAGTCAGCATCACTGCTAGAGTTCTACTCTGCTCTCAAGGAGGAGAACTTTCCAAACATGAGGAGACATGCTCAGAAGATATTGGTTCTCTTTGGATCCACCTACATATGTGAACAGACATTCTCAGTCATGAAGTTTACCAAATCCAGGTACAGATCCTCTCTCACTGATGAACATCTGTCAGCTGTGCTTCGCATCTCCACCTCAGACATTCAACCTGACTTTGATGGACTTGTTAAAGCTCAACAGAGACTGGATTTCTCACACTGAATGAAAAAAAAGAACTGAAGAACACTAAAATGTGGAAATATAACAAGTGAAATGGGACACTTTTTTGTGCACAGTTCTGAAAACATTAAATGTTTAATATAGGCATGTAAAGTCAAAAAGGCTACAAAACTGGGACACTTTTCTTTACACAGTTACACAGTTCAGTGACATGTCTTGTTTATTTTGGCTACAAAGATGATGTGATGTCTTTAGGAAGCTAAAAAAAGCCTTGTTTCAATAGTACATGAAACTCAAAATGCCCTTTGTTATTAATGTGACTGAAAATGAGTCAAATGTTTCACATTTTGTTTATCATTTTGGAAATTCTATTTGAATAAATGATATTTTTGAAAGCTAACCTCACCTTTTATTGCCAAATAATAACATACACTCTTACCAGCGGTCAAAACAATGTCATTTACTGCTTTTTATATAGAAATAAAATGCAATTATGCATAATTGAGTTCGGAATTTTGGCCCGGCCCTCCAAAATATTTTCATTTGGCCCCCTGGGAAAAATAATTGCCCACCCCTGTTAACAGATCAGTTGTCGCAGGGGCGGCATCACGACCAACACCATGTAGACGGAACGGAGCAGAAAAAAGTAAACGAACACAAACTACAACTCCCATGATGCTGCGCGAGGCACGACTCCTCAGACGACAAACCTATTCTTGTTGGTGGAGCCACTCTTGGTAGCGGTGTCTGCATGTGACTGGTATCCTATAGGGATACGGGGCACGTCTAACCTCTCCTTATACACACGCCTGGAGAAAACAGGTAGACACAGGTCAACAATGTCCAGTCAACAAACCAGCTCAAGTGTTGCATTGAACAGTTTGGCTGCGTCAAACATGATGTGTTAGATTTTTCCTAAAGGTTGTCCAAAAGTCAAACTTAAAACAGGATTCCTTGCTCTTCTCAATTGGTAAACATCAGCAGGGTGTTACAATATGGTATTACAATATTTCTAGATTTCTTAGGCGAGTTAATGGGCATCTTCAACTCACCCTATGTGTGTTATGGCATCCTTGTTTTCATAGTCGGTCGTCCATATCGCCAACTTATCCGCTCTTGCTCTGATGTTGATGACTGCCCCGCATACGTCGTCACTCCACCAGGCACAACAGCTGCAACACTCAAGGAAGTCAATAAAAACACTTTAACAACAGCTAAACATAGTCAGGTAACTCTGCATACGTACTGCATGTATGAGCATGGCATGTGCACGTGTGCCAGAGTGCCTGTTGAGGCACGTGTGCCAGAGTGCCTGTTGAGGCACGTGTGCCAGAGTGCCACACACGGGAGGCTGTACAGGAGGCTCCCGCACCAGTGCCGCTGTTTAGACAGTGTGTGTGTGTGTGTGTGTACAGTGCATAATTAGACTGACCGTTTCCAGCCAGTAGCGGTCCAGGTCAGACCTGCGCTGCTGTTTAGACAGTGTGATCAGCCACCGGCCCCCCAGCTTGTTCCTGTCATCCTCCCACATGGGCTCGATGCCATCCTGCAACCCAATACAGACAACCAATACTGAGAGGTCAAAGGTCTCGAGGTCTATTTATTGGGCTACTCTAGCGTTACCCTACATCAGCAAAGAAACGTAACCTCAACAACGTTGTAAGTGGTCTAACATTTAGGCTCTGAATACACGTGTAGTCGTGTACCCCAGAACAAATCTGTTCTGTGCAATACTGGTTTATGTTGACCAAAGTTGAACACTGAATCCTTAAAAGCAATACGACACTCAAGGAGATCAGCACAGCTGTGATCCGGCCGTAGGTACGAGGCCGCAGGCTGAGTACAGAAGATAAGGTCTACTCTGAACTATTCCAAAATGTTGTGTTATACATACAGTGGTAGCAAAACTCAGATAAGATAAGAACTTTGTTTGAGGAGCAAGTATGAGATCTGAAGGCAGCGCACAGGGAGAGTCCCTCCTTACTTTGAAAAGTGAGTAGTCACAACCAGACATCAGGTTACTGGAGAGTTGAATGTGATTATAAAGCCTGAGGGAAGATAGAGAAAAGCATTAATGCACAGTGTAAAACTAAAACCTTATGACAGCCTGAATTCAGTCTCTTGCCATCAAGGTGAAGATGGTGGAAGTCTTTCCTGCTGGGACCCTATATACTGAAAAATGTATGTATGCACTCATTGCAATGAAAATCGTTTTGGATAAAAGTGTCAGTGTCAGTGAAATGGCATATATTATTATTATTATTATTATTATTATAATTATATTCTTCTGGTCCTGAGCATGTGAGTGGAGCAGGAGCACGAATGAAATGCGGAGTGGACATAATTTGACAGGAGCCTATTAACAGATATTTAAAAAATGTGAGCATTTGCCTTCTCTCACACCAAAGTTTCGCTCCAATAACTACTGCATCAGGGAATAAACGAAGCACAATATTTTGCAGTTATTCCAATAAATCCTGCATGCGAGCATTGAGCGGTTTGGAGCGAGCTACAGGAGAGGATGTGGAGCGAGGAAGCGTGAGAGAGTGCAGGTACAGCATCATGGATAGGGGGGGAAGGAGGATCATGGGTAGGAGGGGTAGGGGGGTAGGAGGATCTCCTACCGCTCACTTGCTTTGGTCTGGCCCGAGGTGTCTGCACCATCTTACCATACTTTGGTCCTAAAGGCTTAAATTATTACATTTTTATCATGGACTTAATTTCTTAAAACATTGGTTCTGTTCTAATCTCAGAACCCACAATTTCTATTATCACGAATGAGATTCTGAGCGGAGGAAGTCAAAACTAAGTTGTTCACAAAATGTCCGCCTTTGGCTAAAGCACATAGATCTGGAGAGCAAGGCTAACAATAAATACTTACGCCCAGAAATCTTCCACTGTGTCGAACTTGGAGATGAGACGGAGGTTGGCCTGCCATGTTTTATTTTGGTCGTTCTTAAAGAACCAAAGGGCCCATCTGTAAAGGAACAAACAAAAACACACAACAACGGTCAAAGTCAAGCCTCATGGATGTTGGTCATAACATGACACATGATATTGACTGCATAAAGACAATGTAGCCGAGTTATAGCTTAGCAGGCCTAGATCTGGGGTGGTGGTAGTGGTCTAGTAGTGGATAGTGAGTTGGACTGGTGGACTGGTGATTTGAAAGGTTGTGAATTGCAAATTCAGATCAAACAAGACTAGCACAGTAGAGACAGTGGTGTGTTCAAACAGTAAGTAAGGCCATCCTGTTCAAAAGTTTAGAACACCAAACCCAAGTTTAATTTGTAACTCCAGATTGATAATAAAGGAATACTGTACCTGTTCTCTAGTGGATGTTTGATGTAATCTTCAGGACTAGGGACAATGTCTTGACAAGTTGTTTCACCTTTTTCTTCCTCAGAATCAGAGGGATTTAAAGTGGATTCCTGTAAAGAAGGAGGTCAGGTTTAATTTCCCATTTTATATGGCACACTGAGTTTGAACTCAGCTATTGCAGGCATTTCAGGGGCAATATGGAAAATGTATATTGAGTAGCCTATGCCAGAGCTAGGCATACAGGGGCACAGCAGTTATTCAGCTGACAAGTGACAATCAAAAGGCAATACATCCGTTCTTGATACCGCAGTAGCCCCATCATGTGCTGTGGTAAACAAAGAAAATATAGGAGACCATGGCTGGGGACTATGGAGCCCCTTACCAGTATGGATACACCCAGAGGGCTGTATCACACATTTCCTGATGGGATTTTCAGGCTGCATCTACCATGGGAATTGATGCCATCAATGAAGGGGCTAACGTTGCAGCTAGAGTGTAAAACAAGCAGGCGACATGCCACCGACATAGTGGCGATTCAAGCAGGTCAGCTCAGTCTGTCAACAGCGGGTCAAGTCAACTGAACCACATCTTCATCACATCTCGGTCATGAAGTCGCTGTTTTAGTGTACCACTGTCGGTTGTTAGCTACATAGAGCCCACGAACATAGTTGTATTTGACCACTTGGTCTAAATAGGCCACGATGTGGTGTTTTATCAGCATTTTTAAGGTTAACCGTGATCACTTACCGGCTCTGCGGTCGCCATCTTGTGAAAATCCGATTCAGTTTTGTAGTGTGAAAAATTACACATGGCTGCGTTCGTAAATTCGCTCTGTAGATCTGATCAGCACTCATGGAATGCCTCTTGTCCAATCAAATGACTAGGTCCCTTTATGACGTTACACCCAGTGTGCGCTCCGCCGCTCTCAGAGCGAAATTACGAACGCACCGAATGTCGATTGGACTAAACTTTCCAACGTGACTACGAATACGTGTTTTTGGTAAATCTAACTGCGCATGCTCAAACCGAGAAAAGAGAACGCCCCCAACCAGTTAACACTAAAGAAACTATCTCTCAAAGTTGTAATTAGTTGTATTTTATGAGTCCCGACCCCCCCCCCCCCTCTCTCAATTTGCAATGTTACATAGTTTACTGTAATTATGCCTTTCGTATTAAACGTATCCGAATGTTGCTTCAGATAGCCTTTTGATGAAAACCATATTAGCCATGGTATTCAAATGACAGTTACTGTGTCTGGACAGAACAGACCAAACTGTTGTTTGCTACTAGGATACAGACTAATGTACATTAAGCACGGGGTGCCAGAATCAGTGTGTTTCATAACTGTCTTTCAATTTCTCCATCATCAATCACATCTATGGTGCACTGATAACTATGACCAGGTCTCTCAGCGCTCTGAGGCCAGACCTAGGCGAGGCTGGTATGAGGTTCTTGTGCTCAAATGCTGTCTTGAATGAATGGACTTTATTTGTCATTGCTACAGTACAGGTACCAAACAACGAAATTTAGGAGGGGTGGCTCCCCTGGTGTTAGGAAAGAAAAAAAACTTTAAAAAACACAAGAAGGGAAGGAGCTGGTTTACATAAATAAAGGCTATGTACACTATCCACTATACTATACTGTACAGATAGACGACTAGGGTTGTCATATTGCACATAGTGTTATTGCACATCTATTTAAAGTGTCTCAGTTTGCAGGCTTGAAATGTACATATTTGTGCCTCAGCACTACACCTGATTTTTTCAGTCCAGCAGCTGCCATCAATCCGTCCAGACTGTCCAGTCTTTGATCTGCTCCAGACATGTCTTCTGTTACTGGGCCCAAATAATTCAACTTAGGATTCATCTGTCCAAAGCACAATGTTGCTGGTTCTGGTGTTTGTCTAGGCGTTCTCTGGCAAACTGAAGTCTTGCCCTGTTTTTTTTTTTTTCTTTTACAGCAAGGGTGTCCTCCTTGCACACCTTCCATGCAAATCAAACGTGTGCAGTCTCTTTCTGATGGTAGGTGCATGTACTCAACTGTGGCAAGAGCTACCTGTAGGTCCCATAATGACATATGTTGGAGACTTCTTTAAATCAAATCAAATCAAATTTTATTTGTATAGCGCATTTCTTACAAGATGCAACTCAATGCGCTTTAAGCATCTTGCGGTCTGCTCTTGCTAGGACGGCCTGACCTGGCCATGTTGGCAGTTGTTTTAAATGTTCTCTACTTGTAAATGATTTTCTGGACAGTGGAATGGCTGATTTCTAATTGTTTGGTGACCGTTTTAAATCCCTTCCCAGAATCATACACATCTACAACCTCCTTTCTGAAGGCCTCAGAGAGCTCTTTTGATATTGCCATGGTGATACCACTCACTTCAACAATCAAGGGCAAACCAAACTAAATATCTGAGGTTTAAATAAGACAGGCTCCTCCAAAACTCTCTCTAATAATGTTCTAATCATTTGCACCTGGTGCAAGGCATTTTAAGTAGTAATAAATAAAATAAATCCTCACAAGAAAACTGCATTTCTATTCATTACATTTTACAAATAATTTTTAAAACATGTATTTTTTCTGTTTCATTTGTTATGTTATGGGGTGTCCTATCTTTTTCAAGTGACTGTATATAGGCAGAGAGAGAGCAAGAAAGAAAAAGAGAATTATTACAAAGAGCCAGCAAAAAAAGACCACCTTTTTAAAGATTTCTTTGGCCAACATTTTAATTATCCTAGATGCCATTTCTAGAGACAGGTGTAAACAAAAAAACAATCTTATGTGGCTAACACTGAAATATGTGAATCACAATTAAGTGCTTTTGGTTAGGTGATTGATTTAAAGGCCAGAGGTGGTGGAGCGGTGACGCTTGACATCATAGCCAGGCACTTCAAAACTTCAGGACGGCACGGATGCTGGAAAAGAGAGAGAAGGAGGGAGGGAGAGAGAAGGAGGGAGGGAGAGAGAAGGAGGGAGGTTCGGAGTGGTTTAGAGTTGGTTAGTGATCGGCTTTGAAATAATTTCCCCAATAGGCCTACTGTTTACTTGAAATTATTTTTCAATCAGAAACAAGTTGAAGAGTGGATCTAAATCAACAATGGTTCTATCACTACACCATGCCCCCAAAATAGAAATTGTCCAATCATATCACAGCAAGTCACTACAGGCCGAAAACTCAAGACAAACAACTTGCTAATATCTGATGGTGAAAAGCTTCTAGACTAAATATTCTTGTCATCTTTAAAAAAAACATGTCTATTACTTGCTGTGGTAAATGTGGTAATATGTACTTTCATGTACCTACTTCTGCAAATCTTCTAATAAAGTTTTCAATCAATCAATCAATCAAAATAAATTGGAAATTTGTCAACTCCCACCAAAGTCATTGAATGTCATTCAGTCACGGTCGGTCAGTGAAGCGTTGTTTGTTTGTCCGAGTTTTCAAAGGGGGCGTGGCTTAGCGATAGACCCATTCATTACATGAATGGACCCATCAGTGGATTGATCTGTTAGTAATTAATACTAATTGATTAAATACAATGAGACATGAGTTCATAACTGATCCATTCACCTCTTTCCGGCGTGCATGAGGTCGAATCCCTCATTGATCTGGTCAAAGGGCAGGGTGTGGGTCACAAACTCATCCACCTTCAGTTTCTTGTTCATGTAGTCGGTAACCAGTTTAGGGACACTCTCCACACTCTTCCACCCTGAGGGAGAACAGCAGGAACACACCATGAAGAATATAACTATGAATATAATATAATCCATGTAGATGACACATCCATCTGAATATTAACTCGTTGCACCAGGCTAGGCACCAGTCTACTTGGGGTACGTTTTCTATCTTTGATACCATTTCCGGGCCAAGAAACAATACATTCATTCTAGGCACCGGTGCTTCACCTCCGAAGGCTGTGCCTTTCCACACTCTGCCTGTAACCAGCTGGAAGGGACGGGTGGAGATCTCCTGCCCTGCCCCGGCCACCCCAATGATGATGCTCTCGCCCCAGCCTTTATGGCACGCCTCCAGGGCCGCCCTCTGAAACAACACATGGAACATCGTTTAGAAAAACAGACATCGGGGCACTTAGGTGGCGTAGTGGATTAAGCGCTGACCATGTACCGCAGGGCTCCCGGTTCGATTCCAACCGCGGACATACCCTGCATGTCATCCCTTCTCTCTCTCTCACCCATCCTTCCTGTCATAATCTCTACTATATCTGTCATTAAAAAAAAAAATATGAGTGGGACTGCCCCACTCAGAAAAAAAATACTTTAAAAAAGAAAAACAGACATCTTGCAGTGGGTGGGGATCCTCTCCATCAGATTGAGATTCTTTGGCTCTACATTAACCCAACAGTGACCTCTGGTGGGGAGATAGTAGAGTAATAATAATTAATTGAGGACGCCACTGTTCCCGTTCCTCTTCCCTTGTTCTGTGTGGACCCCAGGAAGAGTAGCTGATGATTTCTTTGTATATACAGCCAACCACACGCACACTGCGGAAATGAACATATTGCAGACAGTTGTATGGCAGCTGCACACTACTGGATTATTAGTGTACTGTTGGACTGATTCACTGCCGTGCTGTATTGTGTTGTATTGCGTTCTGTGTCATCTGTGCTCTGCACAGCATTTTTTGGTACTATTGAGGCCACTGTGAAAACCACAAGTTTTTTTGCTTACTTTACATTGCTTATTATTACTGTGTTACCGTTGTGTTGTTTTCTCTGTATCTGATTATTTGCAATGCCAATGTTGAGGAACCAAAGCCAAAGAATTTCGTTCGTCTACTTCAGTAACGGTTCTAGGACTCAACAAGGCTCTCCACCTTTTGCATGCCCCCATACCGATATAGGCCTGCCCTTACGAGATAAAGGGCCGGTTTCACAGACAAGGCTTAAGCCTAGTCCTGGACTAAATCACACTTTCAATGTAAAATCTCCATTGAAGATGTTTTTTAGTCCAGGATTAGGCTTAAGCCTTGTCTGTGAAACTGGCCCAAAGTGTCCAACAGTGACACCATTCTGCACGCTTCAGTTCTAACATCACAGCCTTTAACATGAAGCCACAGCAAGGCTGCTTTTTACACTTCCCCTGACCAGACCTGACTTACCATGAACAAAGACCACACACAGTAGAGTTCTAGGTCTTCACCCTCACGTTAGGTCAGGCCAGTTTAAGCCTACTACACAAGAGTCTTACCATAATCTTATCCCCCCACGGTACAGTTCTTCTAGGACCGGAGCTTCTAATAATAATAATAATAATAACTTTATTTGTATAGCGCTTTTCCTGCAAACGTTGCAGCTCAAAGTGCTTAATCATTATATAATCTTAATTTAATAATTTTGTAATTTAAAGGCAATATTAAAAAGATGGGTTTTTAGTCTCCAATAGCTTTTTTCACTCTTAACCCTGTACCAGTGTACCCTTGCCTTGCCGGACGCCATCTTACCATGATCCCCACGTTGCCGATGCACTCAAAGGAGTAGTCGACCCCGCCGTCGGTCATCTCGACCAGCACCTCCTGGATGGGCTTGCTGTGGTCCTTGGGGTTCACAAACTCGGTGCATCCAAACTCCTTGGCCTTGTCAAACTTGTCCGGGTTGAGGTCCACGCCGATGATCCTGGTCGCCCCGGCGACCTGGCAGCCCATAATGACAGCGAGACCTACAGCGCCCAGGCCGAACACAGCGCACGTGGAGCCAGGTTCGACCTTGTTTACAGCACGGGGGGGGAGAGCGCCACATGGCTTGGTAAGCACAGGAATCAGACACTTCTAAATCAGACAGTTCTCCTAGCATCAGAGAGTACAGTTATTTAATATGGCATCGTATGGCATCGGAAGTTAAAATATAGGTTTCCTTCCCGCAGGCCTCGTCTACTGTGCCTCAAGTTCAGCATAGGGAAGTTTTGTTCCATTCACATGTACCCTGCCCGAACAACACTCCCTACAGACAACACCTAGGGTTGCAACATTTTGTGAAAGTTTCTGGAAACGTTCCGATAATTTCCAATGTCTCCATTATGGGAAAATGTTGCAACTCTATACCAAAACCAATTCCAAACACGGAGCCCACCTTGGCAGTGTTGAGGGCGGCTCCATAGCCTGTGGAGATGCCACAGCCCAGCAGGCACACCTTGTCCAGGGGGGCCTTCTCGTCCACCTTGGCCACAGAGATGTCTGCCACCACGGTGTACTCAGAGAACGTGCTGGTTCCCATGAAGTGGAACAGCTGTTTGCCCTTGCAGGTGAACCGAGAGGTGTTGTCAGGCATCAGACCACGACCCTGGGTGATCCTGAGAGAGAGAGAGAGAGAGAGAGAGAGAGAGAGAGAGAGAGAGAGAGAGAGAGAGAGAGAGAGAGAGAGGTGAGAGAATTAAGATGATTCATTCATAAAAGTAGAGCTAGAGGAGAGGATAATAATAACAATACTACGTTTAACTGTGTTTGAAATGACATACTTCCATACTATTTAGTAGGCATGTAGAGTATAACAGGTCACAAAGTATGCTCGAAAGGCCACGATTTCATGTTGCATTCATGGAGACAGTATTCTCAAGCTGTAAGCAAGTATTTAGAATGTAAAGTAGTACTCGATTCTGAACAGAGCCCTGGTCATAGTGTTCTCCTATCCTCTGTATGTATATATATATATATATATATATATATATGTGATGAAAGGCAATATGCATCTACCTGATCTTCTGGCAGAGGTTGGTCTTGGGGTTCTTGCAGAATTTGCACTCCCCACACTGGGGCACGTACAGTGGAATGACAGTGTCACCTTGACAGAGAAGGAAACTAATCTTAGCATTGAGGTATTCCAGCGGTGGCTTTTTATTTTTTATTTTTACATCCATCCTTCTCCTGGACGGTGTTATCCCCTCTGACAGAGAGGCCCCACCTGGACAGTGTTATCCTCTGACAGAGAAGAGCCCCACCTGGACAGTGTTATCCTCTGACAGAGAGAGAGACCCACCTGTCTTGAACTTGGTGACTCCCTCTCCGACGCTCTCCACCGTGCCGGCGCCCTCGTGACCCAGGATGACGGGGAACAGCCCCTCGGGGTCGCTGCCACTCAGGGTGTAGGCGTCCGTGTGACACACCCCCGTGGCGAAGAGCTGAGACAGACACACACACACACACACACACACAATTAGATGAAGAGCACTTCACTTCTCCCTTGTTGTAAGTCGCTTCCGATAAAATCCTCTGCTTAAAATAAATATCAGAAATGTAAAAAGAAATATTCTGGGGCAGGCCTAGGGATATGACACGAATGACAATACAGTGGAAGCAACACCATCAGTGTTTGTTGTATGCATGACTTGCTATAACTTCTGAGGCATGGGACAACACAGTCCCAACTCACAGAAGGCCTACTGTATGTATACACTAGTGTAGTGGTCACCAACCCGTCGATCGCGATCGACTGGTAGATCTTTGAGACTTTCCCTGTAGATCAGGGGTGGCCAACCCACGGCGGCTCTTTGGCTGTCTGTGTGCGGCTCTTCAATCCATTCATTAAAAGTGTTGGTGTAGCGCTCTCTCTGACAGGCCGCGTTCGTAAATTCGCCGGAGCGCACACTGGGTTTAACGTCATAATGGAACCAAGTAATTTGATTGGACAAGAGACGTGGAGGCACCAACGTTCTCAGAGCGAATTTACGAACGCGGCCTCTGTCTTGCTGCACGCTGCTGTAACCCGATACTTTTTTTTTCAAGGATCATCTCGAGTCACTAACAGTGTTGCCAGATTGGATTGATTTTTCAGCCCAACCAGAGTCTAAAAACCCACCCAGAGTGATCATAAGTAGCTCGATTGGGCTGGAATCGGCCAAATCAGGCAACACTGTTCCCTAATTGTCCGTTCTGAGGAGAAGCTGTCACGTAACACGGCTTTTTGACAGTTCATTTATTGACAAATTACGGATAACAACAACAAAATAAAAATGTCAGGGAAGAAATGTACAGCTAAACGCAAGTATGGAGATGAGCACAGGAAGTTTTTAGCCGAGTGGGAGAGTGAATATGTCTTTGTGGAGCGCAATGGAAAGCCATTCTGCCTGATATGCCAAACATCGTTGGCACATTACAAAGCTTCCAATCTCCAGCGCCATTTCAGCACAACGCATGCTAACATTGACCAGGAGTTTCCAAAAGACACCGAACTTCGCAATGATAAATTAAACAGCTTGAAAAGCCAGACACAAACACAGACCAAGTTGTTCCAAATTTGGTTAAGCAATCAGAGACAGTGACACTTGCGTCCTATCAAGTGGCCTGGAACATTGCACGTGCTAAAAAGCCATACAATGAAGGAGAGTTTATTAAGAAATGCATCACTGATGTGATGGAAATATTTTCTCCAAATGAAACACTGAAAAAGATGGCCTCAGACATCAAACTGTCACGCCACACCAAGGGACACCAAGGGACAGTGACTTTTGGGGACTTGTCAGCAGAGAGAAGTTTCCTCTTCTCACTGCATGTGCACTAAGAGTGAGTGCCTACTTTGGATCCACGTATCTCTGTGAAATGTCATTTTCACAGATGAAAATAATCAAATCAAAGTACAGGAGCCGCCTTACTGACAGACACCTCACAGACTGTCTCAGACTGGCAGTCAGTAGCTATGAGCCAAACAACAAAGCACTTGTAGACAGTATCCAGTCACAACCATCACACTGACTTGAGTGAGTAACATGACTGTTTCGATGTGAAAAGTGATGCTGCATAAGATGACTGCACTTAGCACTGACTGAGACACAAGTACACATTACAGTTCTACTTTATAAAATGATATAATTGTAAATATGTTTGTCAATGTTAATAATATGAGAAAGTACACATTAGTTTTACTTTTGTTTTGATGTGAAAAGTGATGCTGCATAAGATGACTGCACTTAGCACTGACTGAGAAAGTACACATTACAGTTCTACTTTATAAAATGCTAATTGTAAATATGTTTGTCAATGTAAATAAGTAAGAATAATAATTAAGTCAGTCAAGTGTCAAAATGCCAAGAATGTAAATTTGTTAACGTTGGCTAATGTTACTATGAACAAAATTATTTTATCATACATTCCTCCATTCCATGCCTTGATTTTTTTGTGTTGTAATGAAATGACATAATCAAACTTTGAATTGAATTTCAGTTATGTACAATTCTTAAAGCAAGACAGCTGCCGGATATGCTTGATACAGTCTTTTTTGTTGTTGTTGCATCAATTTTAATGTTGGACCAATGCATTGCATCTAATTAAAATACAGGCAAATAAACGTCATTAAGTTTAAAGTACTATCTTGGCTGTCTTTTTCTCTCAACGCTTCAATAGGTAGATCTTGCCTTCACCAAGGCCGAGGTCAGGGATCTTGGGCTTAAAAAGGTTGGTGACCACTGCACTAGTGCATAACATATTCTCATAAACAGATAGGGATGCTCCGATTTATCGGCCACCGATTTAAATCGGCCGATTTCACTCCAAATGACTCGATCGGTGATCGGCAAAAATGGCCGATCGCAAAAACCGTTCTTTTTTTTCTTTTTTCTTTTTTCCCCTGGGGAAGACAGATAACTGAACAGAAAACATAGGAGGACGTAACAGTATGTAAACCATGAAGGCCACGTTTATGATGTCTTTTATACAGCCATATCGACTGACTTGGGCTTCAGGCCCTAACTGGGTGATAGGCCAGACCTTTACTATGCCATAAAAATGGGTCTGCGTTTGCTTGGTGCCTAATGGATCAAAACTTTTGTCTAAAAAGCAAAAAATATGTAGGCTATCCAGTCAGTAGGCCTACAGTTATGTATTTTTAAAAAAATCGGTATCGGTATCGGTTGATCTTGAGGAAAAAAATCGGTGATCGGTATCGGCCCCAAAAATCCAGATCGGAGCATCCCTATAAACAGAGATTAGGTCCACCATCCTAACATGTTTCACTGGTAGAAAACAAGACAGATTGCTGTAATAACTAGGACCAAAAGCGGAGAGGATGGTAGTGTTTATTACTCTATTAATCTATGCAGTAAGTTATCATAACTGTTCAACAGGCCCTGTTGGACACATTCCAAAGACGGCTTCCTCCTCCTCCTACCAGGAAGCTGACCCACTTAAATCTCTTAGGCGGGCTGGGAAACAGTAGCAACGCCATGAGAACTCTCCCCAACTGTATTCCAGCTGCTCCAAAGTGTCTTCCTGCCAAAAGAAGGGCCTTTCCTCAAACAGTGCGTGTGCAACTGCCGTTGTTTCACATGAGAACTAGCCTAACAAATCTCGCCGGAGTAGAGAAACGAGAGATATAGGACAGACGGTCAGATCTGCTAAAGGCTGGGATTTGACCATGGTAGGTAGGTAGGGCGGGAGTGGCAGTTTTTTGATGATGGGGGGGTCGGGGCGGGGGTCAGGTTGGTTACCTTGATGCGCACTTCGTGGGCGTTAGGCGGGGCCACCTCCACCTCCTCAATGGAGAGAGGCTTCCCAGCCTCCCAGGCGACAGCTGCCTTGCACTTGATCACCTGAAAGAAAGAGGGGGGGGGGTCAGTTGAACCTTTCAACAACTACATTTTCATTTAGTGGGGACTGTTTTAAGACAAAAAAGCCACAGCCTGTTATCAACAGTCCCCTCACTGCACTGTACTACATTTTGTCTACATGTAGTGTAGCATCATAGGTGCTATTGCACTTACAGTAACTGGGCATAACAACAAACCGACAAGGACAATATAGAAACAGAAACTATGTCTGACAGCTCATTGCCAGACAATGCGCTCATGGCGGCTACATACATAGCGGGTTTTCCTTACTCCATTTCCCCTGGCTTAATTATTACATAACGGTGATTTCAACGAGCCAATCACTGTTGATGCATCATGCATGCACCACATCCCTACAGAGTTGAATGAATGCTTGTTGCTAGCGGGCTAAAGAAGTACATCATTCAACTTTAGACAGCTGCAAAATGTCATGTTATGAACGACTTGGAGCTTTAATAATATATAAACACTGCACGTGCATGTTCGACTTTATAACATAAAGATCACAAGTTCACAAGCGATTGCAACAATGCATTTGACCGCATTTCTGCAAAAAAGAAGTGGGCAACTTACTTTCCCAGCTGTCTCCATGTTTCTGTCTTCAGCAACGAGAGGAGGGGCGGAGCGACGTAGGCGCGCTTGACTGAGTCCCGTCCGGACCAATCAGACGCGCGGTTGAGTCCCGTCCGGACCAATAAGACGCGCCGTGAAGCCACGTTGTTTTTCCTGCTCCCGTGATTGACCCGGTCAAACAACCCAGATCAGCCAATCAGTGAGCGCTACGCAGATCAGCCAATCAGTGAGCGCTACGCCCTTAAACCGAGCAAACGAAATTAATTTACCCCAGTGCATGGTCCAGTGTCCTTCTCTAAGCATGAAGTCCTTCTCTCTGCATTTAGGGCTGGTTTCCCCAGACACAGATTTAAAAAGTCTAGTTCTGGACTAAATACAAATCTCCATTTCATATAGTTTAGTCTATGATTACAGTAGGTTTAATCTGTGTAAGGGAAAACAGCCCTTAAAGCTTGTACATTTACAAATAGTCTTAACCCCCTAACCCTATAACTTAAACCATGATCATACACATAACCTAAACCCCTAGCCCAGCTGCTGAAGTCCATCACGCAGCCTGATCGCATGACAAAACTGACCCTTGAACTGTAGCCTACTGGTCTGGCCTGGTTACTCATCCACTATAGTTTCTGAAACAGTGTTGGAAAGATGAGCTGACAATCTAAACCAGCACAGTATGTTTTTTAGTTAGTTCTGAACGTGTGTAAAGCCTACACAGTAATACTATGTCAGTGGCTGAAACAAAGCCCTTCCCTGAGGGGTGCTGGGCTGAGATTAGGGCCTGCAATAACACAATTGTCAACTTCAGAACATGAGCCATTATCCCCCTTGAACGGTGCTGCATTCATCCCACAACATCAACCTCACCCTCTTCAGACCACAAAACATCTCTGCTCAAATGTTGTTATGAAGACTTTCTGTTTGGGTAAACATGGAATGATATGTCTGTTACGTGGACAATTCTTCATGACATTGGGTACCCACCTCAGACAGTAACACGAAACAAACTGATACACATTACGGCATCACCATCGACAGGAAGTAGGCAATAATGACACTTTTAATGCTGAGGCAGTACTGTATGGAACACAGTGACCCGAAACTGTGACTTAACACCCCCTCACGTCACATGATCATCATCATCATCATCATCATCGTCATCATCATCATCATCCTCGTCATCATCCTCATCATCATCATCATCATCCCAAATGTCAGATACAAAGACTAGAACACAAAGGGACAACAAGAGCAAAAGGGTGAAATCTTCCACCCTATTCGCTTTTACACAATTGAGAAAGAAAAACAAAACAGTGCTTTAAGAGGCCACTTTAGAGATATATATAATGTATATAGATTGTATACACTGTATTATATATTTATATATATATACCGGGTCCCCTCGCAGGGGGCTGATTAGTACACGCTGGGGGTATTTCATAGGCTTTTTTTTATTTTTTAAATACACATTAAAATGTCTTTTTTTTCTTCTTTTTTTTATACACATTTGTGAAACATTTGTTTTGCTACAGGAGAAAGGGAGTAACACAGTTTACCCCAGTCCCAAACATCTCAAGTTCATGGTCCCACTAGTCCTAGTCTCTGAATGCACCAGTCAGTCTCTCCTTGTATGTCATCAATGGAAGAAGGTCAAACAGAGGGAGAGAGAGAGAGAGAGGTCATATAGGCATAGGTCCCCAGTCAAACTGCCCTCTTCACTCTTCTCCCAAGCAGAATTAACACAATACAGCCAGCAGGTTCCAACAGGGAAGTACTGTAGCGGCCTCCTTCCTGTTGCTGCCTTCACGAAGAAACAGAGCTGTTATTCTTTCTGCGAGAACCAAAGGAAGCTAAATTAAACGATGAGTTGTTTCTCATATACTATACTGTACACATGTGGGATGCTGAAAGTACAATGAATGTACAATGAAACCAACAGTTATTTCTAGCTCTTGTTTAAAACGGACGACACACCGAAATATTGCAAAGTAAGACTAAAGGGTTCATTTGCACTACCGTCCTTAGGAAGAGGTTTTTCAAAGAGTCTCTGTGGAGCGAAAGTTGTCAAAAATGAAAATATGTAACGAAGGACTTCTGTAGATCTAACAGGGGCGAATAGAGACGGTTATTCCCCTCTCCCTTTGACAGGATAATAGTACATTCTGTATTGGAAGAAAGTCGTCGATGGCATTCGTCGATGTTCCACAGGTATGTCAAGGTCGTTGAAAGCACAAAGTCGTCATAGTTGTGCCGTCACCCCCCCCCCCCCCCCACCCCCCCCTCCCCACCCCACACACACAGATGCTTCTCAGAGGGGTACCAGGCCATCCATCCATCCCTTGGTCTGTCGGCTGGGGTCGTAACCATAACGACGACCCTCATGACTTGTTTTCGTCGTAGAGGTCAAGTGATGCCTGGATGTCAGGAAGCTCCATTTCACAGACCACAGGACGCGGGGTCAGGGAGTTACGGTTGAAGAAATGTCCACCTGCAAAAAGAACAAGGGAAAACATCAATAAAAGATGCATGCTGTTGTAATGTTGTAATGACATTGGCATAACAGTTCAATTCTGTGTTATCATTCAAGCTCCATGGATATCTCTGGACATATGTGGGCTTTATTATTCCGACAGTAAACGGTTTATGATGTGGAAAGGGAGTTTGTTGATGGAAAAACCAGTCCCCTTTGTCCAGTGGTGTGAGAGTAGAGAGGTATTTACTCAGGTTGCGTTGAGCTGAACGGTGTCAGCCACAGAACAAACTCACAACACATATTCTTACTGTACATTAATTAAAGAGCACAATCGTGACAGCAGCTGGTGAAAGCGGGAACAAGTCGGCAACCAATCAAAATGTTTGGAATTTTATTCTGAAAAATGTAACTTGTTCCCGCTTTCACACTACAAAAGTATCCCTCAGGGATCTTCTGTGATGCTGATCATCAGAAAAACAACAGGCTTATAGTCAATTTGACTTAAATTCTGTCAATTTCTGAAATGATATGAAAAGCTATATTTTCATAACAAAAAGCTTCTAATTTTCAGGTTATTAGGAAGTCATTGGAAACATTTGCAATCATTAAATTATAATTCCTAAACTGAAATCAAATTGCCCCCGAACCCTGAAATACATGATCATTTATGCCCGGTTTAGTCGGTTGGTTTCAAGCATGTTGTGAAGTGACGACTCCATCTAGTGGGAGAACAATTGCATCACACCCAAATACACAGACGAGGGCCGCGTTCGTAAATTCGCTCTGAGAGCGCAGGAGCGTCCACGTGACTGCCTCTTGTCCAATCAAAATTACTTGTTCCATTATGACGTTGTACACAGTGTGTGCTCCGACGAATTTACGAACGAGGCCGAGGTAATGGATGGAAACTAACCGTCCAACATTAATCTCCAACCTTCTGTGTCTGGTTCAGCTGCACATGAATGATGGGATTCCATTCAACCTTACAATCCCTTTAAATACAACACATCTAAACATAAACACTTGACAGATCCACTCAAGTCAAATTGTAGCAATGCTCCCTACTGAGAACACTAACAAGCGCACACACACACACACACACACACACACACACACACACATACACATACATACACGCACGCACGCACGCACGCGCGCACACACACACACACACACACACACACACACACACACACACACACACACACACACACACACACACACACACACACACACACACACACACACACTAAAATGGCTGTTACCTAATACAACAAATTTGAGTTGAATACAGAAAAAATAAGAGTCACAGAAGAGGGTTTCACAGTAATTTAATGTTTCAAAGCGCTTTGTCCTATTTTTCTTTTCTAAAAACAGTATAGTACAAGCTTACAAATGCAAAACACATTAAAATATGGCACAAAAGGGCAGTATGCACTAGAGCTGGGCGATAAACCGAAGATTTACAGACACCGAGGTTTCAAGTAACATACTAACGTAATTTGTCTTGTCAGGATAACATGTGTTATTATAGGCCTGTTAGTCTCACACCCAGAGACTTCTGGCTGAAAGCACAACAAGGTCCGGTGGACCTACGCATTAAACCTGGCCTTCATTAAGTCAATAGAAAGACTGTCGAAAAACGGACGGCGCTTAGCCATTGGCTTAATCGGCTTAATCTATCAACCAATCATCTCCAACAACATTTTTCCCCCTCACCCTCCCCCTGTTTATGTTCCCCCGGTATGCGCTGGTCTACTCTGCAACATGGATATTTCAGAAGAAGTTTATGAATCGGAAGGTCGCTGGTTCGATCCCCGCCTCGGGAGGGGGCTGCATGTGAGCTGGTGACTGGAGGGCTGCTGGCATCATACCTAAGGTGCCTACCACCACTGCCATTGTGCCCTTGAGCAAGGCACTTAACCCCTAATTGCTCCAGGGGCGCTGACTATGGCTGACCCTGTGCCTAGAGAAAAAAATACATTTTGTTGTACTCTGTGCATTGACAAAAAGGTTGAATCTAATCTAATCAACAAAAAAAAACGGACTAGTCTCCAAAAGAGACGTTTAAGCTTGCTTACCAACGGGCAAAATGTCTGCCATCTGCTAGGCATGGCCAACACTGATCTCCATGTTAGTCCAAGACCACCACCATCAATGACCAGACATCCTTTGCTGTCAATCATGGAGGATCAAGCCAAGATGTTGCAAGATAAAGGGATACTTGCTGCGATGGCTGGCACAGACGAACACCGGGATACTAATAACATCTTGACTTGATAATTCTTGATAGCAGAGAACATTGCTAAAACACATTCCATGGGATTACCTGGCCATAGCATTGGTGATTTCTACATTCCCACTGGTTGGACACACTGGCTGAATCTGTTTTCACTTGCTATTGTTGTCGTTTTCCCCACAAGCACAACACACATCTCCCACTAAGGTCAACTTTTAAGTGGTTGATATTCCAGGCTTATCTGCACAATGTGTAATAGCCTGGGGATGAGCTATAGGCTATAGGCTCCCTCCCTGCAATTATCTGCAAAAATTATCTGAGGCAGACCCTCCCCTCTGATTGGAAATACATATTTTTTTTACAAAAGCCACTCTGAGAGGATCATTTAAGTGTTTTAGAAATACCAATATTATGTTCCAACACCCAAAATTGAGCATGTGACATTCATTTTAACCAGAGTATGAAGTGATATTGACATAGAAAAAAGTTTGTCTCATAAATTGACACTAGCTTACTAAAAATCTGTTTGTTTCTTCTTCTAGCTAACTTTGAAAAGCAAGTTGTATTTTGAGACAGGCTTGAAAGCAAAGAGGCATAGCCTGATAGACTGCCTACATATTTGTCTGATTCTTTGTATGTATATTTATATTCATGTATTTGACACTTTCATATCTTTCTTGCACCCAAAATATCATTTTCAGTCACTGTTTTGGTCCCTGGTGTTTACAGCCAGACATTTTTGGAGTGACTTCAGCTTTCTCACAAGTACAAAATCAGTCCTACTGGAAGATAAGTGGCTAAAAGGTTAATGTAATTTTTTGCACTCTTTGTTATTTGCGTATGCTGAATGTTGTCAATACAATTGTGATCCAAAAAGTTGATCATGACCCGATTCGATTTATCATTGCATTTATCGTTATCGAAGTAAATGGGTCAAATTATTGTTGTCCATATCACCCAGCTCTAGAATGGACATGAGTCTGCAGCAGAGAAGAGAGAGTCCACAGAGGCAGAGGCATCACCTTCACTCCTCCCAGTCCAGTCTGTAAGGCAAAAGGAACAACATGTAAGAGAGAAAGAGAAGAGAGAAGAGAGAAGAGAGAGAAGAGAGAGAAGAGAGAGAAGAGAGAGAGAAGAGAGAGAGAGAAGAGAGAGAGAGAGAAGAGAGAAAGAGAAGAGAGAGAGAGAAGGGAGAGAGAGAGAGAAGAGAGAGAAAATGAAAATTATCATTTATAATATAATATAATATCACATTATATAATATGTACACATTACATGCAGAGCTGGTTTCCCAGAAATACAGTATTTGACCAGTAGTGATACACTGGTGTGTTAAACATTGACATGGTATTCAGGTGTTGAACAGTTGGTGTGAGGGTTTGGGGGGAAACTTGGCTTCCATATGACCCTGCCTTACAGAGTCATGTAGAACATTGCCTTATTAGTTTATGTGCACATGCAACTGCCAAACTAGATTACACCTTTATGGTTGGCTAGGTTTACCCCTGAGAGGTTGTTCACTACAATTAAGATGTTAAAATATTGAGATTTATGTTAGCTGCAGATAAACATGAGTAACTATTAATGTGAATGAAAGGCATCCACATTTTGTTTGGGACTGTTTGGCATCTGTTTGTAGGGTATTTAAACTACGTTAGCTTGGCGGTGGTTTTTGTCTTCGTGTAGGGGAGAGAGAGTTTCACAGACGCAGAGAAAGTGCATCCAGGAAAACTGCCCAATTATTGGTTAGTTAATCAAATGATTCACAATGGATTCACATAGTCTGGGATTCATACTTCTGACAAAGCCTGGATCTACTCTATCACACCAGATAATCATAAAGCCTTAAACAAGTCATTTAATCCAAGAGCAAACTTAATTTACGTCCGTGAAACTGGCCCATTATTTTTTTACGTAAAATATCCACAAAATCAACTGATTCTAATCTTGATTTTAAAGTGCAAAAGTACGTCAACACAAAAAAAAATCTCTATCGTTTTATTTCTAAACACGCTTACACACCCCTGGCTTTGGATACTATATGGAGGGCCGACATCCCAGAACTAGATTCAGCCTTTGATTGGGATAAGGTCTGGTCCAACATACTGTTAGCATCTAGAAATCCTGACCACCAGCAAATTCATTACAACTTCATACATAGAGTTTACCTGACACCCAAGAAACTTTTCTTGATGAAAATTAACACACATCCTACTTGCACCTTGTGCGCTAACAAGGCCTATGGCACCTACATGCACATGGTCTGGGAGTGTCCTCCAGTGGCTAGTTTCTGGGAGATGGTGGCCTCTAACCTCTCTGAGCTATTTTGAGACTAATGTGCCTTACTCCCCCATTGCACTTATCTTAAACAATCTATCCAATGTGGGCCTACCTCTGATCAAGAAGCGAGGCTTACTAGCCGGAATTACAGCAGCTAAAAAGTTAATTGCCACACATTGGAAGCCTCCCCATACACTTTCTCGGAGAGTCTGGGTCCTAACTTACCTAGACATAGTCTACTTAGAGCTATCAACAGCCCGGATGCACGGGGCAAAACAGCCAATACTGGGGATGTGGAACTCAATTTCGTTGAGCCTCAAAAGCTTAGTATAACCACTTTATGTAGCGAATAGCCTGGATCCCGGGTGGGGGGGTGGGAGGTCGTAATTTTAATTTTGTTGTGGTTTATTTTTGGTTCTTGTTTTATTTTACTGTGCCGTGTTGTATGTGTCGTTATTGTTTATAATGTACCTGTCTTGTTGTCGAGTTGTTTAAAAATAAAAAAAAGTTGATCACAAAAAAACCACTTCAATAAAACAGCCGTGGAGGTGTTAGGGGTAGGGCAGGGTATGGCAGGGTAGTGTAGGGTAGGGTAGGGTATGGCAGGGTAGGGTAGGGTAGGGTAGGGCAGGGTAGGGTAGGGCAGGGTAGGGCAGGGCAGGGTAGGGTAGGGCAGGGTAGGGTAGGGCAGGGTAGGGTAGGGTAGGGTAGGGCAGGGCAGGGTAGGGTAGGGTAGGGTAGGGTAGGGCAGGGTAGGGTAGGGCAGGGTAGGGTAGGGCAGGGCAGGGTAGGGTAGGGTAGGGCAGGGTAGGGTAGGGTAGGGCAGGGTAGGGCAGGGTAGGGCAGGGTAGGGCAGGGCAGGGCAGGGTAGGGTAGGGCAGGGCAGGGTAGGGCAGGGCAGGGCAGGGCAGGGTAGGGTAGGGTAGGGCAGGGCAGGGTAGGGCAGGGTAGGGTAGGGCAGGGTAGGGTAGGGTAGGGCAGGGTAGGGTAGGGTAGGGTAGGGCAGGGCAGGGTAGGGTAGGGCAGGGTAGGGCAGGGTAGGGTAGGGCAGGGTAGGGTAGGGTAGGGTAGGGTAGGGTAGGGTAGGGTAGGGCAGGGTAGGGCAGGGCAGGGTAGGGTAGGGTAGGGCAGGGTAGGGTAGGGCAGGGTAGGGCAGGGTAGGGCAGGGTAGGGCAGGGTAGGGTAGGGTAGGGTAGGGTAGGGCAGGGTAGGGCAGGGTACTCACTCTGGGCTGGAGAAGTTGGCCGTGGCTTTGATGATCATGTAGCAGAGCGTGAGAGCGCTGAGGAGGCCGAAGCTGGCGATTATAAACCACTCCTCTGTCAAATAAAGGAGAGGAGGGGGGGGTCACTGCAGCCCGCCGAGGAAAGGGTTAAACACCAGGAAGGCCCCCCCTCGGAAAAACAAGTCTTCTGATTGTAAAGCCGGAAGTGAAGAGAGGCAAGGAAACAGAGAGACGGAGAGATGTAGAGAGGGAGCACAGCCGGAGGAGCTTCCTTTAAGATCCAGAGGAGGAGAGGAGGAGAGAAGGCCGAGACCAGAGCCAGGCAGGCGCAGGAGAGACACGCTAGGAGGTGAGAGCTGGAAATTCACAAGGTCAAGACTGAAGAGGGGAGAGAAATCTCTGCAAGCATATGCACACAGACACAAGCACACACACACACACACACACACACACACACACACACACACACACACACACACACACACACACACACAAGCACACACACACACACACACACACACACACACACACACACACACACACACACACACAAGGAGACACAGGGACAGGGGCACAGGGATGTAACACATTTCTACAGTGCCAGAACAGCAGCGGCGGGTGATACAGGAACTGCGGACCCGGTCTCTTTATCACTGGGATGACGTTAGCTCTGACGCTAGGTCGCTTGTACTTTTTGTCTCCTCATGGTTATTGTTAGGATAGGGGTGGTGGTAAGCGGTTCCTAGATCAGTGGTTATATGGTTATGGGGTAAGCTTCACCCACAGAGAGGAGGATTACCGTAATATAAGCAGACAGCAGAAGCGGGTGTGGTATGACCTACAGCACAGTATGAGAGAGGCTTCTGGGGAGTGTGCGTGTGTGTGTGTCTGTGTGTCTGTGTGTGTGTGTGTGTGTGTGTGTGTGTGTGTGTGTGTGTCTGTGTGTCTGTGTGTGTGTGTCCAAGTCCATGGTTACAAACTCCCAAGGACAGATGGAGAGAGAGAAAGAGAGAGAGAGAGAGAGAGAGGGAGGCAGAGAGATAGAGAGAGAGGCAGAGAGAGAGAGAGAGGGAGGCAGAGAGATAGAGAGAGAGATAGAGAGAGAGGCAGAGAGTTTTACCAGCGGAGGCTTTTTAGCTGACAGATCAGGGCTCCACTAACCTGATACTTATCAGATATTACATCACTAAAAACCTTTATGCCAAAACAGAGAAGGAAGGGATGGTTCGTGTGTGTGTCTGTGCGTGTATGTCTGTAATATAGATTTCCCGCGTTTAATCGACACCATTACTGATTAGGAGTGTGTTTACTGCCTGATTTATAGAGTACGACCAAGACAAATTTGCAGCATCGTCGTTTCGAGTTTCTCAAAAAGTAGGAAGTTCAGTTCCGGAATCTTTTCCATCGGATATTTTTCATTCAGAATACACAGGAAAAAGCGGAGCCTACATATTGATTGGCAAGAATCCAGAAAGGATGTGACAAACTTTTAAGAGGGCATAAACTAGAGACGGAATATAATCGTATGACTGACTATTATTATTATTTTGAACACTGCGGATAGAGGGAGATGGTAACGGCGTCATCAAAGCTCCTTACTGGTGACGGCGATGTTGATCTCTCCGGTGCGGGGGGTGAGCTCTCCGTCCGAGGGGATCTGGGGGGTCCCGGAGTGGCGTAGCGGCTCCAGGCTGATGGAGGTCTCGTTGGCCAGGTCCACCAGGGCAGTCCTCTGATTGGGCGTCTGGTTACGACCTATCCTGTCCATGTCGAACCCCACGTTGTCCACGCAAGGCAGGTTGGGCTAGGGTGGGGTGGGGATGGGGGGGGAGGGGACAGAGAGGTTTGACTGTCTATCTCACTGTCACCATATGAGTATGCTAGAAAAGATGGCACTGGTGGTTTTACTATAAGTGTTACTATACACATTGCTAAACATACCCTAACCATGTCTAGAACATATTGATGTCTACATATGGAAGAAACAACATATTTTACACCTTGGCACAGCTGGGACACACACAGAGAGGAATGCTTGAAAAGACGGAAGAAATACCTTTTCTACCTTTTTCTAAGAATCGAACGCTATCGTCATACCCTTTACCATAACCATAACATTGACTCCCATTCACATCTGGTGCCCCCAAAAAAGAGAAAAGTCCCTTAACTAACCAACAGGGGGCAGACTAGGGCTACAGTGAGGTCATGCACCACTGGCGTACACAGAGGTTACACAATCTCCTGGATAAATATGGAGGTTTGTTATGATGGAGGCGAGGAGCAGGCATAACCGATAAGCAGAAGTGAAACTACTGAACCAATGTCTTAACCTCTAAGACAGGACAGGCAGGGTCGACCCTATTGATTCTGATAGGCTTGTAGAGGTATTACCAGCATGCAAACGAGATATTGACATATTGACGCAATCTCATTTAACATATATATATATGCAGGACTCATTTGCACTCAAACTGATTAATGCTAAAGAATAAAGGGTATACTAATTCTGATTCTACTGCCACGAATGCTCTGCTTTCATAACATATTCAGTGACCCATATATATATATATTATTTTCACAATAAACATAGCTGAGTGTAGGACACAGATTATTCCATGATCACGCATGTGTTTGGATATCGACCCTTCCCTTGTAGAGAACATGATTGTGGTGACACAGTGTTTCCCCTGGGGTTGAAGGTGCTATCATACTCACCATGATGCCCAGAGCTTTGAGGATGTTGAGCTTGCACATGGGGCAGGTACAATGCTCATTCAGCCACGGGTCCACACACATCTTGTGGAAGACATGTCTGGGAAGAGAGAAAGAGGGAGGAGAGAGAGAGAGAGAGACAAAGGGCAGGGTTAAACGACAGGAAGCCACCTCCGTAATTATGCCCCAAAATGGCCGACAGGGGCTCTTCAAAGTGAGCTTTGGTCCTCTTCCCCTCCTATACATCCTGCGACTGCACAATGGCTGCTCTGTGTGCCGCTGGAGGGGTCTTGTGTGCCTGTAACGGCAGCGGAAAGCTTGTGAAAAAGGAAACTGGTTGAGCTCTGAGACAAGGCCGCCATTGAGGGTCAACCACCAGACAAGGTGGGCCATTGTGGGTCAGATCTGAGACAAGGCAGCCATTGTGGATCAGAAAGAAACTTCCTCATGCATCTTGAGATAGCAGTTAAGTCCATATTACTCGATGTGGAGTAAGTGAATTCGTTTGGCACCGCACTCGAAACGACCATTACAACATTATTCAGCGAAGCTTTATTGCTTAGCTAATCAAACAGGATATACCTCTGCCATGAGTCCTTTAAATAAGAAAATTACTTTATGAAATCATAAGTTCACAAAACCATTTGAAACATTAAAGGTTCTTATGACTGTCCATAAAGCAAATGCTAGAGCCATTAACACAACGAAAAAACTCCTTAAGTGGCGACTACAACAATGCATAATAGATATACTTTAGCCGACGATATCCGAGGGTAAACATACAAGTGCAACGGTTGATCCTGTTGAGTGGCGGCTCCCTGACATTGCCTGGCATTCCTTGAGTAAGGAGAGTGTAAAGTGCTGCTTCGTATCGGGGGCCTCTGGCAGCACGGGGCATCGGCCCGGGTCACGACTAGGTACTTTTATTTGCTTTCAAGGCAGGCGGCAAAAACAAGGACTGATGTGAATGAATGATGAGTCTGTTTACAACACAATGTCTGAGGGAGGACCAGTGTGCAGGCAGAGGCGGCCTGGCAAGAGGGAGAGACTGGCATAAGCTGTTGGTGTTAGGACATACGTATAAGCTTCAAGAACCTGTGTGTGTGTGTGTGTGTGTGTGTGTGTGTGTGTGTGTGTGTGTGTGTGTGTGGGCGTGGGGTCCATTATCAGAATAGTGTGAGCTATAGATTATATTCACTTTATTGTCATTACATAGTACAAGACAATGCCACGAAATTACTATACTGTAGTTCGGAGGTATGGTACATTTTCAATACATCTGTGAGACAGACGGGAAAAAAAAACCCAGACAAAAAAACAATTCTAGATAAGTAGCAGATAGCAGATGCCATCAAATACCGACTGGCAGACAGATAGCATACCATAGCAGAAGCCGTCATAGATAACAAGCAAATCTTCCAACCAAGATAAATATGTCTGTTCCTTTCCGTCTTGCTTGGCATGTTTTTTTTTGCTGTAATGGCATCTGGCATCTTATCTACCCGTCTGTGGTTTGGCTTGTCTACAACCAGGAAACACTCTCCCATATGAAACATATCTATGTTATATAAGAACAGAATCATATCTATACTAAAGACAAGTGGTAATTGTTCAGAGAGACTAATTTAAGAGCCCGCGGGCAGGTCAAGTGTACTGTCACTACTTATGCTATTAGTTATTGATTGACGATGGTGTGTGCTTCAGGGAGGCACCGCTGCGGTTGGTGGTGAGATATCGTGACAGACATCTGTACTGTTTCCCCCGGTGTCAATAATAAAACAACAACAACAACAACAACAAAACGTCTTCTAGCACAACGACTACCAATGGCCCCTGGCCTGAGCATAGAGTCCTTTTCCTGCTATGACTAGAGGATAGACGATTCACTTACTTAGTCAAATGTATTGATTGTAAGTCGCTTCGGAATAAGGCGCCTGCTGAATGCCAAAAATGTAAATGTAAATGATATGTAAAAGATATGGCATGTGTACATGGGAGCCCGACAGCAGCCCCACAGGTGATAAAGAGAAATACAACTCAACATTACAAAAACCACGCTGTGTAACACTTTATTTGGCAGTTGACGTATTACCTAGTAAATATGGAGTACTGTAAGGTTCATGCTGTTCATGATTTTATGATGACAGATCCTCGTATTAAATGGCTCACATTAATATTTGTGTTTACTAATGTTATTAAATCGACGGGTGAATCATGGTTGCCGTACGAACAATTCACCAACGCTTAGAAACGTCTCTCGACTGGTTTTACGAGCAGCTTCCAAACAGACCATCAAATGAAGTTACCCAGCCCTCTCTCTTCTCTTCCTCTCCTCCTGTGTGTCCTCATGTCATCCCTCTCCCCCCCTTTCTTTCTGCTCCGCCTGCTAATCTATGCAAATCCATACGAATGATCTGTGACTGTGTGTTTGCCGTGGAGTCAAATCTAAGATTCAGTCTTATGAGGTTACCTTGAGAACGTGCTCTCGTAAAGTAGGCTGCCGTGCATCTACGAAACCATTGCAGTGTGCCCTAAAAACACAGATGTTGATGCAGGGCAGGAAGGAAAGCTAAATTTAGCTGTTGACCACTAACATGGCTTAGTCGACCACATATAGTAAGAATGTAAAAAACAGTAAATATAAGTATATACATATATATATATAGGAAAAAACTAATACAAGTTTGCAGTTAATATACATTATGCTATAGCTACGATAAACTGTGTTATCTTCATAGACAGTTGTTGTGGAGGCGGGACACACACCCTTAACACTAGTTAGCTAGTTAGAGAGCGGGGGGCACACACCTTTAACACTAGTTAACTATAGGGGTGGGACGATTAGAAAATGTCATGTCACGATTATCGAGGGCAAAATAATCGCGATCCACGATATTATCGCGAGAATTAAAAAAAAAAAAAAAAAAAAAAAGTTTTTTAGAATGCCAATAAAACACACTGTAATCACTTTAACTTAGATTTTGTTGTATTTTTATTGAATCATGTTAATAACATTAACATCATTTTAAAAACATCTTGACAAAAATCAAAATCTTTAATAAAATCTTAAATAAGGTAATGATAAATTATAAGGTATCACTGCATAAATAAAGGATAAAAATACTGTCAAACAAAACTTGAACACTGACACTTTTCTGTCATCAAACTGAGTGCTAGCCTTGTGGCTTAGAGACTTGAAAGCTTCAAGATAGGTTAAAGTGCAAAAATGTCAACATGTTCACTTTTTCGGAGAGGTGTGCTCGGAGAGGTGTGAGTATGTGCCCACTGGCACTAAAATGTGCCCACTGGCACTAAACACTCTCTCTGAAGGAACACTAGTTGCAGGTATGCATAGAAGCCTGCGGGCAACCCTGGAAAGGTGAGGCAATGGACACGGGGCCGATGCAGCCATGGTGAGAAGGCTAGCATACGTTAGTGACTGACTGACAAGGCTGACTTGACAGTCACGTTACCCATGCAGGCTGAACAATCACGCGAGACACATTTCTGTGAGGATATTCGCGCGCGGCTCATGTGAGAAATCTCAATTATATTACTATTTATTTATAACATACGATTATGACATCCTCCCTCTCGCCAGTTTGGGGCAACATAGACTTCTCCCCTGGTGCCACGGATAGGGGTTTCAAGCGGTGGGACAGCAAAGGGATGGTTACTATCGGACATTTATATGATACGGAAATACTACTTTCATTTGACCAATTATGTAAGAAATATGACCTACCACGAAATGAGTTTTTCAGATACCTTCAGATACGAAGTTTTTTAAATAGCCAAAAAGACACTGGCCTCTGTCACCAACCCTCTCCGCTGGAGGAGATAGTCTCTGCTGGAAAGACGAGAGGCATTCTGGGGCTTGGGTATAGAGCACTTTCAAAATATGATAAAGGCAAACCTGCATTTACGCCCAAAGACTGGAATAATGACCTGAACATTAATACTGATGAAGCAACTTGGTCACTAATATGGCAATCGGCAAACGACATCTCAATCTGTAATAGGACGAAGGAAACGCAATTTAGACTACTACAACGTTTGCAGATTACTCCCCAACTTAGACATAAAATGGATCATAACAAATCGGAAATGTGTACAAAGTGTATTACCGAGGTTGGGAGCTTTGTTCATTGTGTTTGGACTTGTAGATATATAGATGATTACTGGAAAGGTATAGTGGATAAAATTCATCTAATTCTAGATGTTACATTGGATAAGGACCCCATGTGTCTATTGTTTGGGTTGCCAGACAAACAACTTAAAAGTATGCATTCCAAAAGACTTCTGTGTATCTTCACTTTTTGTGCAAGGAAAAATATATTGCTGAAATGGATAGACTGCAAACCGCCTACAATAGCTGGATGGTACAAGGTAATTTTTGATATGATTCCTATGGAATATCTGACATATAGGTCTAAGTGTAAGATAAAGACATTCTATAAGATTTGGTCTCCGTTCTTAGATTATATTGGTACCAGACTGGCTGCCATTGTAATGAAAGGTTTGGTGGATTACACTCAAGAAAGTACACAAGACTAATGTGTAACAGATCTACAATGTATGGGTCACAATATTATTTACTGTGCTGGTGTTGTGCTGCCGCTGTGTTTAGGACTGTAAGACATGGATGCTGTCTCCGATGGGGGTGATCCCCCCCATATATTATGGCATTTGTTGTGTCATTTTCTTTTCTGTTTATTTCTGATATGTGACATTGCCTCCTCCCCCACTGTTTTTTTGTTTTTGTTTCGTTTTTAAACATTTTCTGTTTATGGACAATGTACTGCATAACAAAGTGCAAAACTAGTTTTCTACTATTAATGGGACAATAACCTCCCCCACGGATACTAGTT
>NC_137688.1:7835940-7845940 GCF_963989245.1 Nansenia antarctica
GAGAGAGAGAGAGAGAGAGAGTGGGAGAGAGAGAGAGAGATGAGAGGACGGAGACAGATGAGGAGAGAGAGAGAGTGAGAGTGGGAGAGAGAGAGAGAGAAAGCGAGAGAGAGAGAGAGAGAGAGTGAGAGAGGGAGAGAGAGAGAGAGATGAGAGGACGGAGACAGATGAGGAGAGAGAGAGAGAGTGAGAGTGGGAGAGAGAGAGAGAGAAAGCGAGAGAGAGAGAGAGAGAGGGAGAGAGAGAGAGAGATGAGAGGACGGAGACAGATGAGGAGAGAGAGAGAGAGTGAGAGTGGGAGAGAGAGAGAGAGAAAGCGAGAGAGAGAGAGAGAGAGAGAGTGAGAGAGGGAGAGAGAGAGAGAGCGAGAGTGGGAGAGAGAGAGAGAGTGAGCGAGAGAGAGAGAGAGAGAGAGAGAGAGAGTGGGAGAGAGAGAGAGAGATGAGAGGAGGGAGACAGATGAGGAGAGAGAGAGAGAGTGAGAGTGGAGAGAGAGAGAGAGAAAGCGAGAGAGAGAGAGAGAGAGAGAGAGGAGAGAGGGAGAGAGAGAGAGAGAGCGAGAGTGGGAGAGAGAGAGAGAGTGAGCGAGAGGAGAGAGAGAAGAGAGAGAGAGAGAGAGAGAGAGAGAGAGAGAGAGAGAGAGAGCGAGAGAGAGAGTCTCCCCCCTGTGCCAAGTGATTAGAGGTAATTGGTCTGGTCCCTCCGTCCCGCCTGAGTGTGTCCTGTGAAGGGGACTTATCTCCCCACCCCAGTGGTCACTATCTCGTTAGCATCCTGCCCAGACTCATTAATACACCCTCTCCTGCATGAACACAGTCCTGCTTATGTTGTGGGTCTATCTGTTTGTGTGTGTGTGTGTGCATGCGTGTGTGCGTGTGTGTGTGTGTGTGTGTGTGTGTGTGTGAGTGTGTGTGTGTGTGTGAGTGTGTGTGTGTGTGCGTGCGTGTGTCTGTGTGTGTTTGGGTCTGTGTGTGTGTGTGTGCGTGCGTAGACTTTGCTCAAAGCCAAGTGTAGCTGCACAGGCCTGGTTGTGTGTGTACTTATGGGTTTGTACTTAGTGTGTGTACAAACGTTGTACACACGCACATGCGGTTGCATCAGTGACACTGACGTGTGTGAGTGTGCATAGAAATGTGTTGCTTCCTTCCTTCCACTCGCCTAACGCCACCCAGCGAGTCTAAAGATGATCATTTAACGTCGCCAATCTTAGAACTGTCAGTATATATCGTTTTTTTTGAGGACTCGCTGGAGAGTCGAACGCTGTACTCTGTTTACAGACCACACACAGGTGTGTGCAGTGAGCATACGCTCATACATACACGTCTCTCTCTCTCTCTCTCTCTCTCTCTCGGTTTGTGATTGAGAGATAGCGTGAGAGAGCAGCCCCTCCCTAGCAGACCCTAGATAGATTAGGACTGTTTGTAAACTCTAAAATGGCCTCTTTCCTGTATTTGGATCCCCTCCCTATTCCATGAAAGTACATAGCTATATATACATATATACTGTATACACACTCACACACATATAGGTTTACCTCTCAGTGCTGAGACCATCCCAGTCCTTTAAGAGGAGGTTAGGACACAAGGAGAGGACACTATTAGATAATGAGGACACAGCCCCATGTGAATACTTCCCTAACCTGATCCAGATAGATGGCTACCATTAGGACACTAAAGGCAGTGCCGTGGCCTGGACCGTGACCCAGAGAAGGAGGGGGGGGGGAGAGGACAGGCCAGACACTGAGGAAGCAGCCTTTTTACCACAGAGACACTCCATTAAGGTTTCATGAACTATTTACCGCATCAAATTTTCATGGCCACTTCCACTTGTGTGCCCGACCAACCACAAGCAGAGAGAGAGAGAGAGAGAGAGAGAGAGAGAGAGAGAGAGAGAGAGAGAGAGAGAGAGAGAGAGAGAGAGAGAGGGAGAGAGAGAGAAAAGGTTCGCTGGAGCCAGACGTCAAGAGGGCAGGAGGGTAAGGGGAGCCAACGCTTCACCTTCTTTCACTTCCTGTACCCTGAGTGGTGTGTGTATGTGCGTGTGTACGTGTGTACGTGTGTGTGTGTGTGTGTGTGTGCGTGCGTGTGTACCTGCTTGTGTGTGTGCCTGTGTACGTGTGTGTGTGTGTGCCTGTGTACATGTGTGTGTGTGCCTGTGTACGTGTGTGTGTGTGCCTGTGTACGTGTGTGTGTGTGCCTGTGTACGTGTGAGTGTGTGTGCCTGTGTACGTGTGTGTGTGTGTGTGTGTGTGTGTGTGCCTGTGTACGTGTGTGTGTGTGTGTGTGCCTGTGTACGTGTGTGTGTGTGTGTGTGCCTGTGTACGTGTGTGTGTGTGTGTGTGCCTGTGTACGTGTGTGCCTGTGTGTGTACCTGGCTGCGGTCCCGTGTATTGGTGTAGCGTATCTTCTGGCGTGTGTGCCTGTGTACGTGTGTGTGTGTGCCTGTGTACGTGTGTGTGTGTGCCTGTGTACGTGTGTGTGTGTGCCTGTGTACGTGTGTGTGTGTGTGCCTGTGTACGTGTGTGTGTGTGTGCCTGTGTACGTGTGTGTGTGTGTGCCTGTGTACGTGTGTGTGTGTGTGCCTGTGTACGTGTGTGTGTGTGTGCCTGTGTACGTGTGTGTGTGTGTGTGCCTGTGTACATGTGTGTGTGTGTGTGTGCCTGTGTACGTGTGTGTGTGTGCCTGTGTACGTGTGTGTGTGTGTGTGTGTGCCTGTGTGTGTGTACCTGGCTGCGGTCCCGCGCGTTGGTGTAGCGTATCTTCTGGATGAAGTAGAAGATGAGCCAGGCGGAGGAGATGATCATGAGGACGATGAAGGAGATGGAGACGAAGACCAGGGAGCCGCGGTTGATGTTTTTGGCCTGGCCCCGCTGGCCCACCACCACGCTGGCCAGCACCGTCTGGTTACGCTCCAGCAGCACCAGGATCTCCTTACCGTACGACTCGGTTATCATCACCGCCACCGTGTCCCCCGTGCCTGGAGAAAAAACAAAAAACAAACTAGGTTTTAGAAGAAGGTGATAGGAGAAGGTTTTTCCTTCTATCAATGGCCCCGGGCCTGAGCTAGATTACTCTTCCTGCAACGAATGGTGGACTGATGATTCACATGATTAGTATTCAAATGTATTGATTGTAAGTCGCTTTGGAATAAGCCGTCTGCTAAATGCCAAAAATGTAAATGTAAATGTGGAGAGGACGGAGGGATGGACAGAAAGAAAGAAAGAGAGGAATAGTGAGAGAGGACAGAGAGAGAGAGAGAGAGAGAGAGAGGGGGGTGATGGGAAGAGGGAGAGAAAGATGGATATCACTGCATTTGGTGCAACATCTGGTACTTGTAATGGTAATTACAAGTACCACTTGTAATGGTAACTTGTAATGGTACTTGTAATCTGCAATGACAATAGAAGATTAGACCATAGAAGTTGACTCTAATCTAATCTCATCTCAATATTAGGATAATGGTTCCCAAATATCTTTGGGTTTATAACCAAACTAGCTAGTCTTTGAAGTTTTCTTGCAATCCACCGAGGCAATGGAATGTATGAAATATGAAATAACGATCTGTACCAAAACCCACCTACCGTACCAAACAAGCACTGAGAGTTCGACCCAAACACAACTACGAACGGATTCAAAGAGAATACGCAAAGGTCCACTAGAGGATTAAACCAGGCAGGAATCTTCATCTTGCCTGACTTGGATCGTAACACACACATTCACAGTCAGAGCACGATCCCTCAACTACAGACTGTGTGTGTGTGTGTGTGTGTGTGTGTGTGTGTGTGTGTGTGTGTGTGTGTGTGTTTCCACCAGATCCCAAATGTCAGACTCATAACACGAAGTAATGACTATCAAATCTAGATGATCATCTCTACATTAAGCCCCAGCGACAGTCAGGTCCCGGGGAGCCAAGTCAATAAAATATCGTCTCTGTCATCCATTCGTGTAATCGTTTTTTTTGTTTATTATTCATCTATACAGTTGAATCCCATTGAAAACGAGACCTGGGCTGGTAGTTATCAAGCCTGTCAGGAAACAGCTCATGTATAGTAAGTGTTCAGTGTGACAAGACAATTCAGTGTGACGCACACTTGATCCTACTTCGACGCACCAAAAAGCGAATTATCAATATTCTTTCGTCAAAGAAGTTGTCACAACTCTGCGAGTATTTAGGAGTCCTCAACAGGCATCCTAACCCGCTACGACTCACTGGTAGACGGCAGCATGCATGACACAGGCACATTTTCGGGATAGGAGAAGTATTTTTTGCTAACAAACACAGAGCTCCATAAAAGATACCGGTTGGATAGGGGTGGCATATGTTGTGTTACCTCCCCACCAAACGGAAGGTCTTTTGCGCTCCCTAGAGAGATGAAAATAACCCTTGGGCTTTTTGGGGGAAATAGGAAAAGATTCAGTGAAATAGCGACAAATCGGGGTCTATCACAGCCAATCAATACCAGCGCAATAACACCAAAATTGATACATTACAGCGCCAAGATTGTATTGACTTCCCCTCCACTCGGCTTGGCAGCCGGAGAGAGAGTGTTCATACCCACAAGCCCCGGGCGCAGTTATAATGAACAACAACAGACATCTCGGTGTAGGCAGAGGAACCAGAGTAGGCGTTATCAAGTCTCTCCCTCGTTCTCTGAGCGATGATGAGTAGGACCACCCTAACTCTTTAAATCATCTCGTTTAAAAAAAATAAAAAACGTATTCGGGGGCGGCAAAGGACGTTTCGAGGACTCCGAGAGGCATGGTGATAAATGAACGCCCCGGTTTCGTTTTCCAAAAGCCAGCAGAACCTCTCTCCTCTCTCTCTCCCGCCTCGTTAGGTCCAATCGTGCTGTGGCATGTAGGGGCGGTGTCAAGGCCTAGGGGGGTGGTTTTAATTGCGTGGCACTGAGCGAGTGTGCCATCCATCCATCCAGCCATCCTCCCCCCCCCCCCCCCGCGGCCGTGCCACGCCCCCTCAGCTGCCGGTCTCGACAGGCGGGCGGTGGAGAGCCAGCGGGAAGGAGTCTGCTGCTTCCCAGCTCAACACATTCCTCATGTATTAACACTGAGCCTGCCCTGAACATCTGCACTGCCAACGCAGCCAGTACAGGGAGGGGAGGGGGGGGGGGGGGTAGGGGGGGTTGGCCGGGTGGGGGTATGAAGATATAATGTATGAAGATATAGCCTATGCCTTCTAATGCCCATCTGGAAATCGTACATCCTATTGGTTGGAGTGTGCGGTGTGGCGACATTTGGCGCACCGGCGACATTTTAATAAAGAGGAAATAAGAAAGCCAGGAGAAAGCTCTTTACTAGGTCCTAACGAGGAAGCACAAACACGCCAGTTATGTCATTTAACGTTCCTTTAAAATGACTAAAGCAGCCAGAGGGATGTATCACATGTGGTAGAGAATAGAGAAGACTCTGTCGTTCACTACTCTGACTGGAGCAGAGCTGCTGTGGTGGTGGAGGCCCAGGACCCAGGGTTAGGGCTAGGGCCAGGCTGATGCAGGAGGGCCAGGGCCAGGCTGATGCAGGGGTGGTGGAGGAGGGCCAGGGTAGGGCCAGACTGATGCAGGGGTGGTGGAGGAGGGCCAGGGCCAGGCTGATGCAGGGGTGGAGGACCAGGGCCAGGGTAGGGCCAGACTGATGCAGGGTTGGAGGACCAGGGCCAGGGTAGGGCCAGACTGATGCAGGGGTGATGGAGGAGGGCCAGGGCCAGACTGATGCAGGGGTGATGGAGGAGGGCCAGGGCCAGACTGATGCAGGGGTGGTGGAGGCCCATGGCCAGGGTAGGGCCAGACTGATGCAGGGGTGGTGGAGGAGGGCCAGGGCCAGGCTGATGCAGGGGTGATGGAGGAGGGCTAGGGTAGGGCCAGACTGATGCAGGGTTGGAGGACCAGGGCCAGGGTAGGGCCAGACTGATGCAGGGGTGATGGAGGAGGGCCAGGGTAGGGCCAGGCTGATGCAGGGTTGGAGGCCCAAGGCCAGGGTAGGACCAGGGCCAGGGTAGGACCAGGGCCAGGGTAGGACCAGGCTGATGCAGGGTTGGAGGACCAGGGCCAGGGTAGGGCCAGACTGATGCAGGGTTGGAGGACCAGGGCCAGGGTAGGGCCAGACTGATGCAGGGTTGGAGGCTCAGGACCAGGGTAGGGCCAGGCTGATGCAGGGGTGGTGGAGGCCCAAGGCCAGGGTAGGACCAGGGCCAGGGTAGGACCAGGATGATGCAGGGTTGGAGGACCAGGCAGCTGGCTGATGCAGAGGCGTCATGTTACAGCAGACCACTCCTCCCTGTCCCCCCGGGCTCTTTACCACAGCTTGACTTACCACTGAAAGCAGCTGAGAGTGCAATGTGTGTGTGTGTGTGTGTGTGTGTGTGTGTGTCTCTCTCTCTGTGTGTGTGTGTGTGTGTGTGTCTCTTTGTGTGTGTGTGTGTCTCTGTGTGTGTGTGTGTGTGTGTGTGTGTATGTGTGTGTGTGTAAGTGTGTGTGTACATTTCAATGCATTTGTGTGTGTGTCCGCTATAAATTGGATGTATGAGTATGAGTGTTCAGGGCCAGTCTGTCTCCTGCCCAGCAGAGAGAGTGTGTGTGTGTGTGTGTGTGTGTGTGTGTGTATGTGTGTGCGTTTGTGCATTCATGCATGTGAGTGTGTGTGTGAGTGTGTGTGTGTGTGTGAGTGTGTGTGTGAGTGTGTGTATGAGTGTGAGTGTGTGTGTGAGTGTGTGTATGAGTGTGCGTGTGAGTGTGTGTCAGCAGCAGGAGAGATGACCGTTGAGCAGCAGGGCAGTTTACCTCGCCTCTCCGTTGACGGATGGCCGAGGCGGCGGCGGTCTCCCATGCGCCGAGGCGATCTGTCTCAATCGTCCTCAGATAGAGACAAGCCTGCACCCGCTGCACCGCGCAGGAGGCTGCTACACGTCAGGCCCATCCATTCACTGCCATCTCAGCACACCGGCTAACAATAGCTCTGCTTTGTAGCGTACGGTATTCACACAGCAGACGAGGGTGGCAAGCTATTTGAAATGGTTTTGCACTGTGACTGCCGACGGCTCCTGGTTGTAGCATAGATTTGTTTTGATGATGAGGACTGATGGATGGGTGATTCACTTACTTATAGAGGTGTGAGAGTGAGGGATAAAGGTGTCTGCTAAATGCCCCAAAAATGTAAATGTAATGTAAATGAAATGACCAGATGGGCGGGGTTTGACATGACCAGATGGGGGCGGGGTTTGAAATGACCAGATGGGGGCGGGATTTGAAATGACCAGATGGGCGGGGTTTGACATGACCAGATGGGCGGGGTTTGAAATGACGTGACTATTCCGTTGGTTCCGTCGTGCCAGGCAAACTCAATCAAGCACAGTCACACAATTGGAGGATGGTCTCAAATGTCGAGGACATTTTGTGTGAACAAATGGATACCGCCCAACCTTCATTTCAAGTACCGTACTATTTGAACCACTATTTTAGAGTACAACAACATCATACACGCTCACACACGCACGCACACACCCATTATTCTCCTGAAGCAACCAGGCTCCCTCCTTCTCTGACAGCACCGTTGTGCGTTCTCCTGACAAGATCGACCTCTTTTCTTTTTCCCCGCCCGCTTCGGCATCCCTCTCTTTATTTCTCTTCCTGACGGATGTCAAAACAACTGGGCTCTCTGCGTCTCCCTGGTCCAAACCTGCCCTCTCTCTTCTCTCTCGCCTCCCCCGTCATGGCCCGCGGAGAAAACAACGCCGTCAGACAAACAAACGTCCGGATTAAAGCGCAGACGAGCCGACATCAGAGACAGGTCTCTCTCATCCTCCCCGCCACCCAAGCCCTCTCCGCTTTTCACTCTGAATGGATCAATCAAACCCGGGGCCTCGTCGGATTGGGAATCCCTCCAAAAAAAACGTCCTGGAAAGCGTCCCTCTGTTTTGTGTTTTGTGTTGACTTTCTTTAACGGAGAGAGACGCCTTCGGAGACGTGTGTAGACCTAATCACTCCCTCCAACCCGTTTGAAGTCTGTGTATAGATAATTGCCCCCCCCCCCCCCCCCCCCGCCTCCCCCCCATCCCCCTTCAGAGGCCTGTCTGTACTGTTGCTAATCACCCCCCCCCCCCCCCCCCCCCCAACCCCCCGCCTTGGTGAATGGCAACAGTAAAGTCGTTAGGCTATTGATCTCCTTCCTGTGTGGAAGCCCTCTTAAAGACGCCCTTCAGGCCCTGCGAGGCTGACTCAGCAGGCTTCAGAGACCCGGGTCCCGGTCCCTCCCGGGAGACAGCGGGTGACCGAGGGCACCTCTGCACTGAGCTACCACCTGACAAACGGAGTGGGGGAGGAGGAGGAGGAGGAGGAGGAGGAGGAGAGAGGAGGAGAGAGGGAGGGATTCGGGGGAGGGAGGGAGGGAGAGCGATCTGTCATCTGAATAGAATAAAAAACCCAAAAAAACAGGGAGTTTGAGCATGACGGTGTGTTTTTCAGAAGGTGTCCCCTTTCATCTGGTCGCCTAGCCGACCGGGGGTGGCAGCATCCCGAGCACGGAACACACACACACACACACACACACACACACACACACACATACACATACACATACACACACACACACACACACACACACAAGTCCCAGTCTGCAGACCCAGACAAACCCTCACACTGCCTTCACTGTATCACTCAGGCGGTGGTGAGCCTGTGGTCGGCTTCAGCAAAAACAAGGTTCACATTAACAGTTAGTGGTTTCGTAACCGCTGACCCAAAGAGCTAGTTTTACTTGTGCTGCCTGACTGCTGTTGGGCTGGGTGGAGAGTACTACAGGCCTCTCTTTCATACGTGCACATACTGTAACATATACTGTACACTCACTGAACACTTTGTCAGGAACACTATTCTTAACACTGGGGTAGGGTCTCCCTTTTGCGCTCAAAACAGCCTCAATTCTTCTTCGTGACATCGATTCCACAAGATGTTGGAAAGAAACAATCCTTTGAGATTGTGGTCCATGATGACGTGATTGCGTCAGGCGATTTCCTGCGGATTTTTCAGGTGCACTTTGAAGCTGTGAGTCTCCTGTTGGGACCGCGTCCCAAAGGTGTTCTATTGGATTCGGATCCGGTGACTGGGGAAGGCCACTGAAGAACACTGAACTCATTGTCAGGTTCGTGAAACCAGATTGAGACGACTTTTGCTTTGCAACCTGGTGCATTACCATGCTGGAAGTAGCCATTAGAAGATGGGTACATTGTGGCCATGAAGGGATGCACATGGTCAGCAACAATACTCAAACAGGCTGTGGTATTCAAGTGCTGATTGATTGGTATTAACGGGTCCAAAGAGTGCCAAGAAAACATTCCCCACACCATGACACCACCTGGATGAATGAGAAGGTGTACAGGTGTTTCTAATAAAGTGTTCAGTGAGTGTATATGTTCATCAACACACAGCACACACACACACACACACACACACACACACGCAAAACGTTCAAAAGTGTGTGACATTTGAATACAAAGGAAACTCGCTCAGCGAGAGGAACTGAAGGACTCTTCCGTTTCTGCACTCTCATCCACTGAGCCAAACAATGAGAAACAAAACTAACGGCAGTAAAACACCCACCCACACACACGCTGTCGACATGGCCGTAGATTACCACTAAAGCACCTGCCTTTACGAGCCGTTCTATTGGCCAGGGGTCGATGTGGAATCTCAGCCAGTCAAAACACCGTGCAGTTCACATGAATCATTAACTTTATGAGCTAGGCTAGGCTAGGCTAGGCTAGGCCTGACCACCACAAAGGCGTGACGCACAGTTACCTCTGAACACCAGTCTACAGCATGTCTGGACAACGTGTGTGTGTGTGTGTGTAGGTGTGTGTGTGTGTGTGTGTATGTGCGTGCGTGCGTGCGCGTGCGAGTGTGTGTGTGCGTGCGCGCGCGTGTGTGTGTGTGTTTGCCCTTGTAAGAACACGTGTTTGTGCATGCCCTAAGAAAACACAACCTACTTTCAAAGTT
>NC_137688.1:7848440-7909170 GCF_963989245.1 Nansenia antarctica
GTCAAGTGTAAAAAAACAAAAACAAAACAATAAACACTTAATATGAATACATAACTCCCCTTTCATGGTGACTGACTGATGCCCTCCAGGTAAACAGTGATCAACACTGAGAGGTTTGTGCAGGAGAGGGGGCCCTGGCCTGAACACAATTCTGGTGTTCCTGGGAGAAAATGACCTTATGAATTAGTCATGGGCTCCTTTCTATATTTATAAAAGCCCATCGATCCCACAGATAGCCTTGTCACACCTTATGACTCATTCTGCCTCTACTCCTCTACCTCCCCTTTCCTTGTTTCCTCCCCCCGTTTCCTCTCCTCCTCTCCTCCTCCGATCCCTCCCCTCTAAACTGCTTCAGCCTGTCTGCATGGCTTTAAAAGCTACAGTAGGATGCTAGGCTAGCTACCCCCCACCTCTCTCTCTCTCTCTCTCTCTCTCTCTCTCTCTCTCTCTCTCTGTCTCTCTCCCTATCTCTCTCTCATTCATTCATCCCGTCTTTGACTGGTAATCCTGAATTAGCTCAGGGTATTCCCCGTGGTAAGGTGATGCGAAGGTAACGCGTAACCGAAAAGCCGTCAGTGTCCACACACACTCTCTCATTCATAGGGAGTAGCATGCTGGTAGATGATTCATGTGGAAGGCTACAAGGTCAAGTACTTTGTTCTCAAATAATGAGTGTTGGTGTGTGTGTGTGTGTGTGTGTGTGTGTGTGTGTGTGTGTGTGTGTGTGTGTGTGTGTGAGTGTGTGTGTGTGAGTGTGTGTGTGTGAGTGTGTGTGTGTTGCAGTGCAACAGTATGGCCGTGCTTCTGTGACTGTGTGTTGGTGTTGTGGCTGAGTTCCAGCATGCAGGAGTGAGTCCTGTGTCCTTCAGTCAAGCCACGCTGTCCTCTCTCTCTCTCTCTCTGCTTTTCCTCTCTCTCTCTCTCTCTCTCTCTCTCTCTCTCTCTCTCTCTCTCTCTCCCTCTGCTTTTACTCTCTTTCTCTCTCTCTGTTTTTCCTCTCTTTCTCTCTCTCTCTCTCTCTCTCTCTCTCTCTCTCTCTCTCTCTCTGTCTCTCTCTGCACTATGCTCGCTAGCTTACACACACGTCATCATCTCACTCTTCGCCCCCCCCGCCCCCCCCAAAAACGGACAACAACCCCAGGTGAACGATGCTATCCGCCATCACAGTAGGCTAGCCAGCTCGTTAGCTCCCATACACACCACAAGCCTCGAGCTGAACACCAAACGCTAGCGCTAGGCCACCGCTACCGACTTCATTAGCCGGATGAGCGAAGCAAAGAACCCAAACGAAAAAGCCCCGTAATACAGTATTTAAAAAAAACTGTGTTCAGTGTCAAAAACAGGTTCTTTAGAGCTGGACCATCTGGACCAGCCGGTGTAAAGCCAGCGGTATGAACCCAGAGCTCCCCCTCTCCCTGCCCCTCGCCCTCCCCCTCTCCCTGCCGCTCGCCCTCCCCCTCGCCCTCCCCTTCGGCCTGCCCCTCCCCCTCCCCTTCGCCCTGCCCCTCCCCCTCCCCTTCGCCCTGCCCCTCCCCAAATTTCGTTGTATGGTACCTGTACTATATAAATGACAATAAAGACCATTCATTCATCATTCATTCATTCATTCATTCATCCCCCTCCCCTTCGGCCTGCCCCTCCCCCTCACCTTCCGCCTGCCCCTCCCCTTCGCCCTGCCCCCCCCCCTCCCCCTGCCCCTCTCCCTCCCCCTCTCCCTGCCCCTCGCCCTCCCCTTCGCCCTGCCCCTCCCCCTCCCCCTGCCCCTCGCCCTGCCCCTCGCACCCCCCTTCGCCCTGCCCCTCCCCCTCACCTTCGTGCCCCATCTTGACCGTGGTCTCCTTGGAGTTGTTGTTGTAGATGAGGACGGCCGAGGCGTTGAAGGCCGACGCCTTGAGGATCTTCTCCTTGAAGGTGCAGTTGCCCCGTTGCAGGAGCGCCACCCAGTGGACCGTGCGGGGGGGCACCACGAAGCGGGTGTGGGGGTCGCAGCCCTGGCGGTCCACCACTGGGGAGAGAAGGAGAGGGAAGGGGGAGGAGATGGGCGTTAGGTGCTGTCGCAGAAGGTTGGGTCAATGTTACACGATCTACATACATGTCAGCAGCGGTGGGTTGAGTAAAAGCGAACAGAAAGACAGTTGGGGGTACAAACACACACGCACACGCACGCACACACACACACACACACACACACACCAGTGTTTCCCCTACCATTGCCTAAGAGGAATTATTACGGACATAAACACCAAACATCTGACAAGCTAAAATATCCGCGTTTTTTAAACGCACCCAAACCGAATCTGGCAAGTGGCAAGCCCATAGGCTCGTTGGTAACATTAGTCCGCCAGTAGTCTCGCATAGCCAGACCTATCTCTCCACACTTCACATAGCCAGACCTATCTCTCCACACCTCACATAGCCAGACCTATCTCTCCACACTTCACATAGCCAGACCTATCTCTCCACACTTCACATAGCCAGACCTATCTCTCCACACTTCACATAGCCAGACCTATCTCTCCACACTTCACATAGCCAGACCTATCTCTCTCCACACTTCTCATAGCCAGACCTATCTCTCCACACTTCACATAGCTAGACCTATCTCTCCACACTTCACATAGCTAGACCTATCTCTCCACACTTCACATAGCTAGACCTATCTCTCCACACTTCACATAGCCAGACCTATCTCTCCACACTTCACATAGCCAGACCTATCTCTCCACACTTCGGTTCGCGCTGTGCCGCGCTGGAGAATAATACAACATTGTGCGCGCGACGCGAGAGAGTTTTTGCTGGGTGAGATGTTTTCAGATAGAAAGTAAGCAAGTTGAAACGTTAGCAAATATAATTGCTGAGTGTTCTGACAGAGAAAGTTGGTTAAAATTGGTCGTTATTATTGTGACTAGAAAGTGTCTGACTGACACTTGACAATGACTATAGTTCCATTGTGTAAATAGTGTCAAAGAACTAGCAAGCGAGCTAGCTCAGAGGTGATTAGATGAGCTAGTCTGCTTGCACACTTGCCAGCTAAAGAGCTAACTGGAGGCACTTTATTATTTTACTTAAATTAGATATACAATCTTTCTTATTCTGCTAGAATTGGGCTTCATGGTAATACCATAATGGCATATTTACAGTACATGGACAGTGGATTGAAGCATTTGAAATGTCTGTTTTTTATAGTTGGACATGTTTTTTTTTCCAGGTGAGAGAGTAATGTAAAAATGACATTATCTGACTGCATTGCCCACAGCAATCCAATATTCAATTATAATTATGTTATACATTGATATGGATCAATTTATACCTCTTATTAGATTATAAATACTCTGGTTGTTATGTTTGCCTTTTGGTTGACAGCAAAAGAGGGAGAGAGGAGGATAGGGAGGGAGAGAAGGAGAGAGAGCAGGATGGTGTCGGCACACCAGAGAGAGAGACAGCAAGAACCAGGTGAGAAAGTGGACAGGTAGTCAAGACCACATAAGTAAGTAGCCTTGAGAACCGATGGTTCTGGAGCCTAATGGCCCATAGGGAAGGAGCCTATCTCCTGTTTCCGTAGCGTGAGGCGGCTTAATGTACAAGTTAGTACACCCCCTGGACATGACGTTGGTATGTCGCAGGGTCTTACCCCCTGAGGGGGGGGGGGGGGGGGTCCATGCCACGGTCCATGCCACCCCCCCAAGGCAGCAAACCTAGGGGAAACACTGCACACACACACTGCACATGACTGCCCTTGTACAGCAGCCACAGGTGTGGAGAAGAAACAGTCCACTGTCCACGGACTCTGGACTTCACATAACTAATCTACAACCAGGAATTCTCAGTATGCAGCAGTTCCAAACGGGCCACCAAAATAAACCTTTTGAAAATGAATGAATCTAATTATGGGTGAGAGAAAATGTGAACAAAAACAGCTTAGTTAGTTATAAGCTGAAAAACAAAACAGTATTCCCATAGAAACCCTCTTGAGAGGAACTCTCTCACACTCTCTGTGGTGATTATTGCAACTCTGTCACAAATCCTCCACTGTCAAAAAAACACCACCATGCTAAACCAGAGTTATAGCAACAAAGCTAATTTCAGGAGGAAACCCAGCAGACATGGTAAACAACACTGGCCAGTCCCAGCGTGTAACGACCACCTCAGCGGGCAGCAGGGGCAAGCCACATCAATGGGACAACATGCTGGTCTAGCTTCAGACAGAGCCTGGGGTAAACTGGACAGGGTTTCAGACAGAACCAGAGGTAAACTGTGCAGGGTTTAAACAGACCCAGAGGTAACCTGTGCAGGGTTTAAACAGAACCAGAGGTAAACTGTGCAGGGTTTAAACAGAACCAGAGGTAAACTGTGCAGGGTTTAAACAGACCCAGAGGTAAACTGTGCAGGGTTTAAACAGAACCAGAGGTAAACTGTGCAGGGTTTAAACAGAACCAGAGGTAAACTGTGCAGGGTTTAACCAGAACCACAGGTAAACTGTGCAGGGTTTAAACAGACCCAGAGGTAAACTGTGCAGGGTTTAAACAGAACCAGGGGTAAACTGTGCAGGGTTTAAACAGAACCAGAGGTAAACTGTGCAGGGTTTAAACAGAGCCAGAGGTAAACTGTGCAGGGTTTAAACAGAACCAGCGGTAAACTGTGCAGGGTTTAAACAGAACCAGGGGTAAACTGTGCATGGTATAAACAGAACCAGGGGTAAACTGTGCAGGGTTTAAACAGAACCAGAGGTAAACTGGGCAGGGTTTAAACAGAACCAGAGGTAAACTGTGCAGGGTTTTAACAGACCCAGAGGTAAACTGTGCAGGGTTTAAACAGACCCAGAGGTAAACTGTGCAGGGTTTAAACAGACCCAGAGGTAAACTGTGCAGGGTTTAAACAGACCCAGAGGTAAACTGTGCATGGTTTAAACAGAACCAGAGGTAAACTGTGCATGGTTTAAACAGACCCAGAGGTAAACTGTGCAGGGTTTAAACAGAACCAGAGGTAAACTGTGCAGGGTTTAAACAGACCCAGAGGTAAACTGGGCAGTGTTTAAACAGACCCAGAGGTAAACTGTGCAGGGTTTAAACAGAACCAGAGGTAAACTGGGCAGCGTTTAAACAGACCCAGAGATAAACTGTGCAGGGTTTAAACAGAGCCAGAGGTAAACTGTGCAGGGTTTAACCAGAACCACAGGTAAACTGTGCAGGGTTTAAACAGAACCAGAGGTAACCTGTGCAGCGTTTAAACAGACCCAGAGGTAAACTGTGCAGGGTTTAAACAGAACCAGAGGTAAACTGTGCAGCGTTTAAACAGACCCAGGGGTAAACTGTGCAGGGTTTAAACAGAACCACAGGTAAACTGTGCAGGGTTTAAACAGACCCAGAGGTAAACTGGGCAGCGTTTAAACAGACCCAGAGGTAAACTGGGCAGGGTTTAAACAGACCCAGAGGTAAACTGTGCAGGGTTTAAACAGAACCAGGGGTAAACTGTGCAGGGTTTAAACAGACCCAGAGGTAAACTGTGCAGGGTTTAAACAGAACCAGAGGTAAACTGTGCAGGGTTTAAACAGACCCAGAGGTAAACTGTGCAGGGTTTAAACAGAACCACAGGTAAACTGTGCAGGGTTTAAACAGAACCAGAGGTAAACTGGGCAGGGTTTAAACAGACCCAGAGGTAAACTGTGCAGGGTTTAAACAGACCCAGAGGTAAACTGTGCAGGGTTTAAACAGAACCACAGGTAAACTGTGCAGGGTTTAACCAGAACCACAGGTAAACTGTGCAGGGTTTAAACAGAACCAGAGGTAAACTGGGCAGGGTTTAAACAGAACCAGAGGTAAACTGGGCAGGGTTTAAACAGAACCAGAGGTAACCTGTGCAGCGTTTAAACAGAACCAGAGGTAAACTGTGCAGGGTTTAAACAGAACCAGAGGTAAACTGTGCAGGGTTTAAACAGACCCAGAGGTAAACTGTGCAGGGTTTAAACAGACCCAGAGGTAAACTGGGCAGCGTTTAAACAGACCCAGAGGTAAACTGTGCAGGGTTTAAACAGAACCAGAGGTAAACTGTGCATGGTTTAAACAGAACCACAGGTAAACTGTGCAGGGTTTAAACAGAACCAGAGGTAAACTGTGCATGGTTTAAACAGAACCACAGGTAAACTGTGCAGGGTTTAAACAGAACCAGAGGTAAACTGTGCATGGTTTAAACAGAACCACAGGTAAACTGTGCAGGGTTTAAACAGAACCAGAGGTAAACTGTGCAGGGTTTAAACAGAACCAGAGGTAAACTGGGCAGGGTTTAAACAGAACCAGAGGTAACCTGTGCAGCGTTTAAACAGACCCAGAGGTAAACTGTGCATGGTTTAAACAGAACCACAGGTAAACTGTGCAGGGTTTAAACAGAACCAGGGGTAAACTGTGCAGGGTTTAAACAGAGCCAGAGGTAAACTGTGCAGGGTTTAAACAGAACCAGAGGTAAACTGTGCAGGGTTTAAACAGAACCAGAGGTAAACTGTGCAGGGTTTAAACAGAACCAGAGGTAACCTGTGCAGCGTTTAAACAGAACCAGAGGTAACCTGTGCAGCGTTTAAACAGACCCAGAGGTAAACTGTGCAGCGTTTAAACAGAACCAGAGGTAAACTGTGCAGCGTTTAAACAGAACCAGAGGTAAACTGTGCAGCGTTTAAACAGACCCAGAGGTAAACTGTGCAGCGTTTAAACAGACCCAGAGGTAAACTGTGCAGCGTTTAAACAGACCCAGAGGTAAACTGTGCAGCGTTTAAACACAACCAGAGGTAAACTGTGCAGGGTTTAAACAGACCCAGAGGTAAACTGTGCAGCGTTTAAACAGACCCAGAGGTAAACTGTGCAGGGTTTAAACAGACCCAGAGGTAAACTGTGCAGGGTTTAAACAGAACCAGAGGTAAACTGGGCAGCGTTTAAACAGAACCAGAGGTAACCTGTGCAGGGTTTAAACAGACCCAGAGGTAAACTGTGCAGGGTTTAAACAGACCCAGAGGTAAACTGGGCAGGGTTTAAACAGAACCAGAGGTAAACTGTGCAGGGTTTAAACAGAACCAGAGGTAACCTGTGCAGGGTTTAAACAGAGCCAGAGGTAAACTGTGCAGGGTTTAAACAGACCGAGAGGTAAACTGTGCAGGGTTTAAACAGAACCAGAGGTAACCTGTGCAGGGTTTAAACAGACCCAGAGGTAAACTGTGCAGGGTTTAAACAGACCCAGAGGTAAACTGTGCAGGGTTTAAACAGAACCAGAGGTAACCTGTGCAGCGTTTAAACAGACCCAGAGGTAAACTGTGCAGGGTTTAAACAGACCCAGAGGTAAACTGTGCAGGGTTTAAACAGAACCAGAGGTAACCTGTGCAGGGTTTAAACAGACCCAGAGGTAAACTGTGCAGGGTTTAAACAGACCCAGAGGTAAACTGTGCAGGGTTTAAACAGACCCAGAGGTAAACTGTGCAGGGTTTAAACAGACCCAGAGGTAAACTGTGCAGGGTTTAAACAGAACCAGAGGTAACCTGTACAGCGTTTAAACAGACCCAGAGGTAACCTGTGCAGCGTTTAAACGCGGGGATGGAGGGAGGGAGGCAGGGAGGGTGGGGGGGAGGGATGGAGGGAAGGAGGGAGGGAGGCAGGGAGGGTGGGAGGGAGGGGATGGAGGGAGGGAGGGAGGGAGGGAGGGAAGGAGGGAGGGAGGCAGGGAGGGTGGGAGGGAGGGAGGGGATGGAGGGAGGGAAGGAGGGAGGGAGGCAGGGAGGGTGGGAGGGAGGGAGGGGATGGAGGGAGGGGATGGAGGGAGGGAGGGAGGGAAGGAGGGAGGGAGGCAGGGAGGGAGGGAGGGGATGGAGGGAGGGAGGGAGGCAGGGAGGGAGGGTGGGAGGGGATGGAGGGAGGGAGGCAGGGAGGGAGGGGATGGAGGGAGGGAAGGAGGGAGGGAGGCAGGGAGGGTGGGAGGGAGGGAGGGAGGGGATGGAGGGAGGGAGGCAGGGAGGGTGGGAGGGAGGCAGGGAGGGAGGGAAGGAGGGAGGGAGGGGATGGAGGGAGGGAAGGAGGAAGGGAGGGAAGGAGGGAGGGAGGGAGGGAAGGAGGGACGGAGGGAGGGAGGGAGGGAAGGAGGGAGGCAGGGAGGGAGGGAGGGGATGGAGGGAGGGAGGGAGGCAGGGAGGGAGGGTGGGAGGGGATGGAGGGAGGGAGGCAGGGAGGGAGGGGATGGAGGGAGGGAAGGAGGGAGGGAGGCAGGGAGGGTGGGAGGGAGGGAGGGAGGGGATGGAGGGAGGGAGGCAGGGAGGGTGGCAGGGAGGCAGGGAGGGAGGGAGGGAGGGAAGGAGGGAGGGAGGGAGGGGATGGAGGGAGGGAAGGAGGAAGGGAGGGAAGGAGGGAGGGAGGGAGGGACGGAGGGAGGGAGGGAAGGAGGGAGGGGATGGAGGGAGGGAAGGGATGGAGGGAGGGAAGGAGGGAGGGAGGGACAGTGTTTCTGCTTGTTTCAGCATCCATTCTGGATCCTGTATCAGTCAAATCAGCGATGAGAGAGAACCTTGCGTTAAAAGCAACTGCCTGTTTGTGCGTGTACTGCATGGGGAACATGTGTGTTTGTACTGTAATTGCATACGTGTTTGCAACTGTGGGTGGTGTCTGTATATAATTACCCTCGCTGAGACCAGGCTTGCCTGGTTCAGAACGTGGAAACCGTTTACAGAAAGTAGCTACAAAGCGGTGGAATCCTGTTTCAAACGAGTGACCTCACCACACATCAAACCAATCAAATACCTTAACCTTACGTCAGGACCTTACACCTTCATCCACTTCCATTTTCTTCCTATGGCAAGCTAGCGTAGGTAACACCTCTCTACAAAACAGTCCTACCCGGTCAGGAAAGACCACGCACATCACAACAAGCAGCCATCTAGAGCGACGTGTACGAGCATGTGGGGGAGGGTTCTGGGAATGTAACCTGCAATGAAATTACTCATCTAAAACTCTCAGAAGGAGGCGTGAGAACAATGTGATTTGGAGGGCTCTTACCACAGCTTGACTTAACTGAAAGAGGCTGAGAGTGCAGTGTGTGTGTGTGTGTGTGTGTGTGTGTGTGTGAGTGTGTGTGGGGGGGGGGATGTGTGTGTGGGGGTGTGTGTGTATGTATTACATAGGGTTAGTGACTTACTGTACGCTGTCTGGCTATACGGGTAGCTAGCCAATGACCTTGACTAACAGTACCCAGATAAAACTCAATATCATAATTATATTCAAAGAAGGGGGGGAAAAAAAGGGGGGGGGGGGGGGGAGTCATCGGAAAAAAAAAAGAGGCCATGTAGCCTAATTTGCACCAAATGTTGCACGCCCCCTCATACTGGGACTAACACCAGCCTAGGAGAGTGAGGCGGAAATGCACTCGATTAGGAAGGTAATCTTAATAAGCCACCTTCCAGGAGAATTGGGGGGGGATTAGATTCAGCCGCCAGCGCGTACGGGTGGCAGGTGTCTGTCAGCACGAGCCCTGTCCCTACCGTCAAGGCAGCAAGCAAGCCCTGGTTGGGAAAGTGACTTTACCGCATCATCAAGAGTCTTCTCAGGGCTCGCAATCACTTATTGATCAGGTTCAGTTTTAGACACTTTTGACGTTTTTTTTTGGGTGATGACAGTATGAGTCCGTCTTAAGGATAGAGCTGGAAATGACAGTTGGGATACAGACAGACAGACAGACACACAGACAGACAGATGTACGCACGCACAAACGCACGCACCCCCACACACACACACACACACCATCTTTCAAACAGACACACATAGGTCCTTGTCCCTGCCACAGCATGTCATATTTCAGAGCTAAGCCACTGACTGAAAATGATTAAGTGATGTTCAGAGAGCGAGCAAAAGAGAGCGAGAGAGAGAGAGAGAGAGAGAGAGAGAGAGAGAGAAATAACACAGTATTCAATCTCATGAGAGGATCGGATCAAATCAAAGCCAAGGCTTGCAATATGACCCAGAAAAGTACAAGTTAATCTTTCTCTCTCTGCCTGTCACAAACATACATACACACACACACACACACACACACACGCACACACACTTGATGCCATATTGGGCTGAAACAGCAAACTACACAGTATGATGACAACACACAGAGAGTATAATGGCACTCTTCGAGTACCCAGAATGCCCCAGGGTAAGCTGTATCCCAGAAGCAGGGATGGGCATGAGTACTTGAGTACTCGAACAGATGGTGAATCTCGTTCTTCAACCAGAGATCTTTTATTTAAAACCTTTTTTTGAACCAACCTTTTATTCACCTCTCTGCACAACACACAGATCACATCTTGGCTGCTCCTGCCTTTTTAATATGTGACGGCACCAGTGGCGGCTGGCCGATAGAGGGCGCTGGGGCGCCGCCCCCACCTTCACTTCCTCGTTGCGATTTGTAAAAGTTTTTTTTTTAAATAAACATTGTTTATTCACAAAATGCGGCTGATATTCTGTCGGCGCCTATCAGCATTCATTAAAAATCCTCCAATACAATAAACATTTTTATCTCTGTGTGTGTGTGTGTGTGTGTGTGTGTAAAACTCACTGTTAAAATACATAGGGAGAGAACGCGGGGCGCCGTGTCAATGCAAGTCTATGCCAGGACGAATACTTTTCGTTTACACGTGAGCTGTAGCAGCGCTCCAATTGGCTGTCTCTATTTCTTGGCCAGGACGCACATTTGTGCGCCCTGGCCAAGAAATCTCCGGTTGTATTGCAGACAATGCATTATGCTGAGGACTCCCGACTTCCGGTTTTCCGGACTTCGGGCTTCCGGAGTATTTTAAATGAACATTCGTAATGTCTGTCTCTGATGTTCATGGTCAATTAAATCAGCCTATTTTGTGCAACTAATAATGTTCCTGCTAATGGGTTAACCAAGCAGCCTTGCACCTAACGTGCAAGCACCTATCTTCGAACTATTCATAGCAATATGCGCGGGGCAAGGCGGCGGTACGGGTAAACACGGCTCATGTTCTGTCATCAAAGGTAAGAGTTGGTTTTCTTTAACTCAGCTGATGCATTGTTGTGTTTCTGACATGGTCTGGTTGTGTTTCTGACATGGTCTGGTTGTGTTACAGACATGGTCTGGTTGTGATACAGACATGGTCTGGTTGTGTTTCTGACATGGTCTGGTTGTGTTTCTGACATGGTCTGGTTGTGATACATCATTGAATGTGTTGACCTGCTGTGATGTGTTGACCACCATCACTCTCCATCATCCTCCATCATGTGTCTATGAAATAGATAGTTACTGTACTACTGACTGCAGCATTCATCTCTGCTCATTGATGTAGCCATGTCACACAGACACATAGTACACATATTCATCTGCTACCTTTATTAACCTGAGTGTAGCTGTGAGGCCTGTACTAGCCTTGTTGACTAGACTTCCTCCTTGTCTGACACTGGGTATTGGACCGTACCGACGTCCATAGACCGGTCACTCTTCCACCTCAGTGTCTGTAGTTGACAGGGTAACTTCTCCATGGCCCACAAGGTCATTTTAAGGGTGAAAGTTTAAATTATACAATGGTTGTAATGCCAGTGCGTGTTTTATGCGCGTGCACGCGAAAAAAAATCGTGCACGCGAAAAAAAAATCTGCGCGCGAAAGAGGACCTCCACGCCACACTGCTGTGCCCCACCCAAATTTTGGGCCACCAGCCGCCACTGTTGGTGAAACCGGGAACAAGTCGGCAACCGACCATGTGTTCAGACTTTTATTCTGAAAGATGTAAATACTAGGGGTGGGCATCAATGATCGACGATCGATAATTGATTGATAAGGATCTTGGTCGATCACAAAATATTTTGCTCGATAATCATTAATAAATTGAGTGGAAATGAGTTTGTCCACGTTATGTGTGAGAAATGAACTTTGCATTTGCCTTCGCATTGAATTTCGCAACGCAGTACGGCATGATGCAACAAGTTACGCCGCTCATTGCAAACACTGCGCAGTGACATATAAACACGACGACGACCCCGATGAAATACCACCTGCAAACAGTACATCCGACCCTGATTGCTCCTTCGCTACCTTCTCAGCCCTCCATCACGTCTCATCTAATACGCGGGAGGTGTGATGCACAACGAGAAGAGAAAGTAACGATGGCCATCTGCAAATTAAACAGATATTCTGCCGCTCAGTTTTGTCGAGGGTAGAGGATTTTGTGTGCTCATGCAAATAGTCGAGCCAGCATATCCTATTCCATCGCGACGTTCCATAACGTCCCCATAAGTCTGTGTCTGTTTGCTTTCTGTGTTCCTTGTCTTTATCTGTTCCTTTACCCGGGCTGCGCCCCGGGCCGATGTAAAAGTTGGATGGGGGGCGCATTATAAATAAAATTAACATTAACATTAACATTAACATAACCAGGGGCATAGAAATCAAGAATAACGTTTTTTCCCCAAGGAAAACATGCTTGTTATTTCTGTCCTAGGCGTTGTTTTAATGAAAAAAAAGTGTATCAATTAATCGATAATTGATCGTTAATTCTTGTGATTATCGAAAAATAAATTTTGATCGTTTGCCCAGCCCTAGTAAATACATTTCAACGTTGTTTAAAATCAATGACACACTTTCTAGTTAAGCCAAAAATATTGCAATGCAATGGATTTGGTGAGTAATCCATAGTAGTTTCACCGGCTGCCATCACATATGAGTACTCGGGAAGAAAGGCATGCGAGTACAGAACAGTCTAAATAATTCGAACGCCCATCCCTACCCAGAAGCCTCAGCTGCTGTCAATACTCATCCAATGGGCGACAGTAACTGAGGGTCACTGGGAGTCTTGGATTTAATTGTCATTGGCGTTCCGGATTTGGGGCACGCAAACGCACGTTGACGGGAGGGAATGAGGACTGAAAATCTACACAGCACACGATGATCAAGTCGCCTATTTTCTTGTGTGTTTATCTATTTCATACTGTTAGTTTCACCAAGATGGGTGATAACACCTGTTGGTTGCCACCAGTTCTGTTTGATCATTTGCATTACTGTAGCTCAGGGCCAAGGCCCTGAAAAGTGTTTAACGTACATTAGTCCCTTCAGACAGGGAGATGTTCTCATATCTGAGAGTTACTGTATACAGGGTTCCCACACCTTCTGAAACATCAAATTCAAGCACTTTTCAAGGACTTTCAAGACTCAATTTCCTCAAATTCAAGGTCCCAACACGGCATAGTTTGAGACAGATTTGGATGAGAATTTATAGAATAGGAACTATCTGCTCACAGACAACAATTAGGCTTTTGAATGTAGGGGCTTGAACACTAGATGGTCTCTTGCCTTCTCTACCACAGCACAGCAAAACAATATATTGTGAAATATTTTTCTTTTGAGAGAGAGAGAGAGAGAGGGAATTCAAGCACTTTCAGACCTTGATTTCTTTTTCTCAAATTCACAAACTTTCAAGGATTTCAAGGACCCGTGGGAACCCTGTGTATAATACAGCGGGGGAAAAAAAGAAAAAAATCTCCAAAGACGCTGCTACAGTAGCCACGAGCCTGGTGCAGACTGTTGCACGATGAACGTGTCATTTAACGGAGAGCTCCAAATGAAGAGCTTGCCCTTTACTGTGTCTTAACGACCTGCTTGGGGCGAGATACTAGCCGAAGAGATGGTCTTGGGTTGTGTTGTTGGCTGCTGTGGGAACCCACTAAGAGAGATTGAAGAGTGTGTGTGTGGGGGTGGGTGAGTGTGGGGGCTATAACAGCTAGAGAAAACCTCAAAGACTACAGGAAGTGTGAAACTGGGACAAAACCTGACAAGACAGGAAACCGTCTACTGGTATATGAGATATGAGGGTGAGAATCGACACAGAGGTTAGCTGTGCTAACTGCCGTGCATCAGCGGAACCCTCGCAAGGGCCGTGTCGACGCCCTCTTTTTGCAAAACATTGGGGGAGTGGGGGGCACATGGGGGGGGAAGTCGGGGGTGAATCCACGAAAGCCGCTGATCCATATCTCGCTTCTGAGTACTTGGCAAGACTGCAGAGAGGCCTATGAGGGAGGACATCTGTGTGAACGTTAGAGACTAACCTCAGCTAACCTCCGAGCAGCTGAACTGCTGGGACACGGACGTGTGAAATGCTGCAATGTAAAATGAGACGTACTGTACTTCTACTTCCCGAAACCGTTGAACCTGCCTAACACATAAGAGTAATCCTACTACCGTGGTGACTGGCTGCAGTATATCTTTATTATAGTAGTACCATTACTCATCCAAGCGAGCTCTTAAAAACATCACCACCATTGTACAAAAAACATTAAGCATCACTATAATGCATGACAGTGAAACACAGACAGACTGTCCATGGGATTCTTCAAGCTCCACTCCACTGAGGGCTCTCCTCTCTGGCACTTAAGCTTCAGTTCAATCAACGGGTAAGCGTGGTGGTAGTGGTGTGTGTGTGGGTGTGTGTGTGTGTGTGTGTGTGTGTGTGTGTGAGTCGAACTGCTGAGGCTCACACGGAGGACCGTGATGAGGTTCAGTAGTAATTACACCCCGAAAAATGATGATGACATCACTGCCGTGCCAGCCTCGGGAAACCATCAAGACGAGGTCATCATCCTTATCCTCTTTATCACGCCGTGAACGACGGCCTTTGTGTTTTACCTTTACCCACGGTACAACAGACAAGCCTGATGCTGACAATACACACTGCTGAGGACATCAGAACATCCTTTATGTCCCTCTGCCACCGGACAGTCTATCCACGACACGACAAGTAATACACCAAGTAATATCCGTGGACTGTCCACGTGAATTGTTGAACCTTCCCCCCCAAAACACATTACACTTCACATCCCAAGACAACAATGTCGTCGAGTCCAATACCCCGACATCGTGTCAATTTACCACCCCCGCTGTGAAATGCCATAAAGATGGCGTTGTTATGACGACGCGGAGGCCGCTACGTCTTGGCGCTCCCATCTGTCTCTCCTCCGTTCCGCGCCCGCGGGACCGCGGGGGACTGGGCGATTTAACGGCACATTGTGTCCTTAATGTTGCGGAGGGATCTCCGTTTCACCCCCCCCCCCTCGCCGCTCCCACCAATCGCAACGGCCGATCCGTCATGATCATCGGCGGGGGACTCAGGGAGCCTCTGCTCTCTCTGCTCCAGAGCTGCCCTCCTCACTCTCTCTCACTTAGCCACAGCTCGCGGCCCACAGCAGCCTGCTGATAAAAGCGGCACACAACGAAAGATAATGCGCCGCAGTGTAATAGGGAAATCTCGTGACTAACCCAGGCTGTTACGACACGTCTGACTTGTTTTTAAGGAGTTGTGTGTGAATAACACGTCTTAGCCACTTGGTGGTGTGTGGTGGTATTATAATGTAACATTACACGTTAGGTATTATTTTCCCCCTCGGCCATAGTATGAGTATGAATCCATGAATGCCCAAGTGTATTTCAAGTGCTGCTTACCGTGCCAAGTGTACATAGTAATGGTCTAATTATTACACCGCCACTGAGCGGGAACACTTTTGCATTTTACAGGGGGGTGTTTCATGCCATCAAATGTCACGTCTCTGTAGACTGGATGGATGAATAACTGGGCAAGAAGACAGCCGTCCGGCTTCTGTGGGGGAGTGGATGGATGAATAACTGGGCAAGCAGACAGCCGTCCGGCTTCTGTGGGGGAGGAGGAGGAGCGAGGGTATGAGTGTTGGTCGTCCAATGGCCCGGGGCGAGGCTAATTAGCCCGCGTCCCCGCCGTGCTGCACGCCGTTCGCCGTGCCAGGGTCATTTACCGCCGTGTGGGCCCACTCAACCGCCACAAATCACTGTGTTCACCGCGCAGCCACACAGCAGCACCGCGGGGCCCTCCGGTGTCATTGGCCGAGTCGTTTTTTACGGCCATTTTTTTGGGACGTGGTCCTCGGTGGTCCTCTGTGGCTCGGTCGGTAGAGCGTGGCGCTAACAACGCTTAGGATTCCCGCTGGGACCATATATACTGAAAAATCTATGCACTCACTGCCATGTAAATCGCTTTGGATGAAAGCGTCAGCTAAATGGCGTATATTATACATATACTGTATATTAGGAGTCTCCATATGACTGGTTGGTTGGTCTGCTTTCGGTCTCACTACTGGTTTGGTGGCGGTGGTGGTGGTGGTGGTGGTGGTGGTGGTGGTGGTGATGTGCTGGCTTCTCTGATAGGGTTGGTGGTTTGTTTTATCAGTGCGAGGTGCTCATGGGCAAGGTGGGAACTGGGAGAAGTGAATGGATGGATGGCTGCGGAGGAAAAGCAGCACGTGAGAAGGGAGGGAAGTGGATGGTAAATGGACTGACTTACAGCATATAGCGCCTTTATCCAAAGCGCTTTACGACGGCCTCTCATTCACCCATTCACTCACATTCACACACTAATGGCGGCCAAGCTACCATGCAAGGCGCCGGCCCCGCTCATTGGGAGCAATTTGGGGTTCAGTGTCTTGCCCAAGTACACCTCGACATGTGGCCAGCCGGGGCTCGAACCACCAATCTGCCAACCTTACGATCATTAGACGGCAGCTCTACCTCCTGTGCCACAGCCGCCCCACGGATGGAGGAGGAGGAGGAGGAGGAGGATGAGGAAGAGGGAGAGGAGATTAAACCATGGCTCTGCTCGTGGTTACAGCTTGCCGAGGGGCACGGAGCAGCTTGGGCTCAGATCGTTTCATCTCCCCCACCATATGTCCTCTGCCCTGGGAGGCCCTCTTCCCTGGGAGGCCCGCTGCCCTGGGAGACCCACTGCCGCGCTCCTACGGGTGGACGGCCGGGGGGCTAGGAGCACGGAGACGGAGAGGCAGGGCAGCCTGAGTGGGAAGCGTTAGGCTAGCTCACGACGGCTCCTCTCAGAACAGGAGGCGCTAAATCAACCCGGTGTGTGTTTCAAGAGACCGCGGGCCGTCGGGCCATGGAGGAGTCTGGAGGAGGACACTGCGTGGGCTGTGTTTTAAAACAGCTCTCAGGGAAATGTAAACCGCCGCTTGCGAAGTGCTACTCACACTCCTAGTAACTGACATTAAACAGTTTAAATGACATTAAACACAGATAGCTAATAGAAAGGTCATATGAGGATATTGGAGGGTAAGAAACTTTACTTAACAAGAACACTGAAACACAATAGTACGTATGGCACTGGGTCAACACCCCATCTACAGTCGTATTGAGCTCTGCACAACAACAACAACAACAACAACAACAACAACAACAACAAAATACCAGAGAGGGGGATGGAATTTAAAAGAAACTGCCCGGGCCACATGCCCAAGCTCTGCTGGGGGTCAAAGTTCAAAGGGCAGAGACTGGTCTGCAGAGAGAGAGAGAGAGAGAGAGAGAGAGAGAGAGAGAGAGAGAGAGAGAGAGTAGTTGTAGAGGTGGTCCAAATACCTTCCATATCACTGCCAAGACAGCCACGTCCAGTTTGACAAAGCCAAGACTTAATTTCCGTTTCTATAGAACAGGCACCTGGCAACCGTTGCAGCGATATCTATTCACCATTGTCATGAAATCTAAACAACAGAGAGTAGTCCTTGAGAAAAGCACAACGTTAGCGTTATAACCAACGCCAATGTAGGCTAGAGTGGTTCTGGGCCAATGGCTGGTGACCCCACGAAACCAGACCAAATGTCTGGAGGACAGAGAGCGGTCACAGACGCCAAAGAGGCCCTCATGAATTGTGGGTAGCACTGTATTTACGGAAGAGGAATCCCCAGGTACTTACAAAGGTCCAGGTAACTACAGGACAACAACCCACGTATTACTATAACATTACCATAACTGATAAAGTGCTTCCAAAATGTGTTTCCATTGACTTTATTTCTCCTTATACTCATTGTGTCTCAGTCGAACAGGTACGTAGGTAGGTACGTACAAGTGGACGCACGTTCAGTGTCAGCCATGGCTGTGTGGTGCAAAGGCAGTAGGCACTGTCCTTGAAGCGTTCCACGTAGGTTAAGAGAGAGGTTGGTTTCTCTCAGACCCGGTCACGCTAAAGAAGATCCATCCATCCTTTCCGACACAGTAAACACAGCGTGACCTTGACTGACCTTCAGCGGAGTAACGGAACACTGTGGAGCCCACACTGACGGAGAGCAGCTGGGAAACCGTTCTATTTCGGTCCTCCGTAACCCCACTTAAACTGAAGAGTCTTACAACGACACTAACAGCAAGCCCACCCGTTCCTCTTCCAGGAAGGCGTCACTGGACCAAACACAGTTGTCATCGGGGTCTTCCATGCAAACTACAGCTAACGTTATACTACTGACCAACTCCTTAGTCTTACTGGTGAAATTCACCCATGGTCATAGATGTATATCTTTCGATCCGTAATGAAAAGTCTCAATTGAAAGTAGGATTTAGTCAGTGATTTAGTCAAGTTTCAAGTTGTATTGTTAAGTCCCATTACACAAGTGTAAGAGAATTAAAACACTTTGGCTCGGGTTCCTGACGTCGCAGCACAAGACAATAAGCCAACAGGCATAACTCCAGATAAAAAAGTGACAATAGTACAGGACATAATTATTAAGTGACAATAAGGCACAAGACAATAAAGCAATAGGCATAACTCAAGATAAAAAAAAGTGACAATAGTACAGGACATACTGTAAGTGAGAAATAGATTAGGATTTGGCCTAATTTGTGTTGCTATATCAACAAGCTGTTGATGTTCCACTCTGCCTGAATGCGTTTGGGTTCAATCAGACTCTCACAGACAGGGTTAGGGGTCAATACCCCCGCCCCCACGACCCCCCCCCCACACCACCCCTACCAGCAGGAGACAATGGAAACTAGGCCATCGGTGGTCAACAGCAGCAATGGAACAAAAGACAATGGATATAGTAGTCTAAATGGGGAGACACAAAGGTACATTATGTCTGCTCAGGATTCAACCAGTGCAGGTCCCCCAAATGAACGGATACACGCCACTGTACGGCAACGTTTAACGGCAACGCCCACAACAGGTAATGAAACCGTCGTGTGCTACAGTTAGCCTACTCCACCGGCCACTTCAGTTTCCATAGCAACTACATACCTATCATGTTTTCTGATAATGACACAAGGGCAGAGAAACCTTGACAAAAGGAACACGTTCACAGAGGAAAGCACAGCACATGGCTATCAAGAACAAAAGAACAGCGGTAGTAGATTGAAACGTCTGACGTTTCGCTGTGGTGCCTCTCTTTCTTCCTTTGACAGTAGCGGAAGACAGGGTGAACATTTTCCACCCCGTTTTCACTCTAAAAACATTCTCGGTTTCATGCTCCTCTGAGCTTTTTCTGTGCTTCCTGTAACCTGAACACGTATAACGACCAGAGCGTCAGACGGTCCAGGGTTCACGCCTTCCGACGCTGGGAAGACGATCTGGCCCCCATTGGTTGCATTATTGACATAATACATCCCTATTGGCCTATTGGTGCATTACAGATGCCTGGCAAGGGGACAAGGGCAAGGGATGATTCAGCTAAATTCTCATACAGAAAGTGTTTTTCTAGGTAATCCACCACGTAATGTATCATCGTGGCTAGTGGACCTGGTTAATGGGCGTGTGACCTGTTTGTTGACGTGGAGGGTGTAGAATGTGGAGGGTGTAGAATGTGGAGGGTGTAGAATGTGGAGGGTGTAGAATGTGAAGGGTGTAGAACGTGGAGGGTGTAGAACGTTGAGGGTGTAGAACGTGGAGGGTGTAGAACGTGGAGGGTGTAGAACGTGAAGGGTGTAGAACTTGAAGGGTGTAGAATGTGGAGGGTGTAGAACGTGGAGGGTGTAGAATGTGAAGGGTGTAGAACTTGAAGGGTGTAGAATGTGGAGGGTGTAGAACGTGGAGGGTGTAGAATGTGAAGGGTGTAGAACTTGAAGGGTGTAGAATGTGAAGGGTGTAGAACGTTGAGGGTGTAGAATGTGAAGGGTGTAGAACGTGGAGGGTGTAGAACGTTGAGGGTGTAGAACGTGGAGGGTGTAGAACGTGGAGGGTGTAGAATGTGAAGGGTGTAGAACTTGAAGGGTGTAGAATGTGGAGGGTGTAGAACGTGGAGGGTGTAGAATGTGAAGGGTGTAGAACGTGGAGGGTGTAGAATGTGGAGGGTGTAGAACGTGGAGGGTGTAGAACGTGGAGGGTGTAGAATGTGAAGGGTGTAGAACGTGGAGGGTGTAGAATGTGGAGGGTGTAGAACGTGAAGGGTGTAGAACGTGGAGGGTGTAGAATGTGGAGGGTGTAGAATGTGGAGGGTGTAGAACGTGGAGGGTGTAGAATGTGAAGGGTGTAGAACGTGGAGGGTGTAGAACGTGGAGGGTGTAGAATGTGGAGGGTGTAGAACGTGGAGGGTGTAGAATGTGAAGGGTGTAGAATGTGGAGGGTGTAGAACGTGGAGGGTGTAGAATGTGGAGGGTGTAGGACGTGAAGGGTGTAGAACGTGGAGGGTGTAGAATGTGGAGGGTGTAGAACGTGAAGGGTGTAGAATGTGGAGGGTGTAGAACGTGAAGGGTGTAGAACGTGGAGGGTGTAGAACGTGAAGGGTGTAGAACGTGGAGGGTGTAGAATGTGGAGGGTGTAGAATGTGGAGGGTGTAGAATGTGGAGGGTGTAGAATGTGGAGGGTGTAGAACGTGAAGGGTGTAGAATGGGGGGATGTGGACTCACATAGTTAGAGCAGTGGCACACCGTATTCATAACAACTCTGCTGCATGAAAATAAGCTCAGATATGAACACACACATGCGCACGCACGCACGCATGCACACACACACACACACACACACACACACACACACACACACACACACACACACACACACACAGACCGACCCTGCAGTGCATGCAGGGAGGGGCGGGTGGGGGAATATGATGTTACAATTGTAAATACCATGCATGCGAAATCTACTCCCTGCCCCCCCTCTGGAGAACACTTCAGACGCTCCTTCAAACCGAGCCCTCCTCACCAGTCAGTCAGGCCTGTCTCAGCACTGTTACATAAGCCCTGGGGAAGGGTGTTTAGGGGACGCTGCTGTTTAGTGTTTACCAAAGCTGAGAGGGGGAAGAGACACAGGACTGCCTCTGTCTGTCGCATACTGTATCCACCCCGAACCAGCCTTGTTTACAAGGGCCAGATTAGCCGCCAGGCACTCGAAAACAAGAGGCTTAAAGAGAGGAAATGGGAGTTTGAGGCCCAAAGTCCAACAAGAGTGGAGCTGCTGAACGCAACTCGGTTATGTTGATTGTGCAAATCCGCCTACTGTTTATTTGCAAAATTGTTCCATTGAAGAAAAAAAAAAGTCCAGGAAGTATCATGAAGTATTTCCTTTGACGTTCTGGTAAGAGACAGGGTTTACAGGAACATAGCTGCTCGCTGAGGTCAGAGTGCAGCCAGGCTATTTAAAGTCTGCAGCTTGACGTCTGAGGAGAGATTAGGGCAAAAAAAATGGGGAAACGCAAAATGCTGATGTCAAGGAGGATATGTCACAATATTGTGTGTTGAAGTACCAAGAGGAACACATTGCCTGAAAATGTAGGAGTGTTATCGCACTACCCCGGCGAAGGCAATGTGGTACATTAGCAGACATTCCACAATAGTCCCAGTGGCTGTGTTGTTGTTGTCTTAAGAGGCATTACACATTTGTCATTTAAACGACTGTGTCCTCTGTGTCAACAGCAGCATAATTGGGAACGAAAGGCATAATAGAATCATTGATAGTTTCAATAGAAGGAATTAACTTGCTATGTCTATGCATAATACGCCTGCTATTTCAAACAAGTATCATCTTGAATGAAATCAATAATAGGCTGATGTGGGTGATCCGGGGCTTTGATAGAACACAAAGGCAGTGACACCTGCTAACTCTCTCTCTCTCTCTCTCTCTCTCTCTCTCACACACACACACACACACACACACACACACTCTCTCTCTCTCTCTCTCTCTCCCTCTCTCTCTCTCTCCTCTCTCTCTCTCTCTCTCTCTCTCTCTCTCTCTCTCTCTCTCACACACACACACACATACACACACGCGCGCGCACACACACACACACACACACACACACACACACACACACACACACACACACACACACACACACACCCTTGGGATGGCGCTTATTGATTATTACACTGAAGCAATGTCTGGACTGGAACAACAACAAAAAAAGTATGCGAAATAATGGATTTCATTCGCTATTACTGTAGTTGCAAAGTGTGTGAGCCAGTAGGATTATTGACAGTTTAAGTACAAAGCAATTCCTCAATGTCGCTCAGAAATACATTAATGGCCGGACAAAGAAAATAAACAAGGACATTAATTATAATTGGGCATAACACAGAGCTGCAAAAGAGATGCACTTTAGATGCATGCGTAATTATACTTGGCCTAGGCTATCCATACTTCTAATGACCATGCATCATTGTTGATCTGATACCTATACATACTTCTAATGACCATGCATGCATCATTTGTTGATCTGATTGATACCTTACCTCCATGATAAGGTGCAGGTGTGATCACGATCCCTTTCGCGTCCACCTTCGGCGAATTCTGCCCGTAACACCCATCGTCCTTGCTGAGGATTTGCTTGGGGTTCCCCTTGGAGTCAAGAACGGTGGCGTTCACCACGGCGCTGACGTGGTCGTCCTTGCTGATGGTTTTGTCGGCGGCACGGATCGACAGCACACACCTGGGCACGAAGAAGAGCACCAACAAGACGGCGGCGGGGAGGAGGGAGCTGCTGCATGGCGGTGCTGCGGTCCACCTCTTGGGCATCTTCGGGAATGTCTGTATTGTAATTCCCCACCTTTTTACATCCAATCTGTTACTCAGCGAATGGAACCACGACAAAATGGATGGATTTATCCCCCCCCCAAAAAAAGACAACAGAGGCCGGACTCTCGGAGGACTGTAGAGTTATTTCATACCTTCCTGGCGGCGTCCGCGTCCCGTCATAAAAACATGCTGTCTCCTCTTCTCAAGAAGCAGGCCAGCCTGGGTCGACCCGGGTCAGCCTTGTAGTGGAAAAGCACCAATGGTAGTCTTATTCCAACACGGTGTCCTCTTCACATGGTAGTCTTATTCCAACAACGGTGTCTCGCTGTCCTACATCGCCTTGGAACGAACAACAAAACCCCCCCGTACATTAGAGCTATAATACACCAGGTGGAATGATCATAAATGAGAAAATGATGATAATGATAATGATAAAGGACTTTGAGCTGCAACGTTTGCAGGAAAGGTGCTACACAAATAAAGGTTATTGTTGTTGTTATTATTATTATTATTATTATTATTATTATTATTATTATTATTATTATTATTATGAAAGCAAGCCAAGAAGCAAGTGTCAATCTGTCGTGTCAACCTAGATATCTAGATACAATAATATTCTATTAGAACGATGTTATGATTCGCTTCGATGCGCATTCATGTGAAACACGAAATGCATTGAACGCACATCCATGTATTATTATTATTATTATTATTATTATTATTATTATTATTATTGCAGAACGGGACTACACTACTAAACAAAATAAGAGCACACTATCTGGATAGCATTAAGACGTCAATGACCAAAAATAATGTGAATTATTTAATTAATAAGGTTTTATTATGGAAGGTTATTCTCATGTGTTAGCTTAGAGACCATATCATTACAGCATAGGAGCCATTCTAATATTTCCCATGTAAAGCTGTCTACCGTAAATGTCTTTCTAAAGGGCACACATGTTACAGATGTGCATTAATTTTTGGCTACAAGTGACCAGCTGTCATCGCTGCTTTGTGTGTTTTTTCCTGCTATCCGTTTTCCTGCTATCCGTGCATTCACCAGTCACTCTTATTTTTACGCATTTTTTTTAACGCATTTTTTTTTACCACCTACCTTCTCCATTACGTCGAACCCCAAAGCGGTATTTAAAAACAAAACAGCTCTCGGCTTGCTTTAATATTTTCAACGTCCCCAGTAGCCTTTTCCCTTTTGGTTAAAACAGAGCAGATATTATGAATCCTCCTCTCTTGTCTTTTTCCCTTCTGCTTGAACAGCGCATGCGCGAGGCGAGGATACAGTACAGGCTCGCGCACGTGTGACAGAGGGGGGGGGGGGGGGCGAGAGAGACAGAGAATCACACATACACAGACGCACGCACACACGCACGCACACACACGCACGCACATACACACGCACACGCACACACACACGCACACGCACGCACGCACGCACACACGTATAGAGGCTCTTAAGGAAACTAGTTTAGGGTAGGCCTACAGATACAGATTATTAACCTATTTGTTTGAAAATAGGTAATTACATGATAACCAATTAATTACTTGTTTCCAAGTCTCTAATGTAGGTGGGACAGTGGGATTGGTGTGGAGAAGAGAGTGGGGAATCAGGGAGAGAGGAGAGAGTGGGGTGTCATGGAGAGAGAAGATAGGGGGGAGTCAAGGAGAGAGAAGATAGGGGGGAGTCAAGGAGAGAGAAGATAGGGGGGAGTCAAGGAGAGAGGAGAGAGTGGGGTGTCATGGAGAGAGAAGATAGGGGGGAGTCAAGGAGAGAGGAGAGAGTGGGGGAGTCATGGAGAGAGAAGATAGGGGGGAGTCAAGGAGAGAGGAGAGAGTGGGGTGTCATGGAGAGAGAAGATAGGGGGGTGTCAAGGAGAGAGGAGAGAGTGGGGTGTCATGGAGAGAGAAGATAGGGGGGTGTCAAGGAGAGAGGAGAGAGTGGGGTGTCATGGAGACCGGGGGAAGTGGTAGAGGGGATGAGAAGGGAGAGGAGGAGTGTGGTTAGGAGATGAGAGAGAGAGAGGGGAGTGGGGGGGGGGGGGGGGTGGCAGGAAAGAGGGGTGAGTGTGGTGGAGGATTATAGAGTAAATTGGCTCCTTTAGTCCCGTAGGACCCAGAGCCCAGCCGCAGCAATGGACAGACTAATTAATATATGTACCTGTACGTCAAGTCGGGGGCTGGACCTATGGATCTGTCACTCAGTCCAGGCCTCAGTCCAGGCCTCAGTCCAGGCCATGCTGGAGACGTCTGACGAGGCGGAACAAGTAACCAATCAGCCTACAGGGAGGACAGAAGGTCTGACTGGGACCCAGTGAACAGTGAAGACCATACAGCCTAACAATGTGGGTGACTTATTACTGTAGTTTGATTAGAAGGATGGCTGGGTACTGTAGTTTACAGGACATGATATCTGGGTACAGTTTGTGACCTAGTATGACAAGATTTAGTTTTTTACATAATCTGATCCATTAGGTGTTTATTAATGCCTGTGTGGTGTTATTTTTAAAATGTTGAAATGTTTTAGTTAGTAATTCATAAAATACAAAGGTTCCATCTCACAAAACATAATGGAATGTAAAAACTTTGACGCTTAATATCTCTCAACAGCCCTAAAAGGAGATAGAACCTTATCATTCTAAGCTCACGATTTGGATTCCGGTTGATGTTATTTCCTACTGTGATCATGTGATAAGTGATAATATTAAACTCTAACCCACTAAATGTGAATGCCTCTACTCCAACATATATGTTGGCATATTACAGTTTTAGTTATAATAAAACTAAATAGATGTAGTAGTAATAATATAATGACATCTGTAATAGGCATCCATATGTATGTTATCAATGGTATGAGTACAGTATTTCTGAGGTGAGATGACGCCTTGGATGATGGGCAAATGAAGGGGGGCAGGTCAAGGGGGCAGGGGGCAGGGGGCAGGGGGGCAGGTCAAGGCTCTCTACTTTCATACAACAGAATAAGAGTCAGAACAAGCTTGCTTGTTGTGCGAATGCCTCAGAACCTTTGACTAAGTATTCAAATGAAAAGTGAAAGTAGACATTCTGCATCATTTGCTTTGCAACATCTTGCAACATCTTTGCAACATCTTTGCAACTTCTTGGTTACCAATGACTAGTTCATGCCTATATCCAAATATTATATCCATATCCAATTTCCAGATGACATCCCCATACAGTACATATTCAGTTCAGAACACAGGAGCTTTTAAACAATGAAAGACTGACCTCAAGTGGTCGAAATAGAGAATAGCGACCACCTTGTTAAAAAGCAGCACATGAGACACAAAATAAGGTCATACGGTGTAACTTGTTTTTGTTAAGACGAAGACCAAGCAGTTTTACATTGATGTGGCTTCAAGAGAAAACATAAATGTATTAATCATCCTATACAAATATGTTCACCTGGCCTCTCTGTCTTTGACATGGCCTCTCTCATTGTTAAAAGAGGACAAATTACATAGGACAATTATATAGGACAATTACACCACTTCTCTGTCCTTCCTTAACCCTCCTGTTATGTTAGATAAGACTGTACACGCTTTATGTTCAGGGTCAAATTGACCCAGTGACCCTTAAAATAGTCATTAACAAACAGACCACTTTTGTCACCATAAAACAAACAATTTGCAACCATTTTCTGTATATAATGTCTACAATGGACACATTGTTTTGCTCCTGGGATAAACAATTAAAATGCTGACGTTATGCCTTTGACATGTGTGATAGCATGTCTTGTGGGACGTGGGAACATTGCTTTCAACAGACACTCTCCCAAGGGGGGATTGGGATCATTCAAGTTTTTCAAGTTTCAAGTATTATTGTTACATCACATTACACAAGTGTAAGAGAGTAAAATTCTTAGGCTACGGTTCCTGACATTGCAACACAAGACAATAAGGCAATAGGCATAATTTAAGAAGAAAAAAAAGTAACAATAGTACAGTGACAAAAAGTGTCCCATTATGTGGCATGAACACGTCACATTCAGGCTGTGGGGAAATGTCCTCTTTATCAGACTCCTAGTGGTCAGAGTTCACTTCTACATTGGGGGGGCGTGGCACAAGAGGTAGAGCTGCCGTCTAATGATCGCAAGGTTGGCAGATCGGCGGTTCAAGCCCCGGCTGGCCACATGTCGAAGTGTCCTTGGGCAAGACACTGAACCCCAAATTGCTCCCAGTGAGCGGGCTGGCGCCTTGCATGGTAGCTTGCCGTCATTGGTGTGTGAATGGGTGAATGAGAGGCCGTTGTAAAGCGCTTTGGATAAAGGCGCTATATAAGTGCAGTCCATTTACCATTTACCATTGTCCTCTGTCTCAGCCACCTCTTCCTCAATCTAACTGTCACAGTCAAAAAGGCTCTCTAGCAACTCACTGATTGAAAGCCCATGTTTCAAGAGAGAACATATTGTTCTGTTGGACAGAGGGAGTGAAGGCAAAGCAATTCACTACCAGTTTCCTTCCTCAATTTTCAATAGTTTTTTTTAGGAGAATCAAAGAGAACCATTCATACAATACAATAAATAAGAGTCAACTCTTATTGCCATCCACTCGTACATCCTTGTCTCAATTTAGTCTTCACTTCAGAGGAGCCAACGTATTTAATCAACTCCTCATTTCTTTGACCTCTCACCCTACTCGTTCAAAAAGGCTGTTAAACAACACCTATTCCTTGATCACGATTGATTTACCTAATTTGTTTCTCCCATGTAAAGTTTACTGTAAACTTATCTTTACTTTAATTTCTCATATGTTTCTCCCGTTCTTTCGTTTGTTTGTTTGTTTGTTTTTGTTTTTTGTTTTGTTCTTTATTGATCTTTGTTTTGGTCTTTATTGATCTCTTTATTTTGTTCTGTCATTTTAATATTTTTCTTTGATTTATTTTGTATTAACTGTAATCACATTCTATGATCAAGGGAGACGCTCGGTAAGCCCCTCAGGGTTTCTTGTCTTCCTTGCACCTACCTATGATGTATTATGGTTATTGTATGTATGAATTATTTTTTTTACTGTGTGCTAAGTAAATAATAAAAAAAAGGCTGGGTAGGACCCTTTTATCAGTAGGTATGCCCCCTAAAAATGTTATTTATTTAGTTTTAGAAATAACACACACCTCCTCAGCATCCGTGACACTTATTTTCTGTCAGCTGTGGATCATTTCCTGTATGATGTCAGCAGCAGGCCATTCTAGGCAATCTGTGGAATCCTACTAAGCTCTAGAGCAACAACAGATATGTGTTGTTTGTCTGATGTGTATGTGTGTGTCTGAGTGTGAGTGTGAGTGTGTGTGTGTGTGTGTCTATGCACGTGTCTGTCTGTATGTGTGTGTGTGTGTATGTGTGTGTGTGTGTGTGTGTGTGTGTGTGTATGCACGTGTCTGTATGTATGTGTGTGTGTGCGCGACATTGTTCCTCTCATGTTGTGATTCATGAGAAGAGAGAGCTTGCAGTGTTTAACTCGCCCCAGGCTTTTTAAGTCACAGGAAGTTTCGGTATTTGACCTCTGAGGTTAACTTCACAGGCATGCAGCACCAGGCCCCTCCGATTACAGATAAGAGAGATGTCCACACACACACACACACACACACACACTCACACACACACACACACACACACACACACACACACACTCACACACACACACACACGCACACGCACACGCACACTCACACTCACACGCACACACACACACACACACACACACACACACACACACACACACACGCACAGTCTGTTCCTATAGGAAAAGTTATGAGATGGATCAAAAACAGATGTTGTTACTGTGGGCTGGAAAACTTTACTTTGACCTGTCAATTGCTGGCAATGTAGATAATGGACTGCATGTATATAAATCACATCAAAAGGTATTGGAAGAGGACTAGTAGGACTACTACCAGAATAATGGCAATTGGATGACCATACAATGAGAGAGAGAGAGAGAGAGAGAGAGAGAGAGAGAGAGAGAGAGATTGATGTTGTTGTCACATTACAGTTTTTTACGGTCGCTAAGTCGCAGTGTTCAATACTGAAGTCACAGAGTCACAACTCTTCATACAGTCAGCGAACAGAAGTCCATGTGGACCAAACTGTGACTCAAAATGCATCAATAACCACGTTCTCCAAAATCCATAACACTTCTCTCATTCAAACTCCCCCACCTGCAAAACACTATGTATTTGCAACACATTTTTCCAATGTTACTGTAATAACGAAAGTTCATGGAAACGGACATGAAGGAAACACATATTTTAATTGAGAGAGGAAGGGTGTGTGTGTGTGTGAGTGGGAAAGATAAAAAATGTGAGACAGAGAGAGAGAAAGGGAGGGAGGGAGAGAGAGAGAGGGGAAGGGAGAGAGAGAGAGAGAGACGGGAAGGGAGAGAGATAAACAGAGTGAGGACATGCCTCACAGAGAGAGAGAGAGAGAGAGAGAGAGAGAGAGAGAGAGAGAGAGAGAGAGAGAGAGAGAGAGAGAAGAGAGAGGAGAGGCAGCCCCCTCAGCTTGCGCGGCAGCCACTCTTCCCCATAGTTCCCAGCTCGTTCAGGAGGAGAGTACACTCAGGCCCTTCTCCAGCATCATGGGTCTCCCTGCCCCAGCCAGGACTCTCCTGCTGCTGGTGTGTCTGTGTGCCGTCCTGCACGGCTCCTCTCCCAAGGAGGACTGCACTGGGAAGGGAAGTACGTTGGGGCATGTCCTTTTCTCTTTTTTTCTAGACAAAATAGCAGCCAGGTTTATGTGTGTGTGTGTGTGTGTGTGTGTGTGTGTGTGTGTGTGTGTGTGTGTCTGAGTGTGTGTGTGTGTGTCTGTGTGTTTGTGTGTGTGTGTGTATGTGTGTGTACACGTGTGTCTCGGTTTCCTTTGATTTTAAAGATATGCGAGCGAAACCAACGCATCTTATCTCTGTAGAAGATCTCTAAGGTATTCTCTAGTTTACGTAAACGACTGCCATGGACCAGCTCTTTCCTGTGCAGTATACCGTGATCTTAAATGAACTAGAACTAGAGTTCACAAAAGTGAAACCATATGACTTCTGACCCTTCTAACCCTAACCCTAAATAGCGGGAATAACCTGACTGCATAGCATGGGTAATTGAAAAAACATGTCTGCAGTGCACAGGCAAGGCACAGCCCCAGTCTGTATGGCTTCCAATACACAATACAATCTGTGAAACATGTTTAACCTACTGTATTATGCTACTACTCTTTATTTTCATTGTTTCAGAGGTCTTAATAATGTATAATGTAACTATTATTGTTAATAATAAGACAAATAATACCACCACTAATACTACTACTACTAATAATACTAATAATAACGATAATAATACTACAAATAACAGTTTATTGTAGTTATATAGAGCATTACTAGACACCTTAGTTTGCTCCAAGTGAGTGAACGAATAAACAGGAAAAGGACAGTTACTTCACATTAAACATTTACGCAGTACAGCCCCATTTTCCTCATAATGTTTCAATAATGACCTGTCACATAAACACCCTAATGTAGTCCTGTTGAACGTTGGTATATACGTCTCACAAACATTTTAAAATGTGATTAGCCCAGATTATTACTGAAACATTATGAAAGGAAATGTTTTGACAGAAATTTAGACAGAAATTAATGTTGAGCAGCATAACTTGGCTGAGCTTTTAGCTGACCACAGACAAAACGTTTTTCAAAGATCCCTCCCATGACTCCAGCTGCTCCTGTCGAATAGGAACTTCCTTTGTTCTAAACGTTGAGTTCTTTATTCTGCTTTTCTTTACACGCAAGTTCTGCACCTGATCACCACCTGTACAGTATCCTGTATCATATGAACTGCTTAATTGATTGACATAATATTTGTTGTGGTATTTACTGTGTATCTCTTCATACATAACCTGTCCAAGGGTTCCATATCAAAATGAGCTATTGACCGTTAACCAACTCTTTTCTATGAAACGAAATACATGATACTGCTGTTATATAAAGCACCGTATGCTGTGAATTTTCTCATGTGATCTCAGGGGAATCAAACCTGTACTCTCCTCCTCCTCCTCCCCCAGTTCTGCGGTCCTTCCGACTGGTGACCAACTGCACCTTCACCACCCTAAAGGGCAGGCAGAAGGAGGAGATCAAGGCTCCCTCCATCGTCCTCTACGTCCCTATCCTCTACCTTCTGGCCTTCCTCATCGGCCTCCCCGCCAACCTCCTGGCGCTGTGGGTGCTCCTCTTCCACACCAAGAAGCTGCCCTCCACCACTCTCCTCATCAACCTGACCGTCTCCGACCTCATGCTCCTGACCGTCCTCCCCTTCCGCGTCGTCTACCACTTCCGGGGCAACGACTGGCCCTTCGGCGAGCCCTTCTGCCGCGCGGTCACCGCTGTCTTCTACGGGAACATGTACTGCTCGGTGATGTGCCTGGCGCTGGTGGCCCTGGACCGCTACGTGGCGCTGGTCCACCCGTTCGGCGCCAAGACGTTCCGTAGCCGCCGGACGTCCCTGTACATGAGCCTGGGCGTGTGGGTCATGGCGCTGGCGGCCATGTTGCCGTTGCTGATATCCCGGCAGTCCTACAGGCTGGACGACCCCGCCATCACCACCTGCCACGACGCCCTGCCGGAGGAGGAGCTGGAGACCTACTTCCTGCCGTACTTCTCCACCCTCTTCGCCCTGTGCTTCCTGCTGCCTCTGTCGGTGGTCGTCTTCTGCTACACCGCCGTGCTGCACACCCTCCTGGCGGCCGGAGGCCGGCGTTACGGCCACGCGGTGCGCGTCACCGTCCTGGTCCTGGTGGTGTTCATCGTGTGTCTGCTGCCCAGTAACATCCTCCTCCTGGTACACTACTCAGAGACCTACATGGAGTACGACGGAGAGGACGACCTCTACCTGCCCTACGTGGTCAGCTTAGCGGTCAGCACCTTCAACAGCTGCGTCGACCCCTTCATCTTCTACTACGTCTCGGACGACTTCAGGGACAAGGCGAGGAGGGTCCTGTGTTGCCGAGGCGGCGACGGGGACTCCTCCTCCTCGTCCTCCAGGAACAAGGTGACTTATTCGTCGTCGTCGTCGTCGGGGGCGGCGAGGTCAAAGGTGACGCTGCTGTCCAGGTCCAGTCAGCAGCAGGAGTCTTTCGAGGGTCAGGCAGCATGAGGGGGGGGGGGGGGGGGGGACACACCGGTGAGGTCTGGTGTAACCAATGAGGATCCAACTCAGGTCTTCCACTCCTCTGGTCCTCCCACTCCCCAAACCCGAGTGTCTTGTCTATCGTTAGACCAAACATTTATTTTCTCACGGCCCCGGGGACAACATTTGAGCTAACTGAGTGTCATGACAGCATGGCGGTATAGCCAACACCGCCCAGCTGCTACACATCCACTACACTAGGTGTGCTTGAAACTGGGACCAGACTCAATACAAGCCTAATCCTGTCATCTGCCATGTCGCCCTCTTCCCTCTTGTTTAAGTGAGACTCATCCTGTGTATACACATCCCAGGAATCCTGTTAATACAGCTGCGTTGGGGATGCGTTGGGGATGCGATGGGGATGTATGGACATCGGTTTTCCTCAGCATTTTTCCAGACACACGCTGCCAACGACGAGTTACAGTACCGTGTAGCAATCAGTGTCATAGCGACTCTCTCTGAACTAGAGTGGACTTATAGAAATTCAATAGGATCATACAGTTGCAGGCTGTAGATGTGGTTGTTATTGAATGCTATACCGTTACATACAGTACAACGATGTACGAACGTATATTGAATCAGTATCACAGGGAATACAGCAGATATACTGTACGTATTGCAATACGTAGGCAAGAGTAGGCAAGCAATACGTAGGCAAGAGAATGTCAATTTGGATCTGGTGGTCGTCCCTGTAGCACTAAATGACAGTTTGTTATTAAAAGTGTGACAGAAGCATAACTGCTGGAGAGCTTCCATGCACTGTTAACTGTTAACTGCGAACACCCATTCTACACATGTTGTCCTAATATGGGCATACATTCTGTTTTGAAGATACTGTTTATAAGATGACAAAACACTGGACTGACATTAGTATTGTTACCAGAATAGTTAGTGCAGAATAGTGTGCTTGTGACAAGATGTTGCATTATAGAATATGTTGCAAATCCTGCAAATGGTTTCCATGTACATGAAGTTGGTTTATACTTGAAACCTTTTTGAGGGCTATTATTATTGTATTATTTTATACTGAAAAATAAACATCTTATTCAAACCCGTCCACTCTTCTGTCAATATTTGGAAGCAGTGCTCCGTATCTTTAACCTTAGACAATACTTATTTAGATAGCTATACAAAAACACCTAATTCAAATGATTCCGCTCTTCTATCAGTATAGAGAATGCTCCATGCCTTTAACGTAACACAGTACATAATATACTGAGGGGAAACCGAATGTGTTCTTTGCTTATCTTCTAGCAATAGAGTTGTTCAGAATAAGAGACATGAGGAAGTGTTCAACCCTGGAGCCAAACCATACACTGTTCTCAGGAAGGAGGCCTGAGAGAAAAACACGGAACATTCCAACCACTTCAACACAATCACAACGAACAACCCGAATAATAGATGAGTTTTTGAGTGCTTTTTCCTGACAAATCAATCTCCTGGTCAGGTTTTGTGGCCCTGAATCGTCGTACCAAACCACTCAATTTAGAGCCATTATCCATGAGTATTATACTTAAACCAAGGTGTGCCGAGCTAAGCTGTACTGGGCCTGGTGACACATCCATCATAGCAGCTGAAACAGTGCTGGGAAGCATAATGTGAAAAGCAAAAAGCAACACTTCTAAGCCAACACAGTATGGTCGAAGGTTCTGGATTGACCCTGTAATGGTGTAAAGCCCAAAATCCATCTCAAGGTATAAGAAAACTACCCATCCCAGCAAGCAGTAGTCCCAATGTCTTCATAAGGCCAGGTGTTAAATGTTTATTTCATTATTTGTTATTATTATAAGAGATTAAAAGTAACATAACAGATGTTAAAATGTGTCACAGTTAGTCAGGCTGACTCAGTTTAAAACTGGCTTGCAGCAGCGGTTGATAAGGGCTATCAGGACCCGGCAGTCCTACAGGGGTATGCGTAAGTGACACTCATGACAGCTCTTTGCGACGGTTAGGTGCAGGATTAATAGCCACCGATCGTCTTAATTGGGATTACCATACATTTGACTAGGCATGCAGCATATTTTGTTCTGAAACCATATTAGTTTGTCATCAATGTTTATGTCATTTAGGTCTGTGGATTTATACACACTATACTGCAAAAGTTGCTTCACGGTGTGCTGTTTTCCTTTGAGAAATCACACAAATATTCTGTGTGTTATACAGTATGTTAGCTTGAGGACTTCTGAGGTGCTTTTGTGTGATTTGGTTGGCACATTTGTAATGTAAAAACATATTTTTTCCTGGCCTACATGATAACTATGTTTTTGTTTTTCTGGCCTACATGATAACATTTTTTTTGTTTTCCTGGCTTACATGGGAACATTTCTTTTTAGTTTTCCTGGCCTACATGGTAAACATGTTTTAGTTTTCCTGGCCTATATGATAACAAGGCTATAAACCTGTCATCACCATGTTCTATTTCCCCCCAAAATGCTGAATATCAGCAAAGTGGAAGGGTAGCTGTTCCCAAACACATAACATACTCCACTAGTCCAGGAGAGACTACTGTATATCTTCATCATAGAGTACCATTGCTCATCCAATAAAGCGTTTTAAACATCACCACCATTGTCAGGTAACAAAAGTGCATGACAGTGAAACAGCAGACTATCCATGCGATTCTTTTTAGCTCCTCTCTCCTCTGAGGACCCTCCTCTCTGGCTCCCAAGCTTCAGTTTAATCACATAGCAAGCATGATGCTAGTGCTGAGGGTGGTGGTGGTTGATGATTGTTGGTGGTCTTGTGTGCATGCGTGTATCTGTGTGTGTGTGCCTTGTGTGTGCGTGTGTGTGTGTATACGTGTGTGTGTGCCTGTGTGTATATGTGTGTTTATTGTATGATTAGGATGCACAGATGTATCTGTATTACTCTATAGATGAAGAGGGTTAGCAGGGGCTGGCTTAGACACTGCCATCCTTATTGTAGCTTTGAAAATGGAGGCTAAATGTCTTCTCTAATGGGCTGGAATGTTCTCTAGTGACCATTACCACCATTACCATACAGCCAATTAGATTGAGCGATTGAGAGTGTCCCCAGAGTAACTCTCCCATGTCGGTCCTATTGATTTCTTCAGAGAGTCCTCTTAAAGGTCTGGTATATAACATTCAAGCCTTCTTGGTATATAACATTCAAGGTTATCTTGAAGGTTATCTTCTTGGTATATAACATTCAAGCATCCTTATGGTTGGAGTGACTATTTTTCAATCAGCACTTGTCATGAATAAATACATGTTAAATTCACAAACCCACAACATCTTTGGTCCGTAAAAATGGCTTTTTAAAATGCCTGACCTACCCGACGATCAGTTTTCATATAAACCTGAACAGAAACACCCATATGACATTGAAGGGAAATAACACAATAATGCAGGTTGTTTCCATGAAATATGCAGTGTATCTGGCTAAAAAGAATATGGGCCAGTCATGTTGTAACTGGTATATGACAGTGAGACTGCAAGAATGACGTAAAGAAACCAAGTAAGGAAGTGGTGGGGTGTGAGTGAACCTAACTATAGACCATGGCATTAACACAGGAACTAGGTGATGCGTCAACAGACAACAGATAAGATGTCGTGGCCTGTAAACCGTGCGAATAGCGTATTGTAAACAGCTTAAGGAAAGACCACGTGGCCTAATGGATAAGGCGTCTGACTTCGAATCAGAAGATTGAGGGTTCGAGTCCCTTCGTGGTTGATAAAAAATATTCTTTAGAGACGATGCTATGTGTTGGAATCTAATGAGACCTCTCTCGCTGGAGGTCTTTAAGATGACTGGTGACTACCTTTACACAAACGTACTTGTTGGAAGTCACTTTGGATAAAGGTGTCTTTGTCGTGTATTCTTATTGATTATGAATCAAAGAACAGTTAGTTTAAGACAATTTAATCAGTTACAGGCAGATTCATACATTACATGCGTTCCCCATGGACCTCGGGCTGGAAGAGAGCGCTCTCTGTCCCTCTCTGCCCGTTCCGCTCCAGAGGGGAGGGGCCAGCGTGCATGTGTGTCCCTGCCCAACCCCCAAAGGTCCCTGCTGGTCATCTGTGTCCCTGCATGCCCTGGCATGTGTGTGTGTTCAAAACATACTACATATTCATACATAGATCATACATACTACAGAAATATACGACACATCCCCCCTCGGACCACCCAGAGGGTGTTCCGAAACTAAACTACCATAAAACAAAAACAAAAACACAAAACCCCACAAAACATCCCCAAAAAAAAAAAAAAAAATTTTTTTTTTTTCAAATAAAATTAAAAATTAAAAAATAAACAACAACAGACAGAAAAACTACACCAACACACAACACAAGAAGCACAATAACACAGACCAACCCAGGACCAGTATTAGGAACCAAAGATATCATAAACAAAAAATAGAAAACAACCAATAATAAAAAGAATTTTGAAAATAACAATCACAATTAAACTAAACACAGTTCATCATGCACAAATCAATACAGAAACTTCCAACGACCGATGTTTTCTTTGTCCTTGAAGCGTCAGGGTCAGAGGTTACTAGCACTTGTACCCAGTTGGAGAACAGCCTTTACCGCTGTCTCAGATTGATAACACTTTCATAGTCAGCAGCTTCCATTTTCGTTGCGCTAGGAACAGAACCTCTTTCCTATCTTTGCATAACCACTACATCACTTCTCAACTGACATCAATCACATACGATATAGAAATAAACAAACAATACACAAATAATGACATTCAGTTATCATAACACATAATTTTCCAACAGTAAGCATAGGACAAAGGGAATGCATTAATGCATAGATCTTCACCTCAGGTGAGGACTAGTCTTCTGAAAAGTTCATTAACGTGGACTGAGTGACTGATTTTCCAAAAACAGTCAATGAGGCCCTGCCTCCTAAGAAAGTCAAAAATCATGTCTGCTATAATAGGTGCTCCTATCTTGGCTAAATAAGTTTCCCATGCCCCTAAGACCGTTTCCAGCCATGCTATCATCTGCTGTCCATTCCCGTCGTTCCCTTTGATCTGCTGCTTCACTACCCTATTCATAGTCTTTAATCTTTTCCTAACTGGTCGTCGTCCGTCAGTGTCATTGAGGTTCAGGCAACCGCCTGGTCCCCTCCCACGCTGATCAAGGTCTGGGGAGTCGCCCTCAGCATCATCTGAAGCATGGTGCAGGCACTCGCCAGCATCCCCAGTAGCACAGGTGTCCAGGCTTTGGACACTCCCAGGCTGGACCTCCAGACTGTCAGCACTCTCTGCTTCGTTGGTTTCTGGTTCATTGGCATCTGGACAGCTTTCCACTGTCCCCTCGGTTTCAGGCACTGCCGGTAATGTCACTGGCTGTAACACTGGCATTGCCACTGGCTCTGGCAACACCACAGCATCTCCTCGTAGCTCCTCCTTCTCAGGTTCTCTAGGGACCTCGGCACCTGTTGGCACAACATCCTGCCTACTCTGTACATCCACCCCCCTGTCCACCACCCGTGGCCCTATTGGGGTAGGGATATGCCCAGACACCACTGGTGTACCCACTCTGATGTTGTTTCTCCAACAGACCCCACATTGACCTAAAGCATGGTCAATCTGTTCCATCAAATATGGACTCCAAAACCCATATTTCTTGGTGATCTTGCGTCTCACCTCCCCCCTAGCCACATGTGCTAATCCATGAGCTTCCTGTATTAACATGCCTAATAAATCTGAGGGTGCTACAACCAACCCCTCATGATTCCTCCATAGACCTGTGTCATCCTGACTTGCCCCCCTTGCTAGCCAAACGCTCTTGTCTAACGTAGTTACTCTACTCTGTAACATCAATAAATCCTCAAGTGTGACCATGCCCTGTAATTGCTTTTCATGTGTGACCAGAAGACCTTTACCTGCCTTGTCTGCTCCTGTAATGGCTTTGGCTGCATCCTCTGCAGCCCTGTTACCTTGTGTGACATGTGATGAGTCAGACCTGTGTGTGGCACACTTCACTATAGCTAATTCCTTTGGCTTCATCATGGCTTGTAACAGCTTCATGATCTGTGCGTGATGCTGTATAGGCGTACCATCAGTTCTCTTAAAACCCCGCCCCCTCCATACAGCTCCATTAAAATGACAAACATTATGTGCATAGGCAGAGTCGGTGTACACTGTCACTCTCCGTCCGGTTCCCAAGTTGCATGCTTCTGTGAGGGCAATCAACTCAGCCAACTGAGCCGAGCAAGGCTGAGGAACTGCCTCAGCCTGTTCTACAATAAACTTTGAATTTCGTGCTTTAACTAAGGAATACCCAGCGCACAAAGTTTCTCCTACCCCGTAACAAGACCCATCAACCCAATATTCTATATCAGCTCCCTTTAAAGGCAAAGCTTGTAGGTCTGTTCTATGCTTAATCACCCTGGCTGTCGATGGAACCTGAGCACCGGATGGCATCGTCCCCTGACAGCCGTCAGGTGTGCATTTTACTGTACAGTTCAATTGGCATAGAGTATCTCTCCCTAGCAGCCCTGTTGGCGTGTGTTCTGACACAAGTGTTGACAGAGTTGCTCTCTGTCCCTTGTACTCTAAGTCTACAAGCTCAGTTGTAGGAATCAGCTGTTTAATTCCCTCAAATCCGATTGTCTTCACATATTCTCTAGACATAGGGAGGTGCGTGGCGCCTTCAGGCTTCTGTGTCACCACCAGCTGGCACCTCCCACTCGGATCTTCCGGGCACCCCTATAGGCCAGCTGCTGGGCCTCCGTAAGGGTTCATCACTCCTGGAGCAGGTGTAGTAGGGGGCCAATATCCTCCTCCTTGGCTCCCCCCTGCGCCCCCTGGGGCCTGTTGCAGCAGGCACAGGCTAGATGTCCATTCTGGTCGCATTGGCATGGTTCTAGCATCTCCTTCCCTGCTGCTGTCCATCCCCCTGGTGGTGGTCCTTGGCCAGGCTGTGTGTACATCTGGTATGGAACCGCTTGCACCCCTGGTGGCCCTTGTGGGTATGGATACCCCCCTTGTGGCCCCTGTGGGTAGGACTGGTAAGTAGCAGGATACCCCCCTTGTGGCCCCTGTGAGTAGGACTGGTAAGTAGCAGTCTGCACTCCAGGTGGCTGTTGCTGTGGGGCTAAAGCCTGCACTCCCTCTATGTTCCTCTCGCTTTCAGTCAATTGCAAATGAGTCAATATTCTGAGGGATTCTTCGTCTCGTGCCTTCTGTATCTGAATGTTCTTTCGATATAACTCAACTTGATGAGCTACGTGGTCTATATAAACAGCTTTGTTCATGTGTCGTAGCCCCACCACTTCTGCTAGCTTATCCTTAACTGGGGTAGGAAGCCCTTCTTGTATTTTTTCCCTGATTATGGATTTTTCTAAGGGGTTATCTTCAGCGTCTTTCCCTGTCACACTTCTCCATTGAGAGTGCATACGGGCAATATAACCCCTGGGATTCTCATCCCCCCCCAGTGGCTTCACAATGATATTGTCTGGGTGAATGTGAGTAGGGTAGGTCTCTCTGATTGCTTTCCACAGCCTGCCTCTGTTTGCTGCGAAGAGCTCTGGATCATAAACTGATGTATTGATATATCTATGAAGTCCTGCCTTCATCAATATTTCCTGCATTGTATCCAATCCTGCAATAAAAGCTAAGAGTCTTTTCAGGTCTCCCATCGCGGCCTGCGTTCCTGTCAGTATCACGTCGACCTCTCGCGTCCACGAATGTCCTCCCTCTTGAAGAACTGGGAGTTTCTCGATCACTTCAGACAAATCTGTATGATGCCACGGATGATATTCCATCTTGTTACCCCGAATCAGCACTGGACAGTTCTTTAATGTATTTGATGACATTCGGTGACAATCTCCCTCTTTCTCCGGGCGTCGTCTCCCACCTTTCCTTTCGGCTGTGGCTATCATCTTCCTGACCTGCGCGTTGTAGCCTCCATCTGCATTGTCGTCATCACTTGAGTCTGCACTGCCATCTTCGCTGTCATCTTCCTCGTCACTCCTGTCGTCCCCTTTTCCCCTTGGCTCCTTCTTCTTCTTCTGGGAATGATCCTCCAGTGCCTTAGCATATGGAGGGGGACTGGAGGCAGAACACAGGTCTAGGGATGAAATGTTCAGTTTCTGTTCCAGTGTCCTGGCCAATTCTTTTTTCTTTTCCGGTTCCATCTGAGCTATTTTCTGTCCCTCTACCTTAAATAGATCTAAAATAGCTAACTCTAACTTGCGTTTCTCTGATCTAATCTTTCCTCTTTGATGTGCTTTGTGCCCATTGATAAGTATCTCCAATGTTGCAATTAATTGTAAATTAATGCTGCCCTCTTTCGGCCACGGCTGTTCAATGTATGCCCAACGGCTATTCCATTTCGTAGACATTTTGCTAATTTCCCTAACAAGAGGATTCATTTTTTCCACTACAGCCATAGGGGATAACGTAGCCAACATTCCACGATGTTCACTAATATCTTTTAACAGCTTCGTGGAATTCGACCCCATTCTACTTTGCTCAATATGCTGACAATATTCTATATTAGATAAGGTGTACGCTTCTTACAACCCACCTTATTTTGTCTTGTTTGCTAAACAAATGCTAGTCCAATATAACTGTATTAACCATCCCCACAAAAACCCTGCAACTTCAGAATAACAGACTTGCCTCTTGTGTATGTCAGTGCAGTATTAACTTAAATCTAATCTCTGTGTAAGTACTTTATACTTAAATGTGTTTCCTAATTGTTTATGAATGTGTCACTTAATTACTCATTCAATACTAATTACAGTTCTGGTCAACACAATTATTAAATCACAAAAGCTGGTCACACCTAAGTATTCACCGATCCACAAAAACCCTTTTACTGCTCAACTATCAAATATGTACTATTCTGCTATTCCTTAATCAAACACTGTGGAAATGACCTAACTAAAATAAAAGATGTAAATTACAAATATTAATTATAACCTGTAAAGAAATCGACTTGTTATTTGGAAAAGAATGAATGATTAATTATTAATTACAATCTGTACAGAAATCGACTTGTTAAGTGAAAGGAATGAATGATTAGTTAGAATTATTCATTGACACTTCATTGATGTAAACCTGTAAAGTCAATTAGCTATTATCAACATATCATTAGATTGTCACAAAACAATTGATCAAAGTTTTGTGAAAACAGAGAAATAAAATGATCTGAATAATTAATTCAATCAATTTGTAATTAATTAAATTAATTAAATTAATGTAATACATTACAATCATTTATAACCATCTATTTATTAATGTATCGGACTGTTTCATCGACCTCAGCTGTATCTCCCTGAGGATTTAGTGTTTTAAAATGTATTGTCGTATTTCGTCCAGCAGGCGGCGCCAAGTAACCGACTTGCGTATCGATTGCGCATGCGCCAGCGCCTCCGTGTAAAAATGGAGTAGGGGAAGGAGGGGCTAGTCTTTGTCCTTCTGGGGGAAAAACCCGCTGTGGACTCCCAGATCAATCTTTACAACATAACATTGCTTAAACTTTAAACTACTTTAAAATACCCCGATGATCAATTCACTATCTTTCTATCTTTGAATCACTACAATCTATGTAATGCAACAATCACACGCAACGTGTCTGTATGTTTGAACAACAGGAGAAGAAGGAGGAGAGGGAGGGGCTAGTCTTTGTCCTTCTCTGTGGGGAAACCCCCGCGTGTTTGTAGCCTGCTTTAAAACAATCTCTTTAACACAACTTGTTTTCATAAACGATTACTTTTCACGACACCGCAATATCAAGATTATTTTTCAATCCAGTTTAACTATTATTTATCTCATTCAAATATTCTACGTTCACGTTTCCCTCATAAAGATGGCCTCTGTGTGTGTCCTTTCTCAAGGACAAAGAAAAATGGCGTCTAAGAATAGACTCTCTGACACACTGCAAATGGCGTCTAAATGCAAATGGCGTCTAAACTCCGCTGAAAGTACACTGCAAATGGCCGCTTACACAATGGCGTCCTTCCAAACAGACAAAAGAGCCTCACATGTTCTCCACTGCTACAATATAAAACAGACTACCGAGTCCACCCACACTCCAACACATAAACACAACCTCACCGAATTTTACACAGACACACACGATATTCCAATACCGTACAAACAAACCTTACCATCAAACACTATATTTTACAAAAAACGGGCTTCCAAGTCCGGCTCTCACCACCCACCCATCAAAGATTATGAAAAGTTTGCTTCTATTCCAACAAGATTACCGTTACACAGATTCTTTTGACTATAACTTATCTGAGATTTACAGCCTATTTTAAACACACCAATCGACTAGAGAGAGATCTCTGCAGAAAATCTACCTTCTTCGTTAGATTAAAATTTGCAAAATACTGTAAATTAAGTTATATTATCTCCTGGCTAGCTCGCCATTACTGTCGTGTATTCTTATTGATTATGAATCAAAGAACAGTTAGTTTAAGACAATTTAATCAGTTACAGGCAGATTCATACATTACATGCGTTCCCCATGGACCTCGGGCTGGAAGAGAGCGCTCTCTGTCCCTCTCTGCCCGTTCCGCTCCAGAGGGGAGGGGCCAGCGTGCATGTGTGTCCCTGCCCAACCCCCAAAGGTCCCTGCTGGTCATCTGTGTCCCTGCATGCCCTGGCATGTGTGTGTGTTCAAAACATACTACATATTCATACATAGATCATACATACTACAGAAATATACGACATCTTCTAAATGTCAAAATTGTAAATGTAACACTCCTGCACCACAGCTTCCCTGCACCACAGCTTCCCTGTTGTAATAACCATTTGTTATAATTGTAGATCATTTTGAATTGAAAATCCTCTGAAAAAAGACACTGCTTTCTGCTAACACTGCTTTCTGCTGTTGCTACAAAATATGCCCAGAAAATCTTAGTTGTTTTAACAAGCTCTCTGTATGGTACATAAATGATTAGATACATTCTGTGATTTAGAAAAAAACACTTCGAAAAAAGTATATTTTAAGTATCAATTTCAGTTCAACAAATGCATTCTGGAAGACAAAGAGCCTACAGAACTCCAAAAGAAGAACAATGGTGGCTTCTTCTTAAGTACTTTAAAACAGACTTCACTCTAATAATTAATAATCTAATAATGCTCAGAACCTTTCTCCCTTCTTAGTTGCTTTGATTGGTTGTTGTTTTGAAAATGTAGAAGTGATAAAAGTTCATATATGAAGAAAAAAAAGGCACTTCTTGTCACATGACCTTCATCCCTAGTTTACTCTCACAGCCGTATGCAGCTGCACACACTTATGCACACATGTATTTGTTTTGTTTTCAGATTTGCAGCACATGCAAGAGTTCATTCATAGAACACACAATTGTGTTGCCAAAAGATTGCGAAAATATATATTACCCAAGCCTAGTCCCATCTCCACCCCCTATACTGACAAGAAACAGATGAATACTTAGGCTATAAACCTGTCATCACCATGTCATCACCATGTTCCTAGTAGTGACTATGTGGTGACTATGTGGTGACTACAAATGATAATCCGACTTCACATGGCTTCAGCTATGGCTTCACTTATAATAGACATACTGTACACTTATATACACTTCACTTATACATGTATTTTGCTCATCACTTTAGATTTCTTAGTTGATTTGATTGGCTGTCCTTTTAAATATTGAGATGTTATAACTTATAATAATAAAGCCGTTATTATTTATTATAAAGGATTAGGGTTAAAGTTACTATAATAAATGTGATATTATTCACAGTGTTATGTTTATTGTGTGTAATGCATCTGGACATAGTCTGACATCTAGTGGAGCAACTGAGAACTGCTACACTATGATCTGATGGTCAATACAGGAAGTACTGTAGCTTCAATTACATTCTACTGATTCTAGTATAGATAGATAGATAGATAGATAGATAGATAGATAGATAGATAGATAGATAGATAGATAGACAGACAGACAGACAGACAGACAGACAGACCGACAGACAGACAGACACACAGACAGACAGACAGACAGACAGACAGACAGACAGACAGACCGACAGACAGACAGACTGACTGACCGACAGACAGACAGACACACAGACAGACAGACAGACAGGCAGGCAGACAGACAGACAGATAGATAGATAGATAGATAGATAGACAGACAGACCGACCGACCGACAGACAGACAGGTAAACAGGTAGACAGACAGACAGACAGACAGATAGACAGACAGACAGACAGACAGACAGACAGGTAGATACAACCACACAATAAAGTGACAACAGAATAATAATTAGAATAAAATAATAATAAAATAGGCATCTGAAACATACAGTAAGAACAGTCCAGTATGATTTAACATCCCTGATCACCCTGATTGAGCCAGAGGGAGCAATACGACCTCCTAAAGACCACCAAAAGATCTCCTATAGCGCTATATACACTCTTCATTTAGTATCATATGGAACGACAAGTTTCACACTGAAGTTCTCTTGCTATTCTCCAACCATGATCAATACCCCAGGATTCACAATCCAAGTTGAGGCTAATTGCAGTCGAAGGTGAACTGTATTTATTGACTGAAGCCCTGAAGACGGTAGCATACTGCCAAAAAACTGCTTAAATAAAGAGTATGCGTCAGAGCAAGAGTGTGTGCCTCTAATTCCTTCTTTTAAGTTACACCCGACAGCCTGCACCTCACCAAACTATGGCGTGCGTTTTCTTGACTTTAATCCACAGCTTACTGCCAACGTTTTTATTTACTTTCCTCTTCCTTTATAAGGAGAGTATTGTGCTCTAATTTGGCCCACTGAGGGGAGACAACTCACTGCCACCAAGTCTTCTGGCTGTTGCAGTGCTCATCAGCATTTTGTTGGACAGAATAACTGTATTTGAACAATTTATCATAACAAATAAGTTGCCATTCTGTATCACTTGCAGGTAAGAGTTTATTGTGAATGATAATGGCTGGTGTACTACTACCACAGACCAAAGAGCAAGGTCTTATTGACCATTGGGACTGGCCTCATAGTGAGAACCAGGAGCCAGAATGTGTTATTGTCAACAAATAGGGGGAATTCTGGGACATTGGGTAATCTGGGACATTGGGTTTGATTTGATTTGATTTATTTATTTAAAATAGGGACAATGCACATTGATTAACAGACATGTTGTAAATGAGCCAGAATTAGCCTAACAAGCTAGTTGTTTTTCGTCTGCTGTCCCTGGCCAGGTTTTAAGAGGCAACCTAAAATCTCAAAATATTAAAATACATACACACGCTACCAAATATAGAAGATAACATATCAAGAAGAGGACAAATACCTCAGAAGACAGATAACAAAAATGACTTCCAAAACAAATGACCAAACCTGGACAAAAACTGCAGACAATTACCATACAATAATCGCAAACTAGAGCAAGCTCAAACAGAACAAACAAACAAACAAACAAACCCATACTTAACAGGTTAACACAAAAGATACAAAAGGACAAGACAGAACAGGGTAATAATATTACGTATGACACCTAAGCTCCAGTGAGTTTATTTACTATTCTAACAAAATCTAGTCAACAGGACTTTGGAGGCTACTGTAGGCTTCCTTCATTCTGGTCTCACTCCATTGGTTTAGCTTCTTCCTACTGGGACACACTGTAGTTTAGGTTTCCCACATTACCCAGTGTACCAGATTACTTGGATTCACCCTACAGGGCTAATGTATGTATGTATGTATGAATGTTATGGAAGTGTATTGTCTGTATTTAAGTGTTTAAGATGAAAAATAGTTTGAAAGTTTGGTATGAGGACCCCAGCATATTTGCTGTATCTAATGGTGGATCCAAATAAACAAACAAACAAACAAACAGAACGTTGCCAAACCAAGGGGTTTCCCGTCTGTGCTAAGAGTGTGATGCAAGGTGTGCAATGTGCACCGTGGGTGGAGAAAGTGTTCTCTGCAGTCCCAAAGGAGGAGCACATAAAGGACAGCCGTGGTGCAGTCAGAGGTACTGCACAGACTTGGTCTGAGCAACAAGAGCTTCATTCAACTACATCCCTCCTGTCCTGCACATCTGAGAGCATCCCCGCAGACTCATCACCATGAACACAGGCATGCTTCTGTCCGCTCTGGTCCTCATAGGTAAGAATCCACCATCTCATATCATGATAACTACGTACATGGCCGTTTTACTACAATATTGACTATACACCTTTACTATTATTATTGTAACCAGGGAGTAGCTGAAAAGGACTGTATACTTTTAGGAAAGGGCTGGTTATCTAACTAAGGGAGCTAAATAGGCAGTATAAGAGGATACAGGCAGGGGGCGACAGCAAACCGTTAGACTAGCAGTTAAGGTCGTTAGCATTAGCAAGGGAACTAGCATTAGCATTAGCCTTCCAACAACTAGCATTAGCATTAGCGCTACAAACAACTAGCATTAGCATTAGCGCTACAAACAACTAGCATTAGCATTAGCGCTACAAACAACTAGCATTAGCATTGAAGCTACAAACAACTAACACACGGTATTACAGATGAACAACACATTTATTACACGACGGTTGTATACATCCCCATATATACATTCCCACCCGGCCGGCCACACACACTCTCAATCACTCACTGACAGTCTCTGGCCTGAACAGGCGTATAGTCCAGTGGCGTGGTGCGCGTTGAGGCCTGGTTGACTGGCATGTGCGTCGATGAAGTGGTCCGCGTTGAAGCTCCGCTGGAGTCTGTGTTTGCTCGTGGAGACGACGATTAATGTCCAGCTGGCGTCCCGCTTGGTCCCACGTTGAACAGCCGGCTGCTGGCAAGACGGTCCAACGGGAACACAACCAACAGGCTACAGTGGCTCACTCAAGAATCGCTTTTCCTGGCGTCTTCAGTTGCTGCACGGTGTGCTCGCTGCTGAATCCGCCATCTTAGATCGGCTTCGTTGCTTCTCTCGTTCTACTTCTCACTCGTTCGGCTTCTCTACACACACTGACTGACTCCGCCCTTCCGTCTCTTATATACCACCACCGAACGTAGCATCCGGGTCACAGACACACCCCGGATACTACGTCATCAAACATATGCATAAAACATTACAAGAATAATACATATACTTCACGAAACGTATATAATTGTATAGAAAATAACAAAGGAAATACTAGGGGCAAAAATAGGGCTGGTTTGGGGAAACTAAACTGGCACTAAACTGTGGGCCTTCACAACAGCCGCCCCATGAAACCCTCGGTTTCAGTTAACTAAAGAAGGCACACTAGCTAGGCTGCCCCAGCAGCGCGAGGTATGAGGTGATAGTGTCGACCACTCTGCCTGTCTGCCAGGCGGCGCGCGGAAGGGACTGGTCCCTCACCAGTACCACGGCACCTTCGGACATCTTGTCTCTCTCCCTCAGCAGAATCTTCTGCTTCTCCTCCTTCTCCAGGGCGCGGATGTGCTCCTTGAAGCAGAGCAGAGCGTCTTCCTGGTTCATGGTCTCCAGCGCCTCGTACGCAGCGAAGAAGGGGTCGTCCAGCAGGTACTGCTGGGCCTCGGACCAGGTGGTGCAGTGGGTGACGTTGGCCATGTTGTCCAGAATGCTCGTCAGCGCCTCACAGTTCCTCTTCCTGAGCTGCTTGGCTTGTTCCTTCTCCTTCTTAGCCTGGTAGGCCTTAAACACTTGCTTCTTCTCACTCAGCTTGGGCAGGGCGCTGTAGCGTGGGTCGTTGATGATCATTCTCATGGTTTGCTCCCATGACGCGTCGGATGAACCACCATCCTCCTCCAGAAGCTCTTTGAAGGCCTGCTTGGCCTCCTCTTCTGGGTTCCACTTTACTCTCTTCTTCGCCAACTTCGGCCTTTCCTCCTTGGAGGCGTCTACAATACTGGCTGAGACTTTCATGGCTGACGTGTACTTGACGGAGTTGACGGGTGCGTCAATGCTGACCTCGGCCACGTGAGGGTGCATGGCCACCTGCAGGTGTTCCTCGGCAACAGCTGTTGCCGCCATGGCACGGTAGCGCCACCACCGGGACTCCTTAGTCTGGGAGTTGTAGTAGTAGGTCTTCCCATCCAGAGACTTATGCTCTGTCCACAGAGACTTCTTCCTCGGTTGGTCATCCTGTGGTGAACCATTTGTGGTACTAACTGTTCCAGGTGCACTGGCAGCAATAGATTCCACTCCAGGCGGTCCGGTCGGTTGGTTTGCTTCTTCGGTTCGGACATGGAGGGATGACGTAGCTCTCCCGTCCCTCTCTCTCCACTCGGTAGCGCCTTGGAGGGCCCACCCAAGCGCAGTCTTAACAGCCATCGGGCAGCCTCGTGGTCCTCTCAGCGGAGGACGGAGCGACACGATCAGTTCAGCGTTGTCCGAGCCGATGAGAAGGGTTGGCTCCGCTCCTTCTATCGGATGTAGGTCTACTCCCCGTAGGTGGGGATATCTTGCGCGTAACCTCTCCAGGGGGTAGTCGTAGCGGGAGAGCGCTAGCTGGTCGGCGGTGAAGACATTCTGAAGCCGATGTCTATCCGACGGCCGCCCCGCCGGGGAGATAGAGAAGTTGATTCTCGCCCCGGTGACCTCTTTAAGGTCGCGACGTATCGTGCGCAGAGTCAGCTTCTCCGCAGTCCCTTGGAGCCCCAACTGGCGCACTGCCCCCTGGAGAAGGATGGTCCGTTCCGACCCGTCGTCTAGAACGGCGTACGTGTCGTACACAGCGTTGTTGTGGTGAAGTCGGACCTTCACCACCTTCAGTAGAACCTTGGAGCCGCTGCTCTGTGGCGAGTCTAGGTAGTAGACAGGGGTTTCCTCTTCCGGTGCGCGACCGGACCTAGGGCTTCTGTTGCCCTCCGTGGACCTGGCGAGGGAGACCTCGTGTAGGATGTGGAGGTGGACCTCCTCACAGCGGTTGCACTTCCTCCTCAAGGTGCAGTTCTTCGCCAGATGGTCGCGCCCACAGTTCCAGCACCTCTGGTTCTTCTCGAGCCACCTCTGCTTGGCCTCGGTACTCAGGTTGTTGAAGTCACTGCACTCATTGAGCCAGTGCTCGCTGGTGCAGTACGGACATGGCGGTGGACCTCTCCGTCCCTTTGGAGGGGGTTGAGAGGAATCCTTTCCCTCAGGTCGGGTGGTCCTCTCTCTCCGAGGCTCCTCCTCCGTGTGCAGCACTCCTACTGGGCGTCCTCTGTTCGAGCTCGGCCCGTCCCAGCGGTCTCCCTTCTCCCTCTCCTTCTTCGGCTCAGCGTAACCCATGGCGTCTACGTTGGTGTCATGCACTTCCTCCAGTAGGAACTCCGCGAAGGCAGCCATGCTCAGACCCAACTTCTCGGGGTTACGAACGCGCTGCTGTCGCCGGAACCTCTCCTGCCGGAAGCGTGGGATCTTGCGGAGCAGCCGCTCTACGTTGGAGGTGCTGTTGATCTCGCTGGCGCCAGCTGGGCCCTGCGTCTTCAGCATCCCAACCAAGGTGTGCACGCGGAGCGCGAAGTCATCCAGCGCCCGGTCATCCTTGATGGGGGCCTGCTGTTCGAGGGCTTGCAGTTCAGCAAGGGCGTGGTTCCAGGGACGACCGTAGCGGGCATCCAAGTCAGCGAGCGCTCGGGTGTAAGGTGTCGGTGCGGAGGCATGGGCCAGTACCATGTTGTGGGCTCTGGGGTTCCTCACATGCTGAAGGAGAATCGCATATTTGTAGGACTCTGAGCAGGAGTTGTCCAAGAGCGTGTCTAGGCAGATGCGTAGCTCCACATACTGGCTCCTGTCCTCGTCCTTGAAGAAGGGGAACTTGGGTCCCTCCACCTGGGGGAACATCCTGTAGTGGATCATCGGTGCTGGAGTGACGGTCTGGGTGTCCGGCCTGCATGCATTTTGGTGCACTGGAGGACCTAGGGGTGTGCTACGCTCTTGGGGGATGACTCCCCCCCCGGGCAGCGACGCTGGCTCCCTCTGGGCCGCGTAGCGGTCGGGTCCCTGGTCCTCTTCCTTCCAGGTGGTCAGCTGGGCCTGTAGTTGGACAGTCCTGGCGGGGGTCATGGAGCCATCGGCGGGGGGTTCAGGAGATGGCACTCGAGAGGGCCGTGCGGATGATACTCTGGAGCTACAGGCCGACGGAGTTCTGCTGATGCACACGTCGCGCATGGTCTGCATCATTTCCTCCATCTTCTCTGCGTGCAGTTGCTCTCTCGCCATCTGCCTCTCCGCCGCGCGTTCCGCCCCCTCCATCTGGAGGCGCTCGCGCTCGTACTGGATGCGTTCCCTCTCTAACGCCTCCTGGCGCTGTCTCTCCGCCGCACGTTCCGCTCCGTTCATCTGCCTCTCCGTCTGGAGGCGGTCGCGCTCCATCTGGAAGCGTTCACGTTCTAGCGCCTCCTGGCGCTGTCTCTCCGCCGCGCGTTCCGCTCCGTTCATCTGGAGGCGTTCGCGTTCTAGCGCCTCCTGGCGCTGGAGGCGTTCACGCTCGAACTGGAGTCGTTCCCGCTCTAACGCCGTCTCGGCCTGTTGGCGCTCCCGCTCTAACGCCATCTCGGCCTGTTGGCGCATATATTCGGACAGCGCGGCACCACTCCCTCTGGAGTGCAGGCTATCCGCCCCAGAGGCAGAACTGCCCACGGAAGCCCTGGACCGGTAGGAAGCCACTGAGCGGCAGGAGCTAGGTCTCGAGCGCGCCGTACTGGGAGGCAGATCGTTAAGGCTGAGGCCCTCCCTCTTCCGCCCGCAGGCGCTGTCGGACTGGGCCTCTCCTTCCTGTTCTTCCGTTTCCACGGCAAAACCCTGCGGTTCTGCCATCTCATCCTCAGGCTGGTGCTCGTTGAGGGCTGTCTCAGTGCTAGCCACCCGCGCGCCGGCGGACACCTCGGCCTCTCCGACCACTGTATCCCGTGGAGTGCGCTCCTCGCTATCACTCAGTGAGCTTTCGAGCTCAAGCTCATACTCCTGTAACCTCGGAGGCAACCGCGGGACTCTCTGTGGTCGTGGCTCTGGCTCAGGGGGCGGAGAAGGGGGGGTAACTGTCTGGTCTGGTTGGCTGCGCTCAGCCATGCTATCACTACACTACCAATCCGGCTCGAAGGACCAATTGTAACCAGGGAGTAGCTGAAAAGGACTGTATACTTTTAGGAAAGGGCTGGTTATCTAACTAAGGGAGCTAAATAGGCAGTATAAGAGGATACAGGCAGGGGGCGACAGCAAACCGTTAGACTAGCAGTTAAGGTCGTTAGCATTAGCAAGGGAACTAGCATTAGCATTAGCCTTCCAACAACTAGCATTAGCATTAGCGCTACAAACAACTAGCATTAGCATTAGCGCTACAAACAACTAGCATTAGCATTAGCGCTACAAACAACTAGCATTAGCATTGAAGCTACAAACAACTAACACACGGTATTACAGATGAACAACACATTTATTACACGACGGTTGTATACATCCCCATATATACATTCCCACCCGGCCGGCCACACACACTCTCAATCACTCACTGACAGTCTCTGGCCTGAACAGGCGTATAGTCCAGTGGCGTGGTGCGCGTTGAGGCCTGGTTGACTGGCATGTGCGTCGATGAAGTGGTCCGCGTTGAAGCTCCGCTGGAGTCTGTGTTTGCTCGTGGAGACGACGATTAATGTCCAGCTGGCGTCCCGCTTGGTCCCACGTTGAACAGCCGGCTGCTGGCAAGACGGTCCAACGGGAACACAACCAACAGGCTACAGTGGCTCACTCAAGAATCGCTTTTCCTGGCGTCTTCAGTTGCTGCACGGTGTGCTCGCTGCTGAATCCGCCATCTTAGATCGGCTTCGTTGCTTCTCTCGTTCTACTTCTCACTCGTTCGGCTTCTCTACACACACTGACTGACTCCGCCCTTCCGTCTCTTATATACCACCACCGAACGTAGCATCCGGGTCACAGACACACCCCGGATACTACGTCATCAAACATATGCATAAAACATTACAAGAATAATACATATACTTCACGAAACGTATATAATTGTATAGAAAATAACAAAGGAAATACTAGGGGCAAAAATAGGGCTGGTTTGGGGAAACTAAACTGGCACTAAACTGTGGGCCTTCACAACAATTATTATTATTATTATTATTATTATTATTATTGTTATTATTATTATTATTATTATTATTATTTATTAAGCTTAATGTGAATAATGTACAACAATATACAATACCAACAAGTGCACAAGTACACAAAATACTATTAATATTAATATAATGTTAGGTGTTCATTTTGTTTAGAAGGCTGTAAGTGCATTACTACTAATATGAATATACTACTCATGCTGTGTCCCCCTCCATGTGCTGCTCTCCCCTGCGTCTGCAGCTGTGTGCTCAGAGTGTGACATGCTGAAGTTCGGCCCACTGTGCAGTGGAAACCCTGTCAACAGGAGACGGACCTCAGACACATGGGGTCAAGGACAATACGGGGCTAGCAGGTAGAGCAAACTATGTGTGCGCGTGTGTGTGTGTGTGTATGTGTGTGTGTGTGTGTGTGTGTCACATTTCAGAGGGTGTCTTTTCCATATTCAGGCCTGCCGCAACGCTGTACAAGCACTCCACTGTAAAGCCCCACATGTTCAGTTTGTGTAGTGACGAAGAGTCATTAGGAGTGTTCTCTAATATTTCAGCAAACACCCCCGATGTTGTAATTGTCAACGAAAACCACAGAGAGGTGCTTATTTTAGAAGTTGGCTGCACTTTTGACCATAGCCTAGAGGAAGCCTTTTTCACCAAAATCTTAAAATACCAACAGCTGGAGCAGGCCATATCACAACTGGGTTACAGATGTCACCTAAGAGAAGGGCCAAACAGTTAGCAAAATATTGCTCAGTATCCGCTGTTATTGGTAGCCGCTCAATATGGAGAAGGCGGTGCTTCCTGTACCCATGAGCGGGATACTGTCTGTCTTATAGTATTGATACTGTATCTGTCAACCCACTGGTATCATCTGGTGTGAATAACATCCTGTGTGTGGCATAACTGGTTGTCAACTCAGCACTACTGTAACTGAATGTTTCCATGATATCAAAATGCACTGTTAGTATTTATGTCCTTTAGAATTGTACATGTATGTGGACATAAATAAAGCATTTAAAATGTGTGTGTGTGTGTGTGTGTGTTTGTGTGTGTGTGTGTGTGTGTGTGTGTGTGTGTGCGTGTGCATGTGCATGTGCATGTGCATGTGCATGTGCATGTGCATGTACTGTACATGTGTGTTCACATGTATGATATCTCCGCCCAGCATTAACCCTTTATTATCTTCATGCTCAGAGGCACCCGTACCCACAAGGGCGTGGACATCGTGTGTAATGATGGCGCCACAGTCTACGCTCCGTTTGATGTGAAGCTGAACGGCAAAGTTACTGTTTACACTGACCCGGCGAAGGCAGCCATCAACGACGGCATTAATCTCAGCGCAGAAGGTCAGTTTTTGTCCTGTTATAGTGTGTTTGAATAACCTGAGGTAAGGTAAATTGTAAATTAATAAAAGTATAAAATAAAATAAAACAATTATAATTATATAAATAATTATAGAATTAATTATATATATATATATATATATACTGTATATATATATATATATATATATATATATATATATATATATATATATATATATATATATATATATATACTGTATACACAGGGTTAGAGTGAGTTTTATTGAAAGAAAGAATAAAGGGGGAATAAATCCTATGCCAACATTCTGCACCGGATGTTAAACACTTTCCAATGATTGGTCAGTACTTAGTTTATAATTTTACCTCAAACAATGGAACCAATGGAATGGTCTCAAAAGGGTGCACTCTTCGCTAAGAGTTCAGAGTTCAAATCCTTTCAAGTATTTGCCACATGTTATTTTCACCCAGGTATGGTTGACACCCATGTTTTGACTATCTTAGCATACTTTTGGCAGCTTGGTCTTTGGTTTGGAATATAGTTTTTGGTTGACTGATTAATCAACATAATTGGTTCATTATGTTGTGTTTGATCCTTCCTCTCCAGGTCTGTGCTTCAAGCTGTTCTACGTGAAGCCGGACCGCTACACAGGAGAGGTGAAGAAGGGCCAGAGGATTGGGACTCTGCTCCCCATGCAGACTGTCTACCCAGGCATCACCTCACATGTCCACGTCGGGATGTGTGACAAGTCTGACCCCACCAAGTACTTCTGATCCACTCACCTTTGACCTCTCATGAGTAACGCATCCCATTTTCAGCCAGATAAAAGCTGTATGGATATCAAATCTGTATGGATGTGCTTTACGTAACACAATCATCAACTTGTTTTGTAACCCAATAAAAACAAGTTCAGTGGTCTAGCTTTTGTGTTCATGTGTGTCTAACTCATCAAGGCAATAACATAATACACAGTGGTGTCTCAGTTTCATAAATATCTAATTAGTTTAAAGCTTTTCAAATTGTCACCAAAGTGTTACATTGAAGTGGTTAAATCGAATAAAAACAGCTTAGCAGGACAAAAGTTCAGGAATTGCCCCAGATCTCCTGGGTTATGCAATTCTCAGGAACTCTGTCCCGTAGTCAAGGTCAGCGCATTTGAATCATCCACAGAACTCAAAAGGATTAAACCCACGTCCATATGTATGACACGACCGATCCAACAGTACTCCTCAACACCGCCAATCATTGCAGAAACTATACTCCATTATTGCAAGACTTCAATGAACACTACCCATAATTCCTCTTTGGGTTTCACATGATTTGTGTGACACAAATGTCTGGTTTCTCATTCTTCAACATTTGGGACTGGCAAACTCATGCGTGCGTACAGTATGACAATAGACAATAGACTATACAAGTACCACATGTTGCACAATAAGGAATCAGACACCACTACTCTCCGCTGCAGAGACTTTGAACAGACATTGTGGTAGACTTCAAGATCACGTGATGCACCTGTGCTGAATAGTGCTTTCATGAGGAAGTTTGAGGGGCAGGGAACAGGAAATGGTCTATGATATCACAATTGTGAAACTTTATTTCACTCAGTTATCTGAGACAATTGTCAGAGTCCGTCACTGCTGGAACTACTGGAACTGTTGGTAAGAATTAATCAAATATCAACTGATTTATCTGATGTTGTTATAGTTAAAGTAGACTATAGCATGAGTGAGTGTAAAAAAAGACAATGCCAAACAATATAATTTGAATAGACCATGTACATGTACATGCACTCACACACACACACACACACACACACACACACACACACACACACACACGCAGGCATGCACGCACGCACACTGCTCTGTTGATTTGTTTCTGTCTACAGACTATGGTGAAATTTGGCATGCTCTGCAGTGGAAACCCAACCAACAGGATCAGAGGAAGCGATAGACACGGAGAGGGGCGCTATGGGGCCCCACGGTAAGAGAGCTGTCAGTCAGCAAAATGTGTGTGTGTGTGTGTGTATGTGGTGTGCTTGTGTGTGTGTGTGTGTGTGTGTGTGTGTGTGCGTGCGTGCGTGCGTTCATGTGTGTCTAAAATTTACCATGATAGTGTTTCTGAGTTTGCCATGTTTGATTTCAGGGATGGAGGCAGACGTCAGCACATGGGGGTTGACATAGTCTGTGATGATGGGGCTGTAGTTTACGCTCCGTTTGATGTGACGCTCAATGGCAAGTCTTTCCCATACAGTGACCCTATGAAAGCAGCCATCAACGATGGAATCAACCTCAGTGGAGAGGGTCTGTAACTATTATTTCATCCCCATCTGATTAAGTCAATGCAGAGATATGGTTTAGGGCCGGTTTCACAGACAAGGCTTGAGCCTAATCCTAGACTAAAAGGCATCTTCAATGGAGATTTTCCTCTGAAAGTGTGATTTAGTTCAGGACTAGGCTTAAGACTTCAAGATTATTAAATGAACCTTGATTTCCTCCAGTTTAAAAGTTAAACCATGTTCGTGCAACCCAGCCTTAAGAGACTTATTGCCTGATGGGTGCTTGGTCTAGATTAGTCTAATTGGAAGACTAAATCCACTTACTTGCTCCAGGTCTGAACTTCAAGCTGTTCTACGTGAAGCCGGATCGCTACTCAGGAGAGGTGAAGAAGGGCCAGAGGATTGGGACTCTGCTCCCCATGCAGACTGTCTACCCAGGCATCACCTCACATGTCCACGTCCAGATGTATGACAAGTCTGACCCCACCCAGTACTTCTGATCCACTCACCTTTGACCTCTCATGATTGACGCATCCTGATCACCTTGGTCTTAGTAGATTCGATGGCTTGATGACTTTATGATTGAACCTTTTATAGATCTAACCTTCTAAATGTACTGATTTATGCTCAATGGTCTACTATGGTTGTACTGTATCTCAGTTCAATAACAATGTGGCCTTGCAATAGTAAACCAGCTGCAAGCACGGATACTCTGAATGCCAGCTGCCCGTTGGGTCGAAATGTTTATCTAATAGTTTATTGTCTGTTTTTGTATTCTATAATGATGTAATTTGTTGACCAATATTATGCCATGATCATGAAAAGAAGACACAACTTACACAAATCCCAAAATATTGAATTACGGCGCTAAATAAAACTTTGCAGGTTGACTAATGGTTGACTAATGTTTGGGTCATGAGATAGGTCACATACCTCAGGCTGTATAGAAAGAGACTTTCTTTCCTGCAATAGTTAATCATCTAAGTGCCTGGGGCAGAAAGCAGGCTGGGATCCTAGCCAACAGGCCAGGCCAGATATCCAGACAGATCCTTGGTAAGCAGCAAACTTGGTAAGCAGACACTGTCGATCTCCATTTACTTTATACTTTATACTATTTTTATTTTATTTGTTATACCTATTGGACTTTTAAAACAAACAGATATTGTTCAGAATTGCAGGTCGAGGCCAAAAAACGTAGAAGTTCTTAAAAAAAACTAAAATGAAACAACAAAGGACGTTTAAGACATATTTCACAAAGTCATGATATCATCCACTGTAGATATCAACACACATATACAGTACAGTATATACTCCTGTGGATTCAAGGTGGTTTCACTCTAACCTAGTGCCAACGTTGAAGTTTGGTCCATGCAGTAGTCTGGTCCATGCAGTAGTCTGGTCCATGCAGTAGTCTGGTCCATGCAGTAGTCTGGTCCATGCAGTAGTCTGGTCCATGCAGTAGTCTGGTCCATGCAGTAGTCTGGTCCATGCAGTAGTCTGGTCCATGCAGTAGTCTGGTCCATGCAGTAGCCTGGTCCATGCAGTAGTCTGGTCCATGCAGTAGCCTGGTCCATGCAGTAGTCTGGTCCATGCAGTAGTCTGGTCCATGCAGTAGTCTGGTCCATGCAGTAGTCTGGTGGTCCATGCAGTAGTCTGGTCCATGCAGTAGTCTGGTGGTCCATGCAGTAGTCTGGTCCATGCAGTAGTCTGGTGGTCCATGCAGTAGTCTGGTGGTCCATGCAGTAGTCTGGTCCATGCAGTAGTCTGGTGGTCCATGCAGTAGTCTGGTCCATGCAGTAGTCTGGTCCATGCAGTAGTTTGGTCCATGCAGTAGTCTGGTCCATGCAGTAGTCTGGTCCATGCAGTAGTGGCAACCCAACTGTCAGGATTAGAGAAGAATGATCTCAGATTTGTCAGTGGACCCTCGGTAAACACATGATCAACTTATCATCTGCAATTTAACTGCTATCCCTTTAACATGGTAACAAATCATATTAGGCCTACTACCAATTACAAACATGTTGATATAGTGGATCCTGATGGTGCGAGTAGTCATATAATGGCTTTCACACTACAGATGCATGTTCATGTGAATACAGTAATGTCTGTTACACAACAGGAGCACTAGGAGCTGTTCAGAGAGCTGCACTACATCAACAGAACACAGGGGGGCAGCAAAGTATAGAGTATAACAAAGAGTCAACGTATTGACTATACAGTAGTTATCATGATCAAGTTTGTGTGTGTGAGTGTGTGTGTGTGTGTGTGTGTGTGTGTGTGTGGCATCATAACAGCTTCCAACTTTCTTACATACGTTTAGTTCAAGAACCTTCCATTTTGAAAGGCTCCATGTATGACTCATCCCAGTCCCTCTCCTGTCTGTTTCTGATGAAATGTGTAACTAGCGTTGTCAGTCTCTACATGGAACAGCTATGGCATCTGGATCCATCACGCGTGGTGAGGTGTAAAATCAGATACGCCGAGAGAGTAAAGAGAAAGAGAGAGAAGGTGAGAAGGGAAGAATATAAAGGGTGAGGGTGAAAGAAGAGAGGAAGTGTGAGAGAGAAGGTGAGATGAGGAGTGAGAGGGAAGGAGGGGTGGACAGAGAGAACAAATAGGGGCAGAGATAATAAGAGATCAGGAGAGAAGGAGAGATAGGGTGGGAGAAAGAGAGCGAGAGAGAGAGAGATAGTGAGAGAGAGAGAGCGAGAGAGATAGCGAGAGAGAGAGAGAGCGAGAAAGAGAAGCAACCGAGAGCAAAAGGAGAAAAGGGGACAGAATGAGGGAAAGCTGGACCAGCTAATATGTTTATCGAGTGCAAGTGAGCTTGTTAAAGGGCCGGGCTATACATCCACAAGAGAGATAAATGGTTATTTCTGCGAAACCAATTTTAGAGAGGGTCTGCAAAAAAAGAAAGAAAAAAAAGAAAAAAACAAAACAAACAACAACCAAACCCAAATGGATTTTCCGTCCCTCAGTGGTGGGATGATCAGGATTTGGGCTCAAAAGACCATAAACCTTAGTGACAATGGAAAATGTGTGGTCAGAGCAAGCAACCGTGCAATTTACTCTAACAACAAACATTTATTACTTTCTTAGGTGTTTCTGGCGTCCTTTCCTGTGTTTGTGTGTGTGCGGGTGTGTGTGTGTGTGTGTGTGCGGGTGTGTGTGTGTGTGTGTGCGTGTGTGTGTGTGTGTGTGTGTTTGTGTGTGTGCGTGTGTGTGTGTGTTTGTGTGTGTGCGTGTGTGTGTGTGCGTGTGTGTTTGTGTGTGTGTGTGTGTGTGTGTGTTTGTGTGTGTGCGTGTGTGTGTGTGTGCGTGTGTGTTTGTGCGTGTGTGTGTTTGTGCGTGTGTGTGTGTGCGTGCGTGTGTTTCTGAAGAGGGAAGAGCGTCCTCACCTCACCCTCCCGTTACAGCCTTCAGATGATGCATTGTTGATCTCGCCACATCAGTGGCTCACCTGTGTGTCCACCTGTGTAATCTCAGCATCACTCACAAAGCACTTGGACAGAACATGAGTCTATGGGTGTGTGTGTGTGTGTGTGTGTGTGTGTGTGTGTGTGAGTGTGTATGCGCCATTGCCTCCACAGTTTGTACAACACTGCTGTTGTATAGAATTACTGACAGTGGACAAAAAAGAACTGATGATTTTTGCACTTGTTACTTTTTAAACCCCTTTCACTTAACAGAGGAACAGCAAACAGCACATACGTTTTTCCACAGATGATACATTGGTTTTAAAAAGTGATGTTCCGTAAACTACACCACACATCTCCTCCACCGCCTCTTTAGCTTTGTGGGCTAGAGTCTGTCATAGAGTCTGTCATAGAGTCTGTCATTGGCGCTGTGGCCTGGGTATCTCTCAAACATGCCTGGGTTGTTCTTCGGTCCATTAACACAGGTACTGTATGTGTTTGACAGTGTGTATGTGTGTGTGTGTGTGTGTGTGTGTATGTGTGTGTGAGTGAGCCCTGAGTCTCACACAATGTGTGTGTGTGTGTGTGTGCACGTGTGTGTGTGTGTGTGTATGTGTGTGTGTGTGTGAGTGAGCCCTGAGTCTCACACAATGTGTGTGTGTGTGTGTGCGCGTGTGTGTGTGTGCGTGTGCGTGTGTGTGTGTGTGTGTGTGTTCCTGAGCCCTGAGTCTCACACAATGTGTGTGTGTGTGTGTGTGTGTTCCATCCTGGTGGAATACATTATCACAAGCAAACAGCTGGCTAGTCAGACCACTGGGGAGAGAGGAGAGAATAAATCTGTTCCTAAAACTTAGATTATTATTATAATTCTTAAGGATGTTATTATTATTATATTATTATTATTTCAGACGAAATAAGTAAGGAAGTCCAGGTGTTGGAGGTTTCAGCGGTACACCCTGTTAGCCCCATTGTACTGTACTGTACTGTGGTCCAGAAAGGCTTGGTGCGGAGGGAGGTTGGTTATTTGCACCTCTCCTCTCCAGCAGTCTTGGAGGAAGCAGAAATAACACTCACAGCTGCCGAGTGGAGGACGTGTGTCCCTATACACACAGGCATGTGAACACAACTATGTGGGGTGTGTGTGTGTGTGTGTGTGTATGCGTGTCTGTGTGTGCGCGTGTGCGTGTGTGTCTGTCTATGTGTGTGTGTGTGTGTGTATGCGTGTCTGTGCGTGTATGCGTGTGTCTATATGTGTGTGTGTGTGTGTGCGTTTCTGTGTGTGTGTGTGTGTGTGTATGCGTGTGTGTGTCTGTGCGTGTGTGTGTGTTTCTATATGTGTGTGTGTGTGTAAGTGTGTGTGTCTGCGTGTGTGTGCAGTGCAGGGGGAGAAAGGAGAGCAAAAGACACCCTCGCAAAAACTGAAGACCATACATGCTATATCCAGTGGGTTGGCAAACAGCTGTTGCAGAGAACGTTCACTTCCCTGGGTATTTCCCTCCTCTCTGCCCTCTCTCTCAGTGCAGAGTGTGAGGTGTGAGTCAGATAGGAGATATTGTACAGTACGGTAAATAGCCAAGCTGGGCCTAGTGCATGGATTTATGCACTGCAATAAGGATTGGTGAGGAGAGAGAGAGAGGGAGGGAGAGAGGGAGAGGGGAGAGAGAGAGAGAGAGAGGGAGAGAGAGGGAGAAGGAGAGAGAGAGAAAGAGAGAGAGAGTGAGAGTGAGGGAGAGAGAGAAAGAGAG
>NC_137688.1:7909370-7924370 GCF_963989245.1 Nansenia antarctica
GCTGAATTAGAGGCTGCATTAGAGGCTGCATTAGAGGCTGCATTAGAGGCTGTATTAGAGGCTGCATTAGAGGCTGCATTAGAGGCTGCATTAGAGGCTGAATTAGAGGCTGCATTAGAGGCTGCATTAGAGGCTGCATTAGAGGCTGTATTAGAGGCTTGCATTAGAGGCTGAATTAGAGGCTGCATTAGAGGCTGCATTAGAGGCTGCATTAGAGGCTGTATTAGAGGCTGCATTAGAGGCTGAATTAGAGGCTGAATTAGAGGCTGCATTAGAGGCTGCATTAGAGGCTGCATTAGAGGCTGCATTAGAGGCTGTATTAGAGGCTGCATTAGAGGCTGCATTGGAGGCTGCATTAGAGGCTGTCTTAGAGGCTGTATTAGAGGCTGTATTAGAGGCTGCATTAGAGGCTATATTAGAGGCTGTATTAGAGGCTGCATTAGAGGCTGCATTAGAGGCTGCATTAGAGGCTGCATTAGAGGCTGCATTAGAGGCAGCATTAGAGGCAGCATTAGAGGCAGCATTAGAGGCTGTATTAGAGGCAGCATTAGAGGCTGCATTAGAGGCTGTATTAGAGGCTGTATTAGAGGCAGCATTAGAGGCTGCATTAGAGGCTGCATTAGAGGCAGCATTAGAGGCAGCATTAGAGGCTGTATTAGAGGCTGTATTAGAGGCTGTATTAGAGGCTGCATTAGAGGCTGCATTAGAGGCAGCATTAGAGGCAGCATTAGAGGCAGCATTAGAGGCTGTATTAGAGGCTGTATTAGAGGCTGCATTAGAGGCAGCATTAGAGGCTGCATTAGAGGCTGCATTAGAGGCTGCATTAGAGGCTGCATTAGAGGCTGCATTAGAGGCTGTATTAGAGGCTGCATTAGAGGCTGCATTGGAGGCTGCATTAGAGGCTGTCTTAGAGGCTGTATTAGAGGCTGTATTAGAGGCTGTATTAGAGGCTGCATTAGAGGCTATATTAGAGGCTGTATTAGAGGCTGCATTAGAGGCTGCATTAGAGGCTGCATTAGAGGCTGCATTAGAGGCAGCATTAGAGGCAGCATTAGAGGCTGTATTAGAGGCTGTATTAGAGGCTGTATTAGAGGCTGTATTAGAGGCTGCATTAGAGGCTGCATTAGAGGCAGCATTAGAGGCAGCATTAGAGGCAGCATTAGAGGCTGTATTAGAGGCAGCATTAGAGGCTGCATTAGAGGCTGTATTAGAGGCTGTATTAGAGGCAGCATTAGAGGCTGCATTAGAGGCTGCATTAGAGGCAAGCATTAGAGGCAGCATTAGAGGCTGTATTAGAGGCTGTATTAGAGGCTGTATTAGAGGCTGCATTAGAGGCTGCATTAGAGGCAGCATTAGAGGCAGCATTAGAGGCAGCATTAGAGGCTGTATTAGAGGCTGTATTAGAGGCAGCATTAGAGGCTGCATTAGAGGCTGTATTAGAGGCTGTATTAGAGGCAGCATTAGAGGCTACATTAGAGGCTGCATTAGAGGCAGCATTAGAGGCAGCATTAGAGGCTGTATTAGAGGCTGTATTAGAGGCTGTATTAGAGGCTGTATTAGAGGCTGCATTAGAGGCAGCATTAGAGGCAGCATTAGAGGCTACATTAGAGGCAGCATTAGAGGCTGCATTAGAGGCTGCATTAGAGGCTGCATTAGAGGCTACATTAGAGGCAGCATTAGAGGCTGCATTAGAGGCTGCATTAGAGGCTGCATTAGAGGCTGCATTAGAGGCTGCATTAGAGGCAGCATTAGAGGCAGCATTAGAGGCAGCATTAGAGGCTGCATTAGAGGCTGCATTAGAGGCTGTATTAGAGGCTGCATTAGAGGCTGCATTAGAGGCAGCATTAGAGGCAGCATTAGAGGCTGCATTAGAGGCAGCATTAGAGGCAGCATTAGAGGCTGTATTAGAGGCAGCATTAGAGGCAGCATTAGAGGCAGCATTAGAGGCTGCATTAGAGGCTGTATTAGAGGCTGCATTAGAGGCTGCATTAGAGGCAGCATTAGAGGCAGCATTAGAGGCTGCATTAGAGGCTGCATTAGAGGCTACATTAGAGGCCACTCTAATACCAGTCATGTAGAAACCCTCAGCAGTCCATATCCCCCTCTACTGCCCTGAGGATCACACCTCCTCTGGCTTCCCACAGACCCCAACTAACACACACTCACACACACACACACTCACACACACACACACACACACACACATACACACACAGACACACACACACACACACACACACTCACACACACACACACACACACACACTCTCACACACACACACACACACACACACGCACACACACACACACACACACACTAACTGACGGTGGAGGAAGGGAGAAAAACGTTCCAACATTTGGATGTACATACTATGTGGAAAGACACACACATAAGACACTCACTTGATTGTAAAAACATATTAGCACAACCTGATTATCAACAATATCAAGTTTGCTGGATACAAATTGCAATTCCAATCACACAATCAGTCACCACGACATCCAAACCTCTACCTTACTGTCAAGTGAAGCACCACCTTACTGTCAAGCACCACCAATAATTTCCCTAAGCACAAATCCGTCTCCACCAATACTTACCTCTGATAATCAAACATCCATGGAGATCTGACCCATGGCCTGTGCTTAACGCCTCAAACCAAGAAATCACCATGATCACGTGTTTGATACCGTTCCCTAGTCCATCCCATGCATTACAATGAGCCTGCCCTCCGACTTCTGCCTCCAGCAGCCTCCCCTGGGTGATCACCAGCTATGGTAAAATGGTAAATGGACTGCACTTAAATAGCGCCTTTTTTGCTGCTCCAAAGCTGCTCCAGAGCGCTTTACAACGGCCTCTCATTCACCCATTCACACACATTCACACACCAATGGCGGCGAGCTGCCATGCAAGGCGCCGGCCCGCTCACTGGGAGCAATTTTTTGGGTTCAGTGTCTTGCCCAAGGACACTGCGACATGTGGCCAGCCGGGGCTCGAATCGCTGATCTGCCAACCTTGTGATCGTTAGACGGCGGCTCTACCTCCTGCGCCACAGCCGCCCCGTCAGCTATGTCTGGTGTATGATGCACAGAGGCAGCGTAGGTACAGAGGCGTCCAGTATGGAGGGCCCTTCAGCGGAGCCAGCTCCTCCTCCAGCGCTACCTGGCATCTGGCCAAGCCAGTCTCATGAGCTTATGTTACATTGCAACATATTTGTCTAGTGGGCCCAAAGGACACGAAGAGTCCATTTTGTTTAATGAAGATTTTGTCATTCAGGCCTGCAGGCCCCCAAACTCCCCAGGGGAAACAGGAAGTACACAACTCTATTAGTCTCCTTCCATCCCTCTCTTTCTCTCTCTCTCTCATCCTCCCTCAGTTTCTCTCCCTCCCTCCCTCCCTCCCTCCCTCCCTCCTTTGCTCCCTCTCTCTCTGCTTCGTTTGCTGCAGTTTTAATTAAGCTTTCCCAGACCCCATCATTAACAGGGCTGTTTGACTTGCGCTGCTAAGCAGTCGACAACCATGCGCGCTGCAGCTCGGCTGGGTCCCGCGGCCTGGGTTCTCTGTCGATACCAGAGCTCAACCCGCTGTCTCTCTGCCGCTGGCCTGCCGCTGGCATGCGGAGCTTGCTAGATTGGCCCTCCATGGTGGGTTGGGTCTGGTACAGAGATTTTGAACTTGTTGGGCTTAAAGTGTCAAATGCGGCAGACAAGCATTTTGTATTCCTATATTTTCATGGCTAAATTAGATTTGAGCTTACGAACTGTAACAACGGAGGTCAAAACTAAGAGGAACATTTTATGTTAAGGAAATGTATTGTAGAAGAGATTTTTGTCATTAATTGTAGCCAGGCAACTCACAATTGCCATTGCCATATTTAGTTATATTATCTTTACTACGATGTTATGGGTGCCTACAAATGTGTAATCATGTTACATACTACTTATCTAGAGCTAGAGGTATCTCTAAATTGGTCCACATTGTTCCTTCAAGACGATTGTTGTGGTTAATAAAAGTTTCGCTGGCTACGGTTGAACTTACTGTAAGGCTCGCTGTCAGTGCTTTCCGATATCTTTTCCCGTGTTTCTTTGTTTATTTCATCTCCTTCCACAGAAGTCAATTTGATTTGGGCATGCAGCCCCCTTGCAAATGACATTTGAAATCATTACTTGAGTACACATTTGTTTTTCTCTTTCCTCTCTCTTCTCTCTCACTCTCTTTTGCCTAAGTGCCGAAGAAACAGCTAGAGGCCCCGGTGTTTACCGAGGTACATTGATTAAATTCAACTGAGGTCTGGCCTACTGTAATAGGACTCAATACTAAAAGCCCATGGCTATTGAACCAAATTCAGTGAGTCATTCTGCGCTGGTGCGGTGTGGTAATAATAGCCGTGGGTAATGTGGATGCGAGTGGAAGTGTTAAAGTGAGGTGAGCGAGGTTAAATCCATACTTCTATTCAATCTGAAGAGATGCGGACGACACGAGAGAGAAGCTACGGCGCTGTTCTCCGCCGGCGGCCATATCTGTGTTTTTACTGATATATGGCCACAGAGTGTGATGCATAGGTTCCTGTATGGAGACCTTGTGCTCATAGCTAACTGTGTGTAGGTGTGTGTGTGTGTGTCTGTGTGTTTGCGCGTGCGTGCGTGTGTGTGTGAGAGACAGAGAGAGACAGAGAGAGATAGAGAGAGAGATATTGAGTGATATCGAGAAAAATAATGTGTGTGTGTGTCTGTGTGTTTGTGCGTGCGTGCGTGTGTGTGTGAGAGAGACAGAGAGAGGCAGAGAGACAGAGAGACAGAGAGACAGAAAGAGACAGAGAGAGAGATATTGAGTGTGATAGAGAGAAAAATTATGTGTGTGTGTGTGTGTGTGTGTCTCAGCATCACTCAAACTACAACACCTGGTTTGCAGCCTTCTCCTTCTCTGCCAGCCGCTTGGCATCTTGACTAGCCTCTTGGCATCGGTGCCAGCGTGTGATGCCAGTTTCTGAACCCAGGACGACCCCTCCGCTCCGGTTCCTGGCTGTTGCTTTCAATCCCACATCTCCCTAATGAAACGGTTGGCAGCGTTTCCATGGCAACATGGACACTGAGCCACTCGCAGACCAACACTAACATACTACACCCTATGCACCTGTTGATTGGTCTTCTCCGACCCAATGACATAATTTGTCACGGTGGAATGACTTCAGACTTTCCAGGTGCAAAAGTACATTTTAATTGACAATGGCTACGGGCCGAAACCGTCGTCAATTCAAATCTACTTTTGCATCTGGAACTAGAGTGTGCGGCTTCTACTTCATTCTATAGTATTCTGCTCCGTCGGCTGTCGCCAGCACCTCGCCCAAGTTTTCGGGCTGTGTGCGTTCTCTTCTTTTTCAATTAAGATTGTCACGGTTGGTTCATAAGGATTTGTAGTTTATTTGTATTTAATAATGGGCCTATATGTTTGCTCCTGACTGTGGGGCAAGGTATTTATGACCTCCTGGCCCCTCCCCCTGACCTGATAGGACCACTGGCTGTGACTGCATCTTGACCAAGTTTATAAGTAAGGATGTGGGCTCTGGCCCTGCCTCTCTTCTCCCTCACCTCTTGACCAAGCAGCTCTCTCTCTCTCTCTCTCTCTCTGTCCCCCTCCCCCTCTCTCTCTCTCTCTCTCTGTCTCTCTTTGCCAGACCAGCGTCCATCTTTGATGTCTGTGTACTTTTGCATTTTGAATAAATGGTCTTAAACTGCTCAATAACTGTTCTTCATTTTAGTAGCCAACAGGTTAAGAATATACGACAGATGGCGAGCCTGAATCCCGGAGGTCTATAAAAAGGAATCTACGTTTGAAAACTTAAGCTGAATCCACGGCTCTGAAGACGGTAAGTAAAATAGCGCTATTTTCTGTTTAAACCGCTAGGGGCGCGTGTGCAACAGCTGGGTTTTCAAGCGTTTTCTTTGAGACTAAAACAACCTTCAACTTTAAGGTTTAAAGGAAAGTAACTTGTTGGAGAAAAGGAAACACATCTTTCATAGTCTTTAAACTGGGGGTGAGAGCCGGGTTAAGAAGCCCGTATTTGAAAATATACGATTTGATTTGTAAGGTATTTGTAAATGAGGGATTTGATTTGCATGGTGTTATGGAATATCGTGTATGTGTGTAAAATTCGGTATTAGAGGAAGACGGACTCTAATAGTGTCTATATGAAAAAGTGTAGACTGCCAGCAACAAACTGATAAAGGCATTTTGAAGTGGACTGGTATATATTATTGATTGTAAGTATATTAGATCAGAAAAGAGTCTGATGTGTGTAAAATTGAAATTTGATAAAGTGTAACTGGATTATGGAGTCTGTTTTGTAAATAAGAGCATTATTTGAAGTAGATTAAGAAATCAATTCTTCAGAACTGTGTCATAGAATCCATTCATAGACGCCATTGCCCTTTGTCCGGAGAAAAGACACGCACAGAGGGCGCGGGTTTCCCCAGAGGTTAGACAAAGGGTTGTTAAATTGACCCCCCTGCTTTCTGCCCTCTGGCCTTTTCACACATCAGGCTACAAACACGCGGTGATTTTTCAAGGGAAACGGGTTGTAGCCCCCCTCTTCTTGCCTCTGCAAACAAACACTCCTTTAGAAAGCATTCCTTTAGAAAGGAACCTGACTGATTAATTACATTCCTTATTTCTTACAGATCATTTCACATAGGTTGTGTAGTAATTTAGAGATAGAAAGATAGTGAATTTATCAGCGGGGTATTTTAAATAGTTTAGAGTTACGGTTAAAACATTCATAGCCTCCATTTTACATGGAAGAGTTGGCGCATGCGCAATCGATGCGCGTTAGCCGGAGCACAGCTCCACCTGCTGGCCAAAATACGACAAGACATTTTTAAAACATTGGCTCTCTGTAAATTGATGAAATACAACCCTCCTTCATTGATGATGTTTGTAGATGATTGTTAGATATTACTTTAATTAATTTAATTAATTACTAATTGATTGAATTAATTATTCAGATCATTTCATTTTCTGTTTCACAGAACTTTGATCAATTGTTGTGTGATAATCTAATAATAACCATTTCTTTGTGTCGATAATAGCTAATTGACTTTACAGGTTTACATCAATGAAGTGTCAATGAATAATTCTAACTAATCATTCATTCCTTTCACTTAACAAGTCGATTTCTTTACAGGTTATAATTAATATTTGTAATTTACATATTTTATTTTAGTTAGGTCATTTCCACAGTGTTTGATTAAGGAATAGCAGAATAGTACATATTTGATAGTTAAGCAGTAAAAGGGTTTTTGTGGATCGGTGAATACTTAGGTGTGACCAGACTTTGTGATTTAATAATTGTGTTGACCAGAACTGTAATTAGTATTGAATGAGTAATCAAGTGACACATATTCATAAACAATTAGGAAACACATTTAAGTATAAAGTACTTACAAAGTGATTAGATTTAAGTTAATACTGCACTGACATACACAAGAGGCAAATCTGTTGTTCTGGGTTGTAGTGGTTTTGTGTGGGCGGTTAATACAGTTATATTGGACTAGCATTTGTTTAGCAAATAAGGCAAAATAAGGTGGGTTGTAAGAAGCGTACACCTTATCTAATATAGAATATTGTCAGCATATTGAGCAAGTAGAATGGGGTCAAATTCTACGAAGCTGTTAAAAGATATTAGTGAACATCGTGGAATGTTGGCTACGTTATCCCCTATGGCTATAGTGGAAAAAATGAATCCTCTTGTTAGGGAAATTAGCAAAATGTCAACGAAATGGAATAGCCGTTGGGCATACATTGAACAGCCGTGGCCGAAAGAGGGCAGCCTTAATTTACAATTAATTGCAACATTGGAGATACTTATCACTGTACACAAGGCAAATCAGAAAGGGAAAGATAGGTCAGAGAAACGCAAGTTAGAATTAGACATCTTAGACCTCTTTAAGGTAGAGGGACAGAAAATAGCTCAGATGGAACCGGAAAAGAAAAAAGAATTGGCCAGAACACTGGAACAGAAACTGAACATTTCATCCCCAGACCTGTGTCCTGCCTCCAGTCCCCCTCCATATGCTAAGGCACTGGAGGATCATTCCCAGAAGAAGAAGAAGGAGCCAAGGGGAAAAGGGGACGACAGGAGTGACGAGGAAGATGACAGCGAAGATGGCAGTGAAGACTCAAGTGATGACGACAATGCAGATGGAGGCTACAACGCGCAGGTCAGGAAGATGATAGCCACAGCCGAAAGGAAAGGTGGGAGAAGACGCCCGGAGAAAGAGGGAGATTGTCACCGAATGTCATCACATACATTAAAGAACTGTCCAGTGCTGATTCGGGGTAACAAGATGGAATATCATCCGTGGCATCATACAGATTTGTCTGAAGTGATCGAGAAACTCCCAGTTCTTCAAGAGGGAGGACATTCGTGGACGCGAGAGGTCGACGTGATACTGACAGGAACGCAGGCCGCGATGGGAGACCTGAAAAGACTCTTAGCTTTTATTGCAGGATTGGATACAATGCAGGAAATATTGATGAAGGCAGGACTTCATAGATATATCAATACATCAGTTTATGATCCAGAGCTCTTCGCAGCAAACAGAGGCAGGCTGTGGAAAGCAATCAGAGAGACCTACCCTACTCACATTCACCCAGACAATATCATTGTGAAGCCACTGGGGGGGGATGAGAATCCCAGGGGTTATGTTGCCCGTGTGCACACTCAATGGAGAAGTGTGACAGGGAAAGACGCTGAAGATAACCCCTTAGAAAAATCCATAATCAGGGAAAAAATACAAGAAGGGCTTCCTACCCCAGTTAAGGATAAGCTAGCAGAAGTGGTGGGGCTACGACACATGAACAAAGCTGTTTATATAGACCACGTAGCTCATCAAGTTGAGTTATATCGAAAGAACATTCAGATACAGAAGGCACGAGACGAAGAATCCCTCAGAATATTGACTCATTTGCAATTGACTGAAAGCGAGAGGAACATAGAGGGAGTGCAGGCTTTAGCCCCACAGCAACAGCCACCTGGAGTGCAGACTGCTACTTACCAGTCCTACTCACAGGGGCCACAAGGGGGGTATCCTGCTACTTACCAGTCCTACCCACAGGGGCCACAAGGGGGGTATCCATACCCACAAGGGCCACCAGGGGTGCAAGCGGTTCCATACCAGATGTACACACAGCCTGGCCAAGGACCACCACCAGGGGGATGGACAGCAGCAGGGAAGGAGATGCTAGAACCATGCCAATGCGACCAGAATGGACATCTAGCCTGTGCCTGCTGCAACAGGCCCCAGGGGGGCGCAGGGGGGAGCCAAGGAGGAGGATATTGGCCCCCTACTACACCTGCTCCAGGAGTGATGAACCCTTACGGAGGCCCAGCAGCTGGCCTATAGGGGTGCCCGGAAGATCCGAGTGGGAGGTGCCAGCTGGTGGTGACACAGAAGCCTGAAGGCGCCACGCACCTCCCTATGTCTAGAGAATATGTGAAGACAATCGGATTTGAGGGAATTAAACAGCTGATTCCTACAACTGAGCTTGTAGACTTAGAGTACAAGGGACAGAGAGCAACTCTGTCAACACTTGTGTCAGAACACACGCCAACAGGGCTGCTAGGGAGAGATGCTCTATGCCAATTGAACTGTACAGTAAAATGCACACCTAACGGCTGTCAGGTGACGGTGCCATCCGGTGTTCAGATTCCAACGACAGCCAGAGTGATTAAGCATAGAACAGACCTACAAGCTTTGCCTTTAAAGGGAGCTGATATAGAATATTGGGTTGATGGGTCTTGTTACGGGGTAGGAGAAACGTTGTGCGCTGGGTATTCCTTAGTTAAAGCACAGAATTCAAAGTTTATTGTAGAACAGGCTGAGGCAGTTCCTCAGCCTTGCTCGGCTCAGTTGGCTGAATTGATTGCCCTCACGGAAGCATGCAACTTGGGAACCGGACGGAGAGTGACAGTGTACACCGACTCTGCCTATGCACATAATGTTTGTCATTTTAATGGAGCTGTATGGAGGGGGCGGGGTTTTAAGAGAACTGATGGTACGCCTATACAGCATCACGCACAGATCATGAAGCTGTTACAAGCCATGATGAAGCCAAAGGAATTAGCCATAGTGAAGTGTGCCACACACAGGTCTGACTCATCACATGTCACACAAGGTAACAGGGCTGCAGAGGATGCAGCCAAAGCCATTACAGGAGCAGACAAGGCAGGTAAAGGTCTTCTGGTCACACATGAAAAACAGTTACAGGGCATGGTCACACTTGAGGATTTATTGATGTTACAGAGTAGAGTAACTACGTTAGACAAGAACGTTTGGCTAGCAAGGGGGGCAAGTCAGGATGACACAGGTCTATGGAGGAATCATGAGGGGTTGGTTGTAGCACCCTCAGATTTATTAGGCATGTTAATACAGGAAGCTCATGGATTAGCACATGTGGCTAGGGGGGAGGTAAGACGCAAGATCACCAAGAAATATGGGTTTTGGAGTCCATATTTGATGGAACAGATTGACCATGCTTTAGGTCAATGTGGGGTCTGTTGGAGAAACAACATCAGAGTGGGTACACCAGTGGTGTCTGGGCATATCCCTACCCCAATAGGGCCACGGGTGGTGGACAGGGGGGTGGATGTACAGAGTAGGCAGGATGTTGTGCCAACAGGTGCCGAGGTCCCCAGAGAACCTGAGAAGGAGGAGCTACGAGGAGATGCTGTGGTGTTGCCAGAGCCAGTGGCAATGCCAGTGTTACAGCCAGTGACATTACCGGCAGTGCCTGAAACCGAGGGGACAGTGGAAAGCTGTCCAGATGCCAATGAACCAGAAACCAACGAAGCAGAGAGTGTTGACAGTCTGGAGGTCCAGCCTGGGGGTGTCCAAAGCCTGGACACCTGTGCTACTGGGGATGCTGGCGAGTGCCTGCACCATGCTTCAGATGATGCTGAGGGCGACTCCCCAGACCTTGATCAGCGTGGGAGGGGACCAGGCGGCTGCCTGAACCTCAATGACACTGACGGACGACGACCAGTTAGGAAAAGATTAAAGACTATGAATAGGGTAGTGAAGCAGCAGATCAAAGGGAACGACGGGAATGGACAGCAGATGATAGCATGGCTGGAAACGGTCTTAGGGGCATGGGAAACTTATTTTGCTAAGACAGGAGCACCTATTATAGCAGACATGATTTTTGACTTTCTTAGGAGGCAGGGCCTCATTGACTGTTTTTGGAAAATCAGTCACTCAGTCCACGTTAATGAACTTTTCAGAAGACTAGTCCTCACCTGAGGTGAAGATCTATGCATTAATGCATTCCCTTTGTTCTATGCTTACTGTTGGAGAATTATGTGTTATGATAACTGAATGTCATTATTTGTGTATTGTTTGTTTATTTCTATATCGTATGTGATTGATGTCAGTTGAGAAGTGATGTAGTGGTTATGCAAAGATAGGAAAGAGGTTCTGTTCCTAGCGCAACGAAAATGGAAGCTGCTGACTATGAAAGTGTTATCAATCTGAGACAGCGGTAAAGGCTGTTCTCCAACTGGGTTCAAGTGCTAGCAACCTCTGACCCTGACGCTTCAAGGACAAAGAAAACATCGGTCGTTGGAAGTTTTTGTGTTGAAATATGTATGATGTACTGTGTTTAGATTAATTTGTATTGTTATTTTTAGGATTTTTTTTATTGTTGATTGTTTTGTATTTGGTTTATATGATATCTTTGGTTGCTGGTACTGGTGCTGGGTTGGTCTGTGTTATTATGTTTCTTGTGTTGTGTGTTGATGTAGTTTTTCTGTTGTTTATTGGAACATGTTGTTTATTTTTTGATTTTTTTTTTATTTATTTATTTTTTTTTTTCTCTTTGGTTTCTTAGTTACAGTCGGTGGGGTTTTGTGTTTTTGTTTTTGTTTTGTGGTCATTTAGTTTCGGAACACCCTCTGGGTATTCCGAGGGGGGAATCTGTAGTTTATTTGTATTTAATAATGGGCCTATATGTTTGCTCCTGACTGTGGGGCAAGGTATTTATGACCTCCTGGCCCCTCCCCCTGACCTGATAGGACCACTGGCTGTGACTGCATCTTGACCAAGTTTATAAGTAAGGATGTGGGCTCTGGCCCTGCCTCTCTTCTCCCTCACCTCTTGACCAAGCAGCTCTCTCTCTCTCTCTCTCTCTCTGTCCCCCTCCCCCTCTCTCTCTCTCTCTCTCTGTCTCTCTTTGCCAGACCAGCGTCCATCTTTGATGTCTGTGTACTTTTGCATTTTGAATAAATGGTCTTAAACTGCTCAATAACTGTTCTTCATTTTAGTAGCCAACAGGTTAAGAATATACGACAGATTCTAATTGAAAATAATTACTAGATTATTTTCTCTACCTTTTCTATACCTGGTGCAACAGTCATCCAGCTTTTCTTCTTTATTCAAGGATTTATTTGAGAATGACTGTAGAAGTAAAACTATGTCTGTGATCCACATTCATCCCTGAAGGCAGCTTTGGGTAAGCTTGTAGCACAACACATTTCTAAAGACTGAGTGACAAATGGAATGAAAAGAAGGGAGCATCCGCACACTCGAAAAACTGTGCAAAAATCAATGTTTTATAAAATTAATTCCATTTGATACTCTTCAGCTCCAGCACCTCAGCTGAAAGTCTGATAACGGATGAGCGGTGGTATTTTCACTATAAAAGACTGAGTGACAGCATCTAAGAAGTTTGACACAATACATTGTTGTATCACACACGGGTACACACACAAACAAACATCAAAACAACACACACTTGCAGGAAACAGTTGATTCCAACCACCAACCACGGCGCCTCTTTGATAGTTGTGATAGTGATATTATTGTCGTCTGTTTTTCCTGAGGAGTTTCGTACCAGAATGTACTGAGTGTGTTACTCTTAGGGGATGCAGGGCGCAGCATTAAATCCAGGAAAGAAAAAAAGAAGAAAAAAAAAAGAAAAAAGAGAGAGAGAGAAACAGATCGAGAGGTGGAAAACAAAACCCCCCAGACATTACGCTTCTGGCGTTTTAACAATCGACAGAGAACATTGTGTCTCTCTCCTTGTTCTCATGCACTGAACCAAAGGTGCTCAACCAAAGAGCTCTTTCTAAAAGCCCAAGGCATTTGGGCTTCGTCTCGCTATGGGAAAGAGGAAGAGAGGATGAAGGAGAGGAGAGGAAGGTGTCGGTGATGGCCAAAAGACTATGCTGTCACGTACTGCAGTAGGCAAATCTAAAAGATGAAGTTTGTGTGTGTGTGTGTGTGTGTGTGTGTGTGTGTGTGCGTGCGTGTGTGTGTGTGTGTTCACAGTTCACACTAATATCTACATTGTGGTAGCAAACTATTTCCAGACTGCCAGTTTTATTCGTTTTTTCGTGTTATTTGTGTCTTTAGGCTATACCTCATGTAACACAACATGTAATACTGAGTAAAGATGATGATGATTTTGGACCATGTGGTTGAGACAGCAAGTATCAGATTGAAAGTGAAAGATATCGAGATTTGTTAAGTTAAAGTCCAAAGAGAGAGTCATTATTAAACCCATACATTCCTGTCACCTACATGCCATTTAATTGAATCAACACCAACACAGAGTGTATTCCTCAGAGTGTATTCCTCTTCCCACTTCCCATACGAAGGAAGTTTAAATAAATAAATAAATTAAAAAACCCACATAACATACCTACCATAACATAACAACCTTTTCTCCACAGAGTTATCTTTAGCACTAGATGTACTGGTAGACCATAGCTACATACATGCCTTCGCTAACAGTGTGAGGTGAGGCTGGAGGGGGGCGGGGGGTAGGGGGATGTGCCATGCTACGGGGGTAGTCAAGCTATTTAAAATCACCCGGCAGACCTTCAACCTCTTGGCATTCTGTTCCACGGTCCTCCGTTCGCAGGCTATTAGGATTCCGTTGCCGCTGATGGAGAGGATTGGCAGTGGGTATAAGGGACCCGCTAAACTCATTTTACAGGTTAATTAGAACAAAGGATCCCGGCTTTCATGAGAGAGGCTGTTGATTATTGTAAGTTTGTGGCTCCCCTGGCTACCTCCAGGCCTCCGACATGAACACACAGTCTGTTTCTCTTCCCAGTTGGCTAAATGCCACCTGTCAATCAACAGATCATGTCGCTAGCTCCATTAAAGCCCCTGTGACGGAAAGGTAATCTATTTTAATCATCTTCCTCGCACACCGTCAAAAGAAAAGAGCATGTTTTAATGACGTGTCTTGGCTCAGATGAATGGGGTATTCCCAGACAATCACAGCCTGCACTGATATATGGAAGCCAGAGATGGCGGAAGAAACGTCTGATAACAACGTATAGTAGAGTATTTAGTGTAACAAACGCAGGTGTTACAGGCATGGCATCACTTCCTCTTCTGACAAGGGAACACTTCATTACATAACATTTTTTCCCCCCATCTAACTATGGTGGATCACATAGCACAAAAATAACACGTTCAATATGTAACAACAATGACTCCATAATGGGTGGTGGTGGTGGTGGTGGTTTGAGAACCTTTGTGACCACAGAGTCACACGTTTATAATACCAATATCAAATGTTTCTGGAGTGATATGTCGAGCCTGCTGCTTCTCCGTGGGGTATCGAGCTGTGACGTGCTGTTGCAGAACTAGGCTCAGATGCAGTGACGTCGTTAGGCCTGGGCGTCCACGGGTATAGCCCCGAATGTTTTATGAATAGCCCCGGATCAGGTTAAAAAATGTAATAAATAAAAATCGCCATCTAGCACACCGCCATCGATTTAGCGCAAGCCCCCCCTCGACCCAAAACTCCACTAAACAAATTAATTATAACTGTTTGTAAATGCTTCATAATTTAATAATAAACTAGTTACAAACGATGTATTAACTATCTATACTATCTATAAACCCTTTACAAAGGTTACCTTACTTTCATATTTAAAACAAGGCACTGATACTGAAAATGACAGTAGCACTCAATACACTATAATATAGTGT
>NC_137688.1:7926870-7959370 GCF_963989245.1 Nansenia antarctica
CGCCTCCAGTAGGCGAGACAACCGAGCAAGCACGCTCCCGCCGCCGCCGCCACCACCGCCACTACAAACGCCGCTGTGACAAAAGTGTTCACCATGACGACCGCGAGTGCAATTAGCAACTCCGGCATGATGTCCGTAGCAGACGTGTGGGGGGGGGGGAAGCAGAAGCAGATGTACTGTAATGTACTGTACTTTGAATAGTAGTCACTCCATTGTGCATTGCGCATTCCAGAAAAGAGTACCTTTGAGACTTTGAGACTTTTGTTTTTTGTCTTGGTGGTGGATGTGTTACCGATATACCAGACGTACTTGAATTGTTTTTTGCTTTTAATGCTTGAGCTTTGGGTTGGCAGGCAGCCTCAAGGTTAGAGAGGCCTCCCAGTATCTGGTTTGCTGGTTTGGCCCCCGGGCTGACAGGAGGGTGTGAGTAGGGTGTGAGCTGGTGTCCGGAGGGGTTGCTGGCATCATGTCTAGAGTAAGGTGTCTACCGTACCACTGCTGTTGCGCCCTTGAGCACCTGAACTGTTCCCGGGAGCGCAATACTATGGCAGACGCTGTGCTCTGACCTTTCTGTGAGTGTGTGTGTGTGTATGTTTTGGGGAGGTATGCAAAAAAGACACTTTTTTTGTTTCCCTTTGTAATGGATAATAAAGTACTCTTCGCTTCTTCTCCATTAAACATTATCGGTGTTGATCATCATCATTTGAATTCATTCATACAGATTCAGCATGCCTAATTGCATTACCTAAGCTAGCAAGGAACATTTACATTTCACTCATGAGCATTGCACCTTCAATAAGATGTGCCCTTCCCCTTTCTTCTCAGTTTCAAGTCAAAGAAATCAAATTTAACCAACTATACTTATATATGTATATTATATTTGTATATTCCTGCTGTGACCACATAATAGTGAAACATGTGTCCACTCACCGCAATGTAAGTTGCTTTGGATAATTGCGTATACATGTATATACTATATATACTAGGCATACTATCAAATTCTTCCTGGTTCTTCCTCATTTTTCTTTCAGAGGTTTGGATGCGGTTGTGATGCACATGCTAATATTTATTTGACTTAAACATAACAGCAGTAAGGAGTTACGGGGCAGTGAACTAGAAAATAACATTTTGAAATCATCTCTGGTTTAACCAATCTGCGTGACCTTTTGCAGTGGGGTAATTATTAAACAGTTTGCCATCACTTTTGAGAGCAGCCATCTTGTAGGAGAGGCAGTTGAGAAAAAGAAACCTGTTAACACAGATGAGTAGAAAACATTTCCCAACTGTAAATCACAGAACCATTTTAAAACCCATCAAAAATATAGAAATACAGATTGGTGCATATCAGGCAGTTTTTATGGGAACGGCAATATGTTTTAAAAAAATCAACAGCTTGTCAAATTACAGCATGGTTATACAGTATGTTTTGCATTCACAGTAGTGCCATAATATCAGATATTGCTGGAGAGCTACATGACTTTCCCACTCTCATTGCCATGTTGACATAAACTCCTAAAGACACTTTAACTTCCATATTCATAGAGAAGGCCATTCTGTTTTAAAATCAGATCAGACAGTAACAGAGAAAAGAAAATGAAAAAGGGAAAGAAAAAGCACAGGGAGGTTCAACTTCTTTAAACACACCTCATTTAAAGTTAAAAAGACAATTCTGGACACCAATACGCGATGTTGAATATACCACAGGCCATCTGTCAGTCCCTATGGGTCGGTAACCAATCCCTCGCATCCTTCCCTAAGCAATAAGAGCAATTGTTCTGCCCCCCTATGCTAGTTCCCTTTCCCATCAGAAGTGATAGCTTTGCCCTTGCAGTTCCTTGTTACCAATTGATTACCCCATTATCCAAGCATATGCTGGGATTGTGCTGTCTTTGCCAATCAGTTGATTTGGACCTGGCTTCCTCTCTACAGGGAGGCTTGTATCTGTGATGAGGACTGCAGGCCTCTGCCTGTATGCATTGAATTACATTTTTAAGGGCCTTTAGTTTCACTGGTCAATTCATGACCCTCTGAGGCGATAAAGAAGAGGAAAGAGTAGTGTGTTTATCTATTACTGAGGTACAGTATTCCTGTGTGTGTGTGTGTGTGTGTGTGTGTGTGTGTGTGTGTGTGTGTGCGTGAGTGCGTGCGTGAAATCTGACAAAGTCGCCATCGGCGATGGAACTATCCTCATCATGGCCAAGTCTGAATAAAACGAACCCAGGAGACTCATGGCCTCAAGTCCCTCCATAGACTTAATTTAACTGAGTTAAAATCAATTTCTCTGGTCTCTTGGGGGAAATTACACATCTCGCAGTGCGAAGTACTGCTGACTCAATGACAGGTTGTCTAGTTCGTGACTACCCCATCTGCTACCATGTACAGCTATTGTACCAGTCTCCTCTCTCTCTCTCTCTCTTTTTCTCTCTCTCTCTCTCTCTCTCTTCCAAGGAAATTGTGATTGAACTCGACTGTACAGTATCTGTGATGCTTTGCAAAGAATGCAATTAAACAATGTAATTATGACAAAAAGGTTCCCAGGCAGAGTATGGTATGCTGTATGCGGCTGCTATGAAAGTGAACTGTGTGTGCGGTGGTGATCAGATCAGCTAGATGCAGGCAAGAGTGTGTAAGGTGGTACTGAATGTGTCACTGTCACCTTGGTAGCTCCGATGGATCTCTCCTCCCGTGCACCTGTGTTATGAACTTGAATGTGTAGGCTAGTAGCCTCATGATGGATTAAGTATACAGTATACGATTCTAGCGAAACAACTCATCCTCCCTAACCTTAAGAGACAGCAGCCATCACTGATTCATCATGACATTATCATGACCTCACGATGGTGAGTTCTATATCAGTCGGCTTGGTTCGGCCCCTCGCTGTTGGACATGTCCTTTGTGTGCCTAATTCGGTTGTTAAGTCGTGACGTGTTTCCGGGTCCAAAGTTGGCTGAGGCGCTCTCTTCGAAATGCCTCAGTAATAATAATAATTCATTATATTTGTATAGGGCTTTTCCGAGGCTCAAAGACCCTGACAATATGGGAAAAACAGGAAAATGTCCCTTGTTGTATGAATTGATCCGAGTCTAAAAAACGTTTGAACTGTCATTCTACCGCTGTAGTACACTGGTACTATGGTGCAGTGAATTTCTGGTTTGGACCCGGAAATTGCTAAACGTCACGTTTGACGTCAGACTTACAGTAACAACCGAATAGCTGAGGACTCCTGTTACGTGGAATGTGGGGAGCCGTTGTTGAACCTCACACTTGTTCACAAAACCACACTTTCAATGGTTTTACAGCCTGGACGTGACTGCGCTCTCTGTGCGTCACACACGGTCCTTCCTACTGGTTTGCAGACTTGTTTGCGTGATGTCGAGGGGGGTACATCCTCGTACCTCTACAGTTCCAACCAGGCAATTGGGACGTTCTCCAGGGTCCCATAGTCGCACCGAGTCGAATGAAAGAGAACTAGAGGTTAGGAATGTAGACCCAGTTTCTCTGAAGGAGAGGGGAGACCCTCAACTCATTGCCAGTCTTGCTCTGGGCTTGGGGTTTGCTGGATCAAATGGCCGTGCTTGCTAGGTCCTATATATACTGTAGGTTGGGCAGTAGGCGGGGGAATCTGCCTGCAAGAGTCACCAGCTTGTACCAGGTGTGATTGTATAGTAGTGTTGGGGTAGTGGCGGCCTAGTGGACAGTGAGTTGGAAGGATGGTGATCAGAAGGTCGTGAGTTCAAATCCCACCTGGGAAACACCACCACTAGTGTGCCCTTGAGTAAGGCACTTAGCCCTAAGTTACTTCTGGGAGACTGTAACCCTGTCATCTCTAACTGTATGTTGCTTCGGATGAAAGTGTCTGTTTGAAATCTAAAAGTATATAGTGGTCTTCAGTAAATAGGGGGTCTTCAGCACAGAGTGTGCAGCATGGTGAGGAGGGGTCTGTTACAGTCGTAACCTCCAGTTCCATGATTTCTATGAATAAATGCATGAGAGGAGTTGGTCTGATGCTGGCATGTGGCATTGAGAGAATAGCTGTTGTGTGAAGGACAGTGGCAATATGACTTGCTACTGCCTAGCACATTCAAGTGCGATGGAGGGAGATGCTTATGGCCCATATATGATTTAAATGGAGGCAGTTAACTTCAACACCTCCTCCACGGTTAGATCGAGTGTGGATGAGATCATTGTCTAGTCTGGCATATGAGATTACCCCCCCCCCCACACACACACACACATGCGCACACACGCGCAAACGCATGCACACACACACATGTGCACACGCGCACACACACACGCAGACACACACACACACAGACACACACACACACACACACACACACAGACACACACACACACACACACGCACAAACGCACAAACGCATGCACACACACACACGCAGACACACACACACACACACACACACGCACACACACACAGCCTTACTTCAGATGACAGTCGTTTCCTTGCCTAAGATCATTAGCAGTGCCATTATTTACCTGCCTGGCTCCCTGACAGTCTCCTCCCTGGCTGCAGACAGACAACTGGGACATGGCTAATTAAAAGAAGGAATGACCCTGCCTCTGCTGCCACAAGCCTGGGGGCAAGTCTCTCTCTCAGAGAGGGAGCGGCGGGCCGCAGAAGGCTTCTCTGCAACTAAGCTGAGAGTCGTCTCAGAGTCTTACCTGTAAGTTCTTACGGAGAGAGAGTTTACCTCACAACTACATTACAGGCCATTGGTTATTGCTATTCCCGGCAATATTCAGGGACAATATTTTCATTTATTTCATCTTATAATGACAATACCAAACCGTATATCACTATTTGCATAGCCTGGGTAGATGCTAAACTGCATTTTGTTTTCTGGTACTTGTACTCTGCAATGACAATAACATTGAATCTAATATAATCTAATCCAATAAAAACTCTATATATCTATTATATGTAAAACTGTGTGTGGGTAAATGGGCTTTTTGTCTTCATTGATTCACCATGTTATGGAGTCTTTGGTCTTATTGTTCCTTTTAGCACTGAGCTGCCTTCTGACCTTCCTCTTAACCTTTGACACAATCTTCCTCTTCCTCTTCATCATTTCAGATGGACTTCACTTCACACCGCACCAAAGTACAATGCATGATGAACGAGACTGATTTGCACACAAAGCTCCATTCACAAGGCAACAATAGAAATCTGAGCCCATTAGTTTTTCATTGTGATACATTTTTTTCGCCAATCCCTTTTTATTTCATTTCCAGATAGAGAATGTACTTCTTCAAAAGATCTTATACAACGGATGGATCCGGTCCATTGTCTCGATTGGTCAGTTTGCGTTCCAGCCGTGCCGATATCCATGATATACGCACGGCTAAATGGAATGTTGACACACCTTTTCATATTATTCCGCGTTTGTATATATTACCGTTATCGAAGTTACATTATTACCGTTGCTTAGCAACCAATAAACAACTGTTCAGCGGATGAATACACTTACAATGAAACATAGTTTCATTAAAATACATTCATTAAAAGTTTGTCTTGTCTTTCTTCTGTGAAATATTGACAGATAAATGTGGTAACCGTTGTATAAAAGCGTTATGGAACTCGAAGCCGTGGTATATCGTGGATATCGGCACAGCTAGGGGGGTGTAACGGCACTCTGCTTTGCGTCGTGCCTTACCACCCCGCTAGCTGTGCCGATATCCACGATATATACAACGGCTTCGAGTTCCATAACACTTAAAACCTGAACTCAACCCATTACATATCGCCCTCCTTTCTCCCCAACTTCAGTTTTGATGTTCGGGGTGCTGCTACCAAACCCAGTACCAGACAGATGTTCCTGCCACCTGTAAAACAGTCAATGCGGTGGTACATGCTCTCTTTGTGTGATTTCCGAGGCCCTGTTGCGGCTGTGTATTGGCGTCGTTGAAGCGTGAGAATCCTGCCGCACTAAAGGGTGTCAGAGGATGCCTTTTAATAACGCCTCGGCGTGATGAATCGCTTTAATCAGAGGCTCAGAGCGAGCGAGTGAGCGAGCGAGAGAGAGAGAGAGAGAGAGAGCGAGAGAGAGAGCGAGAGAGAGAGAGAGACAGAGAGAGAGAGAGCGAGAGAGAGAGAGAGCGAGAGAGAGAGAGAGAGCGAGAGAGAGAGAGAGAGAGAGAGAGAGAGAGAGAGAGAGAGAAGAGAGAGAGAGAGGGAGAGCGAGAGAGAGAGCACAAAAGGGAGCAAGGAGTTTCCTTGTAAATTATGATGCAGGAAGCTTGTGAGAGAATTGTTACGGCAAGCCTCATTGAGCGGCTTAATGCAAATCTTTATATGTCCGCCACGAGATTAAGGGGCCTGGCGGTCCAGCCTGCTTCACACACAGACACAGAAGCGTGGTGACAACTTCCTCAAAGAGGGGAGGCGTGAAAATCCCAGAGTGAGTCGGTATTCGGCGTCTCCATACGAGGAGAAATACATCACCGTCTTCTGTGGGCTTCAAACAGGGATCAATGGGTGTAATTGTATTCGCCGCTGTGCTTAGATAGTGCACATTCGGAGGGCGGGTCATGGTTATGAGTCACGCTCTGTAACATGTAATGGCTGCTTCTGCCTTCGACGACCCACGACTGTGACCCCAACGGTGGGTGGGCTGATGTGTCGATGCGGGGAAAAAGAGGGTCATAAAAACAAAGACCTTATGACTATCGGGCCGTGAACATACAGAAAGGGACTGCAGTAGCCTGTCTAAAAGGTACCATTATATCATGACCTCGTTCATCTCTTCACAGCTCTCATGTGCTCATGTGAAGCCATGTTTGTCCCCTCTGACAAGCTCACGACTACGGCGTACACATTAGTTAGGCTCGGCTGGTTCTTATGATATATTCTCCGATGCTTTCATTGTCCATTTCTGGCTACATTCGTGGATCACGAATGGGCTACCTACAGTCCAGTCACTGGTAGAATATACACATGGAATTGGAGACAGTGTCTAGTACAAACAGGGTGCGTTCGTAAATACGCTCTGTAAGTCTGATCAGCGCCCCCCATGGAATGCCTTTTGTCCAAATCCAAATGACTTGGTCTCTTCATGGTGTAATTCTAGACTCCGATCTAAACTTCAACAGCCACATAAACTCAATAACTAAATCAGCCTACTATCACCTGAAAAACATAACAAGAATGAGAGGTTTCATGTCCAAGCAAGACCTTGAAAAACTCATCCATGCATTTGTTTCGAGTAGACTTGATTATTGTAATGGTCTACTAACAGGCCTATCTAAAGGAGCTGTTCGTAAATTGCAGCTCATCCAAAACGCCGCTGCTAGGGTCCTAACAAAAACAAAGAAATTTGAACACATTACACCAATCCTGAGATCCCTGCACTGGCTACCAGTCTCTCAGAGAATTGAATTCAAAATCCTCCTAATTACATACAAATCACAAAATGGTCTTGGACCAAAATACATATCAGATCTCCTCCCACCCTATATTCCCGCAAGGTCCCTAAGGTCAGCTGAGACAAATCAGCTAATAATTCCAAGAGTAAAAACAAAACACGGTGCAGCAGCTTTCAGTCACGCTGCTGCATGCTCCTGGAACAAACTCCCTGAAGAAATCAAACAGGCCCAAACCCTTAAAATATTTAAATCTAAGCTAAAAACCTTCATGTTTTGCACCAGTTATGATTAAACACAAACACTTCTATCAATGTCTTTTTTCCATTAACTATTGTCTTTTTAAATGTTTTATCTATTTACTTCTTATATTTGCTTTTATTCATTGTAATTTTTATTTTCTTATGCTCCTCTTGTGGAGGGATGTGGAGGGATATGGAGGGATATGGAGTGGTGTAGAGGGATGTAGAGGGATGTAGAGGGATGTAGAGGGATGTGGAGGGATGTAGAGGGATGTAGAGGGATGTGGAGGGATGTAGAGGGATGTGGAGGGATGTAGAGGGATGTGAAGGGATGTGGAGGGATGTAGAGGGATGTAGAGTGATGTGGAGGGATGTAGAGGGATGTAGAGGATTGTAGAGGAATGTGGAGGGATGTAGAGGGGTGTAGAGGGATGTAGAGGGATGTAGAGGGATGTAGAGGAATGTGGAGGGATGTGGAGGGATGTAGAGGGTTGTAGAGGGATGTGGAGGGATGTGGAGGGATGTAGAGGGATGTAGAGGGTTGTAGAGGGATGTAGAGGGATGTGGAGGGATGTAGAGGGATGTAGAGGGAGGTGGAGGGATGTAGAGGGATGTAGAAGGATGTGGAGGGATATGATTAAACACAAACACTTCTATCAATGTCTTTTTCCCATTAACTATCGTCTTTTTAAATGTTTTATCTATTTACTTCTTATATTTGCTTTTATTCATTGTAATTGTTATTTTCTTATGCTCCTCTTGCTGTATTTTTAAATAATGCATGTAAAGCACTTTGAATTGCCCCTGTTGTATGAAATGTGCTATACAAATAAACTTGCCTTGCCTTCATGACGTCGAACCCAATGTGCGCTCCGGCGCTCTCAGTGCGAATTTTGGACCAACGCAACCGCAGTAGTCTGTGTTCCGCTGTAGTGCGCAAAGCCTCTCTCCCGCTGAACAGCAGGTCTACTTAACCAGCTAGGCTCAGTCCACGCCGTCCTGAGATGGCGGCTGCTGGCTGGCGACCGTTAGTCTCTACAGCCAGACTGATCTGCGGGGCAACATGGCGGCAGCGTGGCGACGCTTTCTGACTACAGGAGGCGGGAAGCTCAGGAGCACAGTGGGACTGGGAAGGCGATTAACATTATCTACTACCATGCAGTGGCTATTCCTTCTGGCCTTGGCTACAGCATAAGTGTGTGTGTGTGTGTGTGTGTGTGTGTGTGCGCGTGCGTGTGTGTGTGTGAGGGGATTGAGATATTTCATGAAAATGGAACTACCACAGGGTCAGGGGTTGGCAAAGGGAAAGATCTAGGGGGGGCAAAAAATCCAATTTGTTTGTTCACACTTCAACAGTGCTCGATCAGAGCAATTGATATATTAGGACTCATTTTGAGAGCAATATGGGAGAGCAAGTGAGGGGATGATATTGGAAAGGAATACTCCTAAAGTAAATTCAGCTCACGGGCCATTACACAGGGTGCAATATAAAGCTATGATAAAAAATAAATTGCTTTACACTCAAGAGTTATCGGTATATATACATAGTTCCCCCAAATATAGTTCTTATAGGTTGTTCTTAGAGGTTGGAATATTTTGTGTTAGAATGAAAGCTTTCGGTAAAAATGTCAAATATGTTAAAAGATGCACATCCACATTGTACTCTTGAAGCTACCTCACAATGTTTCTGCAAGATTCAACCTTGGATAACAACAACAACAACAACAACAACAACAACAACAACAGTATCCTTCATTCAACACCACCTGGGTATAACTGTACAGACCAAATCTGCTCCTTCAGACTTTACAGTAAGGTCCTTCAGGGCCTTTAATGCTTTCCTCATTTTACAGTGTCTGATATTACAAAGAAAATAAAATTACAGGAACATAATGCCTCCCAATCACAATGGGGTTATCTGTAACATGCCCACTAATGTTCTAAAACCAATCATATTCCAGTACCAGGCAGAGCCAAGTTTTTCGCTGTCTCAAAGGATGACACAATCACAATTTGCTCATTGGAGGAAAGACAGATGGAAAACCCTAATCCCCTGAGTGATAATGTCAAATAACTGCCATGAATTCAATCCCCTGCAGCAACACATTAATTTCAGACACTTCCAGTCATCCATGATAAAGGACTGCTGTTTGAGGGTCTGTGGCGCCATACTATCAGTTATCAGGTCCAAGGCTTCCCTGCTCTCTCCCCCATAATGATGTTTTGGGCGAATCACTCTCTTTGCCCCTAAGACGACTATTTATTCATGACATAGAATTATTCATATGCCAGATACGGTATTGTCCAGGGCCCACATGACTAAGCCTATTTAGGTCTTGAAGAGTTCGCGTTTATGAAAGATTATTTCCGTGTTGGTTGAATTTCGGATCGTCCTCTGCTTTGTAGTAGTCCTACTTGGCCAACGGTGGAATGTTTAATGGACGATGTGTTGAAAGGACAACCGTGGCTGGCTTCCACACTACTGTGGGGATACAACAGAGGATAAACTATCTTAAGGGACATTCGGGTCACACCAGGTTAATCAACAATCTCTGTATCTCACTCAAATGCCTAATTCACAAGGTTAAAGAAGCTCTTTTATCAATCTCAAGCTTAACCATTCAGAAGTTAATAAGAACTAAACCTGAATTAAAAAAGAGAATTAAAGAAGAAACGACCCTGGAGCTGTGCTCACTGCTCCAGTTTACAGTTACAGTGTTTGGCATTTAGCAGACTTTATCCAAAGCGCCTTACAACAAACCCATTCGTCTACGTAACTGAATCATCTATTATCAGTCATCATAAGAAAAAGTAATCTACGCTAGGACCGGGGGCCATTGGCAGTTAATATGCTAGATGAAGGATTTTTTTTTTTTATAGTAGAGAAACTGTCCATGGGGCAGTGGGGATGAGGAGGTCTTTAGGAGGGATGGTAAACCAGTGATCATAAGTTGCACCTGCAAATATTTCAGATGTCAGGCTGTTAATGTTAATTCATACCTTCCCCTCATAACTTTTATAACTTACAGTTTTGACGTCTTGACGTCTTCTATTATGACGAAAAAAGTCGACTCCCTAGGCGTCTTCTATTTTGACAAAGTAGGACATTGTCTAGACGTAGTACAGTAAGGACGTATCGCAATGATACCATGTGATCATAAAACTGCGACAGAAGAGAGTTTGAGTAAATACTAGAGCTGGCACCGTCGCCGACATACTTTTCAGTGAGCTCACTGTTTCTGCTCTCTCAGTGAAAGAGGCCAGGTACAAAAAGCATCGCTCTTTATCTTTCCTTAGACAGAATCGATCGGCCGTAATACCCAAAGAGTTATTTATTATGAAAACTCATATTTTATAAACTGGGCCGCTTAACCACCAATAGCCATAAATCATGCTTTGAGTGAATCAGATCTTTTCTCTTTTTTATTTTTTTTCCCATAAAGGCCTCTTCAATGGATGGGATTCAATTATTCATACTATATGGCCCTAAGTGGACATTACAGCTTTATCCAATATGGAGCCAACCCTGTGGTCATCCCGTTCAACCCCTCCCCATGTTCCTGGTGTAGGAGGAAGAGTCCATCAAATACTTTTTAATCACAAAACAAGAAGCAGACACAGTCTTCATGCTCATGCTCTCTCTCTCTCTCTCTCTCTCTCTCTCTCTCTCTCTCTCTCTCTCTCTCTCTCTCTCTCTCTCTCTCTCTCTGTACTCCCCTCCTTATTAAAAATAAATAAATAAGAAAGTGTGGAAAACATTTAAACTGGCTAATCCCCGCTAATACTCTTTGTGATGGAAAGCTTCACTGACTTGGCAGCTTTCTTAATTAAGTGAAACCCAGCCAGCTCTAAAAGCTCTCTTTTTTTATTTTTATTATTATTATTCATGAGTTTAATATTTCTAAGTGTAGTAGAAAGTAAGTCGTTTTTTGGAAGGAGGGGAATAAATCCCTCTGCTATCCCTCTAAAACTTCATAGCTCTCCCCGTCGCTCCATTTTAGGAGAGAACGTTCCTGTGAGGTCTGTCAAAACGGCTTTGTTCTTATGTCTTTTTTGCTATACAAGAGCATTCATGTGTGGCATAATGAAGATCGCAAAACACAGGAGATGGGCGTGTGCCAATAACTGTAGAAAAGAATGGACACGTTGAAGTCTGGCTGATTCACCTGATTCACATCAATCGCAGTAGCTTGTGTCGCTAATCTGCCAATGAAATGCAATATTAGCTCTCGTCTAGAACAATGGGGGGAAGAGCGTGGGAGTGGCCTAGACTCCATATGCAACAGCGCTTTACAGAAGTAGGAGAAATGCTTTGTTCTGTCGTTACGACGGCCAAGGCATGGATTTCTGAATTTGGGAGTGATTGTAGAACACGACAATCACGCTGGAATCGACCGCATTTGGCCAAGGAAAACACCAACTCTGCCAACGGAATGACAATGGGGAATTGTCTCTTTGATGCTGAACTACAATGGAAACCACCAGTGGCCACTAGTGCCAGACGAACGGCTGATTGATCCCCTGGCACACGCACACACACACACACACACACACACACACACACACACACACACGTGCACGCATGCAGTACACACACACACACACACACACACACACACACATGCACGCATGCAGTACACGCACGCACGCACGCACACACATACGTACGCATGCAGCACACACACACACACACACACACACACACACACACACACACACACACACACACATGTACACATGCAGCACACACACACGCACGCACACACATGTACACATGCAGCACACACACAGTACAATGCATGTGGACATACACTTAGACTCATGTGTGCTCACATATATCTTCATCCCTCCCTGATTTCTTACAATCTATTCACCTCCAGACAAAATAAATGGGAAAAATGTACTGCACGCCATTCTCCAGCCCAATTCCTCTTATTTTCTGCACCTCCATCATATCTATAAGTGGACCGTGAAATGAAAGCTACATTAAAGGACAGAGCAGCATGAAATGGGACTAAAGTTGGGCAAATGGGACACATTTATCCATTATGTTTGAAGAATGGTAGCAGAATAGAAGGCCATTTATGCACGTGTGTGTTCATGTTCATACAATAATACCGTAGACAAAAGTAAGAAATACCATCGATCTTCTGAAGAAGTAGTTTAAAAGAAGAAGAGTTTAAAAAGGATAGGTCTTTGCATCAATATGTTTTTTTGGGGGGTAATCTGAGAAAAAGATTGAAGATTTGAAAAGGAACAGTAACTCGCTTCTAGCATTCATTGTTCTGCTGCAGTTTGGAATATTATGCCTCTGGATGGCTGGAGGCCCTCAGCCCACCAGCAGTTCACCTTGCCCAGTGAAGGCCAACAATGCACAAAAGACACACACTGACAAAGAGAGCGCAACGCTGATGCTAGGAGGTGTGTGTGTGTGTGTGTATGTGTGTGTATATGTGTGTGTGCGAGCTCAATGAAATGGAAAGGCACATTCAATGACTATCTAACATCCCCCATCTGTCAGAAGGTCTTAGGAAGTGTGTGTATGTGTGTGTGTGTGTGTGTGTGTGCGTGTACGTGTGTGTCTGTCTGTGTTTGTATGTGTGTGTGTCTGTCTGTGCATGCTTGTGTGAACACGTCTGTTTGTGTCTTTGCGGGGAGATTTTTGGACACAATTAAAACGTCCCTTCTGCGGAGAGTGCCAATGAATCACGCTGATGACTGTGGACAGGCTGTTTTGTTTACCAGCGCTGATATTGAGCTTAATGATGTTGTCCTTCAGCACCGCCGTGCCACAGAGACCGCCTGCCCATCACTGATGCATGGCAGGTGTGTTTCACCAAGAGGAGTAGAGGTCGATTTCACAGCCCTGCACTGCACTGTCTCTCGTGGGGGGACCTTCTGCAAAAAGCCGAAAGGAGAGCAGCACCCCTGCTCAGGAATAGATAAACTGTCGGACGCCTGCCTCTGCCAGGGCATTCTATCCCATGCAGAGATGGAAGAACTTACTGTACCTGTACACAGGAAATGAAGTATTGCAGATATGCTCTATCGTACAACAGTATGTCAAGTTAATGTCAGACCTGTTAGTTACCGTGAGATACTTGCTTGTAGGGGGGTGTGAGGATCGATGTTGAAACTACAGTGATTCTCTGACTAAGAAGACTCCTTGAGCTACTGTACCTCTGAAGAAGACTTCATTTATAGAAAGTCCTTGAGTGTTCAACTTCCTATATTGAACACGCACTGTACATATTCTGATAACAATATTCCTCCATTAGTCCCCCGAGGGCCAAGGTCCCAGGTTTGGATAAAGCATTAGCTAAAAAGCATCGAGTAATGAAGAGACAGTACAGGCTGAGTGAGAAAGGGCAAATGGTGTCTCAACTGTGTGTGTTTACCTGTACTGTGTTTACTCTGCTGAGTACACCAATTAAGACTCTCACTACACTTTGATCCCATGTCCAGACTTTCCGGGCATATTTCTTTTTACGTTAACACTAGAAGAGCCTTGAGGGGGTCACGGTGACTAATTCTATCTTTGCACTCGATCAATTTTCAGGACCCTCCTTTCATGACTTTTCCTAGATATGTGCGTTCTACCACCCAGTATCCTTACATTTTCAAAATCACTTCAGGATAAGATATAGTTTAATATAATATATTAAAGCGCCCTCTAGTGATCTCTGTGTGTAAATAGCAGATTTACATTCTAAAAAGGGGGTCTATTTGACCCCCAAGGCGGCTCTACTAGTAGGTAAAATAGGCACGGCTGTTGTAGTGTTAAATATTGGCCACTATTGTCAGGGTATCAAAGACTCTGATGACCCAGATCAAGCCAGCCGGAGGAGGAGGTGTACAGTCTTATTGCGGCAGGCAGAAAATATCTATAGCACTCCTTTTGCAGTTGCAGTGGTCTGATGCTAAAGGAGCTTCTCTGTTCTGCCACAGTGTCATGTAGGGGATGGGAGGGATTGCCCATGATGGCCAGGGTTTGGTCCTCATCCTCCTCTTGGCTCTCTCCTCTACTGTGTCCAGGGTGACACAGAGGACAGAACCGGCTTTCCTAATAACCATTGAGTCATAATGGCATTTACAGAGAATAAACAAAAAGGTCAATTGAATGATGAGGAAATGCAGCAGGTTCATTCAACCATTCTACAGTGCTTTGAATTCGACTCCCAGGTTGAATTTGGTGGCCACTCTCCTAGGCTTGCTTTGTGGTTAGATTATGATATCATAGACGAGTTTGTGTCTACAACTGTAACTATGGTCATTTGATTTGATACAAATAGAAACAATCATCAGAACCTAGACCAGTGCAGGCGGAGTGGATATCTTGATACTTGTACTCAATTATCCCCACAAAATCGTTCCTGGCGACATGCCCTTGGCTGAAACTTTCGCTGAACGAAATGACCAACGTAGCGGCCGTGGCCACTCAAACGGACCGTTGCGCGGCGCTCTTTAGCGGCAGCAAATTGGAGCCCTGAGAGTCCGGTCAATGACCTGTGCATACTTGCACATGTGCCACTACCCTCTGCCAAACACCTCCCTGTCCCATTCCCCATTTGTTCCCTTCACGCGCGGTACGGAGAGAGAGAGATGTCTAGGTCGAATCTAGGTTGTAAGATTATGACATTACTCATTATAACATTTGTACAAAATGAATAGGACATTAGCAATGTTGACAGCTACTCAAGCCAGATTAGAGTAGGCCCATTAATATACATCCCAGCCCACTTAAGATCATTAATAACTGCCGTGGAAGGCTCTTTTGAGCAGAGGAGGCCTAGCGAAGGGCAAACAGTACTGTATTGGGCTTTTCCATCATGGCGTTGTGTTTTCTGCGGTTTGCCTGCTCAGCAAATGATGTCCATGGGACCAATTTGCATAATGATGGATGGTTGGAGCACCTTCAGAGAGACGTTCTGCCACGGCTGCTCTCGATTGGCTATTGAGCTGTGGAGTGAGATTTGGCTTATTGAAGAGGGCGATATGTAATGCGCAGATAGCATCAGACAGATATTATTCTCTTTTAAAATGAGCCATATCAGCTGTATACACACTCACCGAACACTATTCTAATTCTGGGTAGGGTCTCCGTTCGCTCTCAAAACAACCTCAATTCTTCATGGCATTGATTCCACAAGATGCTGGAAACATTCCTTTGAGATTCTGGCCCATGATGACTTGATTGCGTCACGCGATCTCCCGTTCTACCACATTCCAAAGGTGTTCTATTGGATTCGGATAAGGTGACTGGGAAGGCCACTGAAGAACACAGAACTCATTGTCATGTTCATGAAACCAGACAACTTTTGCTTCGTGAGACAACTTTTGAGGCAACTTTTGCTTTGTGACTTTGTGCATTATCATGCTGGAAGTAGTCATTAGAAGATGGGTACATTGTGGCCATGAAGAGCTGCACCTGGTCAGAAACAATAGTCAAGGCTGTGGCATTCAAGAGATGATTGATCGGTATTAACGAGGTCCAAAGAGTGCCAAGAAAACATTCCGCACACCATGACACCACCTGAATGAATGAGAAGGTGTACAGGTGTTCGTAATAAAGTGTTCGGTGAGTGTATATGTATATCTTTATGTAACATTAAAAAAGCTGTTTTGTCGCTAATTATGCCCCAGCTAAACTGAAATGCACTGACCAAACAGAATTTGAAGTTTTTCCTCTTTCCTATTCTAAACATGAGGCAGGTGTTGCAGGGGCGGTGGGGGTGGGGGGGGGCAGCGCCGCTCTGCTGTGTATTTATAACATGTGGGGCAGAGGCCCGGCAGACGCAGCATTTCATCTGATGACGAGTCAACTTGCTCTGTGCCGCCACTGCGTGATTTAGTACTGGGGGGCGCGGGGCGGGTAGGGGGGGGGGGGGTGATGATGACACCGCGGCCTACTTTCTCTTAATTATTTCCTAGCAATATTTCTTGCTAGGAACTACAGATGCACGGATGACACTTTTTCAGACCGAGTACAAGTACAAGTACATTTGGGTACTTGCTGATACTGATACGAGTACTTAATCATATCATTATAGTTCTAACAATGTCTTAATCATATCATTATAGTTCTAACAATGACTTAATAACATCATTATAGTTCTAACAATGACTTAATAACATCATTATAGTTCTAACAATGAAAACATGTTTTATTTTCATCAGCAATTCAACAGATTGTAAACTTTACAACGTTATTGTATTAGATTAGATTAGATGTATAAAATAAGCTATATCAAGAGACATGTGCAATGTGCAATATACAGTATGTGTAAAGGTAGTATTGTAAACATCAGTAGTGCAAAGGTTATAGTGATCACATTAACCAGGGATGTGCAACCATCATAGCATTGGCATTGGCATTAATTGTCATACATTGACATCTGAAAATAGTTGAGGAAGATATGCTTATTTGGATGTTGGTACACTTCAAACCAAATACCAGAGAGAATCGCTCTTAATCGAAACACATAGCTAAGCTATGTAACATATGTTATATGTTATGTAACTGCATGTTTAGCACATCACAGCATGCTGATAGAACATGAACATGAGTACAAGTACTGGTATGGGTATTGGTACATCCCTAGTAGGACTGCATCATCAGCAATCTGCCCCTCGCCATCTACCGCCAGCTGGGAAAGTTGTGTGCTGTCTCGTGCCCTACATAAAAACATGTTGATCAGCCTCTTTTACTGTGTCTCAGCACTCTGGGAAACCTGTGGAGCGGCCATGTTGGAACTCTCTCATCTGATGTCTCTATGAAGCAGGTAATGGAGTCAGGCAGAGTGCAAGACTGTGAGAGATGTGTGTGCGTGTGTGTGCGAGTGTGTGTGTGTGTGTGCGTGTGTGTGCGTGTGTGTGTGTGTGTTTGTGTGTGTGTGAGTGCGTGTGTGTGCGTGTTTGTGTGTGTGTGTGTGTGTGTGTGTGTGCGTGTGTGTGTGTGTGAGTGTGTGTGCGTGTGTGTGCGAGTGTGTGTGTGTGTGTGTGTGTGTGTGGGTGAGTGCGTGTGTGTGTGTGTGCGTGTGTGTGAGTGTGTGTGCGTGTGTGTGTGTGCGAGTGTGTGTGTGTGTGTGTGGGTGAGTGCGTGTGTGTGTGTGTGTGTGTGTGTGTGTGCGAGTGTGTGTGTGTGTGTGTGTGTGTGTGTGTGTGTGGGTGAGTGCGTGTGTGTGTGAGTGCGTGACTGTGCGTGTGTGAGTGCGTGTGTGTGCGTGTGTGTGTGAGTGCGTGTGTGTGTGTGAGTGTGTGTGCGTGTGTGTGCGTGTTTGTGTGTGTGCGTGTTTATGTGTGTGAGTGTGTGTGTGTGTGCGTGTGTGTAGGGTGGAAAAAGCAGCGTGATTGACAGGCGCTCCCAGGGTGGTCTGGCTGATTGAGCCCTGGTTGGAGTGTGACGCATGGCGTGACAGAGCGCGCTCACTCACATCCAGTCAGATGGGGAGCATGGCATTTCGCACGCTGCGGAGCAAGCTAAAGCTCCGTCATCCCGGCTGGCGCTTCAGTGCCACACACACACGCGCGCACACACACACACACACACACACACACACACACACACACACACACACACACACGCACACACCAATCGCCTATGATTTGCTCAGAACAGCCATTCGACTAGAACTGATGACTGTGGCCGTCGAACACAAGTTGTCATTGTTTTTTCTCACGGGTGTCATTTTTTGTTGTTCTATTGACAGGAAACAGAAACAGAATCTCACTGAGTCACTAGACCAGAATGCCTTCAAGGCTTGATTTCAGGGGAGGATGGTGCAGGCCGTAATCAGAGGATTGGACTCATTGTAATTCATGTAATAGAATGAGTGAAAGGTATCAAAGACATTATTTGTTTCATACCATTCATTCCATGGACCACATGGAGTCCATCCTCCCATTTCTGCCTCCACCAGCCTACTCTGATTTGATCCAAGGCCGCATCTAGTTGTCACATTCCTCCCCTTTTGTGTTTGATAGCATTTTGAGCTCTCCAATATCGTCAGAACATTATGGCCTTAAATTGGATCTTTTTTTTCCGCTTCATCAGTGATCATCAGTGCCTTATCTTGGGTGGGTAGCAAACTAGCCCCCTATATCTTTGCAACATGTGTTTGGAAGTCTGTGCGATGACAGCCGGTTAAGATATATGTTCTAATGATGAATTGATTTTCAATGATTCTCCAACGTTATGGTCCTCTTCTGTGGGTGGAGGTCTCTACTCTGGAACTAATAGAATATATTACCCAATAGGGAGCAGTCTGCAGAGGCCACGGTATAATCATAATGGACATAATCATAATCATACGGGGCTATACATCATTTAGATTCTGTCATTTTATGTTCACCCAGTGCAGCTCAGCACAGACGAGTCGTTTACCCATGATGCTCAATTTTACATCTTCCCTCCACAATTTTGTTTTATATGGAGCGAGGAGGCCTTTTCTGTGGAGAATATGATATTGCAAGGCAGCAGTCACAGGCCCCGGCATATCCATAACAGGTAGTCACTGGGGCCCCTTTTGCACTTCAAGCAACATCAAGAAGTTTGGTTGAAGCGCAGACACTTAGTGAGTGTTCCCTCACAGCTGCCTCTCCTCCAGTTCCTTATGTATCTGTTTGTTTTGCAAAAGAAATCCAGCGGCCGAATCTCTTGCCATCAGAGGAAGAGCTCCGAGGCATTTCTTTTTCCGTTTGATGAGTTCTTGTCATAGCAGCCACCCACAAGTTCAGATGCATCCCCAGTCCTCAAAGGACGGAGCTATTCAACAGCCTTTGTTGTGACTTTCTGGTATTAACCGAGAAATCGTTATTTTTCAGTGAGTTTCTTTTTGTTGTTGTTGTGTCTTTTAGTTACAGGGTTTTCACTCCTTTTCATCCCTCTTTGAATTAGACAAACGCTTTCTTTTCTTTTCCCTCTTCTTAAGAATTATTTCAGTGAAAAAATGCAAAGTACGGAGGAAAGGGGAGGTAACGCCAGGGACGCAGAGACAATTACCAGCTGAGAGAGAAAGAGAGCCTGAGAACAAGGAAGTATAGAGAGCCTGAGAACAAGGAAATATAGGGCGGCAGTAAAATGGGTCCTCTGAAAGTTTTGAAACCTTTGAATTGTCAAAAAACTAACCGTTTTCTTCACCCAACCACCCGCCCGCCTGCCCGCCCACGCCTAGCTTTCTTCCTGGTGAAGTTGTGTGTTTTTTTCCCCGCCACCTTGCTGCAGAGTGTTATTAATTGGCCAGGTGCTGCAGAGAGGAGGCCTCATGGACGCCTATTAGAGAGCTCCGAATCCGCACTTGCCTGGGTTAAGTAGGGCATGTTGGCCCCAGCCAATTAAAGGAAACCACCCTCACCAGAGACAGGAAGCTGCAACCAGGTCACTCCCCCTCTCCTTCTCCCCCCTCTCTCCCTCCCTCCCTCCCTCACCCTCCCCTCCACTACCTGCATCCTCTCACAAAACTGTCCAAGCAGAAAGAAAATAGCTGAGGTAGCCACTAACACCACAGTGAGAGACACAAATGAAAAGACGACTGTGTAAGGAAACCCTGGAGTGTTAAACTTTGTAATCTGGTCAAAGTTGTGACAGCTGATGGCAAGTTTAGAGGGCATGGAGCCTATATATTTAAAGATATGTCTTCTTTTTTTTTTTTTATGTCTGCACATACACCCTTTATCTGAAGGGCAAAACTTTAAAATGACAAATGCCCTTCTATGGTGTTGCTGTATGCCAATGGCAGGTGGCTCTCATATGGCAGTATTGAGGGCACTGCAGCGTCAGGAACCCCTTATTGAACTCATTACCCAACTTGATGCCTTCTCGTTGCCATCAACGTGATTGTTGTGTCGAGGTGCTCGTTCGAGTCTGTCTCTGGGTGTAAATGTTTATTCCTCTGCCTCAGTGATATCCTGCCTTTATGCGAGCCAGCTCAATCAATTTTAATTACTCCCGCTAAACGGCGAGCGCAAACAAGCCCTGCTGCTGAACCTGTCAATCATCTCTCGCTGGAGACTTTCCACGCGAGAGCATCTTCTCAGCACGATCACGATCATCACCTCCACAGCTTCCATTTCGGGAGCCTGACTCACCGTGGGTGAGACATATGTAGGCATGGGGACGGTAGTGGGGAACAGGGGTAAAGACACACGGGAGGTTGCGGTAACGTTAATCATTTCATCTCTATCGTGCCACACACCTCGCTCTCTTCCCTAGAGATCCACTTTATTTTTCCATCACTCTTAGAATCTGGAGAAGTTGCTAATCCCAGGTGCTTACAGCAGTTTTTTCCTCTGTTCTTTTCTCATCCATATCTTTACACGCTAATTGGCGAACAGATGAATTAATTAAATTAGATGCTGTGCCGTGCTAGTGGTAATTCGGTTTTCCAGGTGTCAATGCACAGCGGACATCTCACTTGCTGTGGCGCCTCTTTCTTGGTTTGTTTTTTTTGAACCTGCAAATTCTACTGGTTTGGTGGTGTAAATGTAAACCTAGTGTCTCTCTGGATGTGTACTGTATGTACAAGTTGCCGCACATTGCAGATCATGGATGAAAACCATGATAAACCGTATGAATAATAAACCAAAGTTGGCTACGTCTTCTCTTTCTTTTGTCTTTTAAAAGTCAGTTATTTAGTAAAGGATTTCCTTTTATCCTATTTCAAAATCTCACTTAAATGGAGCGTGATCGGAAAGTAGGATAGGCCCAATCTCAAAACCTTTGACTCTTTTGACTATACATATTACTTTTGTAGATGAAAAAAATCGAGTCTAGAGTACTGTCTGTGAGATGCCGAGAAACAGATAATCTTCCAATCTTAGATGTAAGGCTTTCCAAATGTCAAACTTGTGATACTGATCTTCTGAGAATATATGCACTTTTTTCAACGATTTTTAAGGGTGAAAATCACATGCTGCAGTTGTTCCTGTTACTAATAATGTATACAGTACACTGCCTTGTGTAAGTAAGTTTTTGTCTTTTTTTGGCTCTATAAATCGCAAAAGTTTGGATCTGAAATAAAAGACTACAGTGCCCTACATACTCCATAAGTATTGGAAAGACAACGCATTTTGTCTAATTTTAGCTACTCATAGCTATATATAATCCAACAGTTTGGATTTTACTATTTGACAATTACTATGGGTCAAAGTAAAGTTTCTCAGCTTTAGTTACATTTGTAAACATACTCCCCCAATTTCAGGGCTCATATAATGTCCAAATAAAGGCCTCATGTTTAGTGTTTGGTTGACAATCCTTTGCATGCAGTAACTGTGTGAAGTCTGCACCCCATCCACCCCACCAGATGCTGGGTGTATCTTCTCTGGTGATGCTCTGCCAGGCCTGTACTGCTGCCATCTTCTGTTGTTGTTTTCTTTGAGGTATTTCTGCCTAAAATCTTATGAAAGAAGAAAGAATGAAGAAAATGAAATTAAGTTCAATTGGATTTAATTCTGAAGATGACATGGCCAGTCAAGAACTTTCTGCTTTTTGGCGCTGACAAACTCCCTAGTTGTTATGGTAAGTATGATTGGGGTCATTTTCTTACTGTGTGATGAAGCTCCATCCAATTAATTTGGAGGCGTTCGCTTGTACTAGAGCAGACAAGATGTTTCTCGCCACTTCAGAATACATTCTGCTGCTGCTGTCAGCAGAAAGATAATCAATTAATACAAGTTAGCCAGCCAGCAAGTTCTTGTGGCAGTTGTACATGCCCAAACAATAGCACCCCTCCACCATGTTTCACATAAGGTGGTATTAGATTAGAGTAAGCGGCCGCTTACTGCCCATGTGTGTGTTGAGAGGCCTTGTGGGTGCACGTCTCTGAGGCGTTGTGGGTGCACATCTCTGAGGCCTTGTGGGTGCACATCTCTGAGGGCTTGTGGGTACACATCTCTGAGGCCTTGTGGGTGCACATCGTGCTCTGTGGTCTCGTCTCGTCTCTGGTAGGCGGACGCCACCTGTATCCGGGTCGGGAGTTGTTGTCAAACCCCCAGCTCACGCCGATAGGTCCAGCGGGGCAGCGCCCACACTTCCTATAGGCAGGTCACTAGTTTGTGCTCAATAGGAGAGCAGGGTTGAATGGGCACAGCTGTCAACGATAATCAAATCATAACAAAAGCACACACACACACCAAAATAACCACAACAGTACACACGATAAAGAAACACATCACTGCAACTCAGATAGACACAGCAAAATAAGCAAAACATTTTAAAAGCGAATTAAATCACATCACACAAACACAAAAAACATTTGAAGTCCAGCCTGTGACACATACTCCTGGCTAAAGCTTGGTCTTTTCGTTTCAAAGTCAAAAAAGCTCACAAGGTTAATCCAAATGAGCCTCAAATTGCTTGAGTAGACCGACTACCACAGTTGAGCGGGTGATGGAAGAGGGGGTGGTGGTGGAGGGGGTGGTGGTGGAGCGGGTGATGGTGGAGAGGGTGATGGTGGAGGGGGTGGTGGTGCAGGGGGTGGTGGTGCAGGGGGTGGTGGTGGAGGTGGTGGTGGAGGGGGTGGTGGTGCAGGGGGTGGTGGTGGAGGGGGTGATGGTGCAGGGGGTGATGGTGGAGGGGGAGGTGGTGGAGGTGGTGGTGGAGGGGGTGGTGGTGGAGGGGGTGATGGTGCAGGGGGTGGTGGTGGAGGGGGTGGTGGTGCAGGGGGTGGTGGTGGAGGGGGGTGGTGGTGGAGGGGGTGGTGGTGGAGAGGGTGGTGGTGGAGCGGGTGGTGGTGGAGGGGGTGGTGGTGGAGGGGGTGGTGGTGGAGAGGGTGGTGGTGGAGAGGGTGGTGGTGGAGGGGGTGGTGGTGGAGAGGGTGATGGTGCAGGGGGTGGTGGTGCAGGGGGTGGTGGTGGAGGGGGTGGTGGTGCAGGGGGTGGTGGAGGAGGGGGTGGTGGTGGAGGGGGTGGTGGTGGAGGGGGTGGTGGTGGAGGGGGTGGTGGAGGGGGTGGTGGTGGTGGGGGGGGGTCCCTGTCAAGTCCATTCAGGTGACAGCGGGATGGAGAATAGAGGGATTTCCTCCACCTCCTCCTCCTCCTCCTCCTCCCCCTCTTTCATCAGTCTCATTCTAATTAGCCACTATTGTAGCCTACTACAAAGTTTCCTTTTGTCAGCTGAAAGAAGAACAGATAAAGAGTTTCTACACGGAGGCGCACAGCCTTCATTGTGCCTCCTCAACACCTTTTTTTTCTTCCCCCTCTTAACATGCTTAAAAAACAACTCAGAGCAGGTTCAAATGCATGTCTGTGTTTTTCAGAGGAGGCTGATAACCGGTAGGGACTTCTTCTTCTGCTTCTTCTTCTTCTAACTCCCTCTATTCCACCATATTTATCTTCCAGGACATAATTAGCAGCGTTATCGCGCATCACCTTCTTGTTTTCCTTTTTTGATAATAGTGGTTCCTTCTTTGTCATGACGTGCCAAAGTCAAAGGAAGACTTCCTATTCATCCATGTCTGAGGTGAGGCGACAACCGTGAAAAAAAGGGCTGAGGCGAATCCAGTCTGCTGGCGCTACAGCAACCTTTTTTTGTCTTTGTTTCTTTAGAAGATAGAGCATTCATGATTTATTCATATCGAATCACCAATACCAATGAAAGTATGGTTGGACTTTGAAACTCATCATAATAAGAACATTATCAAAAGGTATTTTCTGATGAGCAAAAAGGGGCACATGTTAATACTACAAAGTGCACGAAACCGCGCAGATTTGGAGAAATCTCAAGGAGAAAGTTCAATGACCCTGCCAGATCAAAATATTTTATTTTCCCCTTGTCAAGATAGTCTTTCAAAATGGTAGAATATCAATCATTATTTTCTCTTTAAAGGTGTCTTTTTGAAGAACCTGTATATTGTTGTAGGATAACATCTTACACGGGCTCTGAAAGAGAATCAACTGAACCTCACAACAGTTTAGCGCCCCAGGACACTGTGACCTTATGCAGACAAACCACTTTCTGTTAATGAGGATGTTTAATGATTTCTGGTCTTTTGTTTTCTATTGACCTTTACCACCGACACAGACTAGCCTGATGTGTGTTTCTGTAGAACAGACCAAAGAAAAGTAGCACTGAAAAGAGAAACAGCGAGGTGTGTTTGAATACAGTAGACATGATGAAAACGCTTCTGTCCTGATTCCGTTTCGTATGACCTCCGAGCGTGGTCGAAATGGCAGAGACAAAGCTCATTTTGACTCATTATTAAGAAAAAAATCTGAACTACTGAACATTTTCCTGGAGTGGGGCAGTCTCATTCTTGTATTTTTCTAAATATTGTAGTGCCGGAGGAAAAAGGAAAGACGTAGGCAACGTAATGATAACTGTTTAATCAAAATAACAACTTGTACTCTCCGTACAGGACCAGGAAATCGATCACCAAAACTCTTGTGTCCAAACAGGAAGTTGCAACGTTAATAATCCTCCCCTCTGCCCCTAGTGCCAGAACTGGTTCCCTCCCACTACACAACCAACAGTAAGAGGAGAACATGAACCCATAATGTAGTCACTACACCAGCCCCCCCAGTGTTCACCTCAATATTGGAAATCCTCACGGCGAGGAGGGCGTATGGCCCGGCCCCTACGATCGTAGGTAAAGTCAGGAGGTGCGGGAGGAGGTGTGACATCGCCCATCACGTCCTCCTGCAGGGAAGGACGGGGGGCAGTGACGACCGGGGGCTCGCGAGCTGCGGGGGGTTGTCGGGGTCGGAGGGGGGAATGGCCAGGGCGCGGCAGGGGAGGTAGGACTGGAGGCCGGCCTCTGCGCGGTGGCAGGGCCAAGTCCAGGGGCAGTTCAAGGTCCAAGTGGGCCGGTTTGAGGCGATCAACGGACACACACTCAGGCCTACCCCCCATGTCAACCATGAAGTTCTTGGCTCCGGCCTCGATGACACGGAAAGGCCCGTCATAAGGAGGACGTAGTGGAGTCCTGTGGCCATCATGACGAATGAAAACGAACCTCGCTGAGTGCAGCTCCGGGGGCACCCTCGAAGTAGGGACACCATGCTGCGTAGTCGGGACCGGGACGAAGGTCCTGGCGCTGTCCAGCAGGGAGGCGCGCTGAGCGGCGGCGGACCAGGGCTCCGTTGACTTGGGAATGAAGTCACCGGGGACCCGCAGCGGCTGTCCAAACACCAGCTCAGCGGACGACGACTGGAGGTCCTCCTTAGGCGCTGTCCTGAGCCCCAGCATGACCCACGGCAGCTTGTCAAGCCAGTTGCTGTCCGTGAGGCTGGCTCGAAGGGCGGCCTTCATGGATCGATGGAAACGCTCACAGAGCCCGTTCGCCTGCGGGTGATAGGCGGTTGTGCGGTGGAGCTTGACCCCCAGATTCTCCGCCACCGCTGCCCACAGCTCTGAAGTAAACTGTGAGCCACGGTCAGAGGAGAGATCAGCAGGGGTGCCGTAGCGGGAGACCCACACCGCGATGAACGCCCGGGCCAGGTCGGGGGCTGTCGTTGAGGAGAGCGGAACTGCCTCCGGCCAGCGAGTCGTCCTGTCCACCATGGTAAAGAGATAGGTGTAACCGTGCGAGGGGGGCAGCGGCCCTACCAGGTCCACGTTTACATGATCGAACCTCCGCTCAGGCACAGAGAACTGCTCCAGGGGGGCCTTGACGTGTCGATGCACCTTGGCGCGCTGGCAGGCGATGCACGTGTCTACCCAGGCCCTCACATCCCTCTTGAGCCCATGCCAGACGAATTTCTCTGACACCAGCCGTGAGGACGGTTTCCTACCAGGGTGAGACAAGCCGTGTATCGCCTCGAAGGCGGGGCGCCTCCAGTTGGCGGGGACCACCGGTCGTGGCTGACCCATGGAGACGTCGCACAGGAGCGTGGCCCCTGCGTCACCGAAAACCACCTCTTCTAGGCGCAGTCCTGTGTCCGACAACTTGAGAGCCTGGACGGCGGGGTCAGCGGCCTGGTCTGCAGCCATGCGCGCGTAGTCCAAACCCAGTTGGACCGCACCAACCACCGCCCTGGAGAGACAATCCGCGACCTGGTTGGACTTCCCAGCAACGTGCTGGATGTCTGTGGTGAACTCGGATATGTAGGCGAGCTGGCGCTGTTGGCGGTCGGACCACGGCTCCGCCACCTTGGACATGGCGTGCGTGAGAGGCTTGTGGTCCACGTAGGCCGTAAACTCGCGGCCCTCCAGTAAAAAACGGAAGTGTCTGACAGCAAGCCACAGCCCGAGGAGCTCCCTGTCGAATGTGCTGTACCTTTGCTCTCTGGGAGACAGCTGGCGGCTGAAGAATGCAAGAGGCTGCCAGGCGTCCCCAACCCACTGTTCGTACACCGCTCCCACAGCAAAGTCAGAGGCGTCCGTGGTGAGAGCAGTGGGTGCCGAGGGCGAGGGGTGGGCCAACATGGCAGCGCGGGCCAGGGCCGCCTTGGTGTCCTGAAAGGCTTTGACACGCTCCGCCGTCCAGTCCACCGGCTGCTTCAGAGTCTTGCCCTTCTGGGCATCGTACAGAGGCCGCAGGATGTGAGCGATGTGGTGGAGGAAGCGATAGTAGAAGGTTACCATCCCGATGAACCCCTTGAGCTCGCTGATTGTGCTGGGGCGCGGGAAAGCAGCGACAGCTTCCACCTTCGAGGGGAGGGGGGTCACCCCCTCTGCGGAGACCCGGTGCCCGAGAAAGTCGATGGTGTTCCGTCCGAACTCACACTTCGCCGGATTGACAATCAGCCCATGTTGGCTGAGCCGTGTGAAAAGGGCCCGGAGGTGGGACAGGTGCTCCTCCTCCGTGGTGCTTGCGACGAGGATGTCATCCAAGTAGACGAAGAGGAATGGTAGGTCCCGGAGCACCGAGTGCATGAGGCGTTGGAAGGTCTGCGCCGCGTTCTTCAGGCCGAACGGCATCCGCAGAAACTCGAAGAGTCCAAATGGCGTGATCACGGCCGTCTTAGGGACGTCCTCGGGGTGCACCGGCACCTGATGGTACCCCCGTACCAGGTCCACTTTGGAGAAGAAGCGGTTGCCTGCCAGGTTCGCTGAAAAGTCCTGGACATGTGGGACCGGGTAGCGGTCAGGCTTGGACGCGTCGTTGAGGCGGCGGTAGTCCCCACATGGGCGCCACCCGCCGTCTGACTTAGGGACGATGTGCAGGGGAGACGCCCAGGGGCTGCTCGAGCGCCGAACGATGCCCACCTGCTCCATATGCGCAAACTCCGCCCTGGCGATGGCCAGCTTCTCCGGGTTGAGGCGCCTGGCCCTGGCGTGGAGGGGAGGCCCCTCGGTCTCGATGTGGTGCTCCACTCCGTGTTTCACCGTGGGCGCGGAGAAGGTGGGCTTGGTAAGGTCGGGGAATTCGGCGAGCAGCCGAAGGTACTGGTCACTTTCGGCGAGCGTATTGGACCACCCGCTGTAGACCGCCTCCCCCTGCGTACAGGCGAAGGAAGCGAAAGTCTGTGAGTTGACCAGGCGCCTGTTCCCCACGTCCACCAACAGGTTGTGGGCGCACAGAAAATCCGCACCAAGGAGGGGAAATGTGACAGCCGCTATGACAAAATCCCACGAAAAGCATTGCCCTCCGAAGCACACGTCCACCGCCCTAGTGCCATAAGAGCAGATAGGTGTGCCGTCCGCGCCTGCCAACTGCGGACCACGCTCCTCCTTCGCCACATCCGATCTCTCTGCCGGAATGATGCTCCACTGGGCACCTGTGTCACAAAGGAAACTGCGACCAGAGGCGGTGTCTTGTATGAAGAGCAGCCTGTTGGTGACGCCAGCGCTCAGGGCCACTACTGAGTGCCGGCCCCGCCGTTTCCCGTCGGTCCGAAGGTGCAGGGTGAGCGGCACCGTTTGGCCTTGGCGCCAAAAGTGGCGTGGTAGAAACAATGGCCCGCAGCGTTACCCTGCTGGCCAGAAGGTCTGGCGTCATCCTTCGCTCTCCTGCGACGGTCGGGTGGCGGGGCGGCCGCGGGAGCGAGCAGGTCGGGGGACCGTTGAGGCATGGCCAAGACGAACCGGTCCGCCTCCCTGGCCAGGGCGCGGGGCTCCATGATGGCGGTGTCGGCCAGCGCCATCCTAACTTGAGCTGGCAATGTGCGCATGAACAGCTCTGTGAAGAGGATCATGGGGTCTTCTGTACCGAGCAGGTTTAGCATCCTCTCCATGCGCGCAGAAGGCCTCTCGTCACCCAAGTCCGACATGGCAAATAGGCGACGCACCCTCTCCGCAGTGGACAGTTCAAATGTCTCTAGAAGCAGGGCCTTGAGGCGCTCATATTTGTTCGTCGTCGGGGGAGCAGACAAAAAACCTACCACTCGAGCTGCGGTGGAGCTGCCCAACATTGCCACAGCATGGTTGCACCGGTCGTCGTCGTCATCGATGTCACTTTTGTTAAAATGTGCCTCTACAATAGCAAACCATGCAGCAGGCGTTGAGTCCCAGAACTCTGGTAGCTTGAGAGTGGGAGTGTGCGCACCACGCGTTACCCTGACAGGGGATGGTGATGGCTGCCGCTGGTTTGAACGTCTTCCTCGCCCGGACATTTTGCAGGCTTGTAATGTTCGCTCGCTGGTTTTTGTACACAATTACGTTAACAAAAATCCACGTCGGGGTCACCAGTGTAGTGCCGGAGGAAAAAGGAAAGACGTAGGCAACGTAATGATAACTGTTTAATCAAAATAACAACTTGTACTCTCCGTACAGGACCAGGAAATCGATCACCAAAACTCTTGTGTCCAAACAGGAAGTTGCAACGTTAATAATCCTCCCCTCTGCCCCTAGTGCCAGAACTGGTTCCCTCCCACTACACAACCAACAGTAAGAGGAGAACATGAACCCATAATGTAGTCACTACACCATTGTGTTTTTATTGGATAGTGATAGTAGAGAAAGACAGGGTATGTCAGCAGAGCATGCATGGGCCAGATTCGCACCCATGCCAACATGGGCATATGTCATGGGCATATGTCAACATGGGCATATGTGTGCACTGTAGGCCATGGTGCTAGACAACTGGACCATTCCAGGACACATACTGTATGTTTTTCACCAAGAATTGAGACAGGGCATTTAGACCTGGCCATGAAGGGGAGGCAGACGGACGAGGCAGACGTGACTCATTTGGTACAGCATTGAAGGGTAGGTATACGACATAGACATGGACATATGACACGGTCTGGTCAATTGGTCCGCAAGTTGGCATCCGATTTAATGTTCAGACTTTTCTTTTGAAAAATGTGAACACATTTCAGTCAACTAACACAGCTTGTTTTGTGAGCCTGCTGACAATGTAAATTAGTGTTATAGTTAACTAGGTAGCAGTGGGGATTACTCACCGAACCCATTGCGTTGCAGTATTTTGGCTTGACTAGCGAGTTTGTGTTGAGATTTTCAACAAAGTTGAAATGTATTTCCGCGTTTCAAAATAAAAGTCAGAACATTTTGATTGGTGGCCGACTTGTGGCCCAAATGACCAGACCGTTTCACATTATGACATAATATGGACACGATTATTACTCACTCACGTTTAAAAAAATGGTTCTATTCATTATTTTCCAGAGCATGAGTTATGATCTCTTTAGCCTACTTCTCATACTGCTGTTCTGAGGTGACCAGACGGCCTCTCACAATACACACTCCCACAAGTACACACTACAGAGGGCAGATAAATACTATATACTGTTCTACCCCATTGCAGTACACAGTACACGGTCTAGGAGTATTTCTTCCATAGTAGGGGGAATTACCCCTACCCATATAATGTCGATTTAATTATGAACTTTATGGATGAGTTCAGTTTGATCATATTGAAAGAGTTATTGCAGCTGCGTGTCGTAACTCATTCATTAGTCTGTTGTCGAGCAGACACACAGAGAACTTTACTCTATCAAGGGCACAACGTGTTTGTGTTTGGGAGAACATTGCATTTTATTGCATGGCAATGGAATCCGCGACGTAGTGCCACACCTTTGTTTTCACAGTGTGTCTAGGGGAAAGCCTGTGTTTTTAAAATAGTCCTGCTTGCCCCCATAGGACCAGGGCCTAAGTCCAAGTCTTGACTTTCATCTTAGTTGGAAAGCGTTTCTAACAATGCCACCACGGCAGCCAGACGACCTTGCACATCATTTCATCATTGTGTGGTAAATAATGTGAGACGAAGGAAACTAGGCATCATGGGAAAGATAGTGGGGGCTTTTTTGTAATTCCGTCTGTCTTCGCGGCGACGGTTCGCGCCACTCTGACGCTCGTTCGCTGGTGAGTGGGTGTTGCCATTATCTGAAGCAGTAAAATGGGCTTTTTTATTTTTCATATTTCGGTCCCCTTCTCGTGCTTTTGTTCTCCTCTCCTGTTGTGAAAGGCATCCTCCAGACAGCCACCGCTGCCTCAGACTCATCTGTTCTGTATCCGTATGACACCCAAGGCCAGCCTTTTGAATTGAGAGGCTTGCTGCTTTTTCTTTTTGTATTCCTCCTTCTCTCTGCCTCCTCTCTCTTTTCTCCCCCCCCCCCTCCCCCGCCCCCCTCCTTCTCTCACTCTCTCACGTCTCTGATGGAAAAAGCTTACTGCATTCACAGGAGAGCTTGAGCTACAGTACACAAAGGCACAAAGTGCCTTCCATTCCTCCTCCTCCCACTCCTTCCCCTTCCATCCTTCCACCCATGCCCCCCCCCTCCCCCCCCCACACACACACACACTCCAGACACACACATTAATCCTTGCTCAGGTCTCAGTTTACAGACACAATGGAGCTTGGAGAATTGGACTTGGAGATAATTGTGTTGCTATCCCATTTCGTCTGTAATGGAATCGCTCGCCAGTCCGGCTTAGAAGAGATGCCGAACGCCGTCCTTCGCCCAGATAGCACAAAAAAACAGAGTCTGCGTTGCCCGGTACCATTTGGAGATTGTCCTAACCAAGGTTTTGATTACTTTGTTTGACTTTTTCCTCTCTCTCTCTCTCTCTCTCTCTCTCTCTCTCTCTCTCTCTCTCTCTCTCTCTCTCTCTCTCTCTCCCCCCCACCCCCTCATCTCTCTCTCTCTCCTCTTTCCCCATAATCATCTCTTCTCTCTTCCTTTACAGTCCTCCGAATTGAAATGCAGTAAAAGCATGTTGTATACATCCAGCACTGGGCAGCGATGACAACAGAACAAGTTGACATTGGCAGACGGCGGTGGAGGACAGCAACGATAAGAAGAGCTGTATATGTGATTCTAAAAGCTGTATTGTAGAAAAGTATTAAACCATTCCAATACACAACCAACCCTGTATTGGGAGCAGCAATATGGCATGTGTTAGGTGCCATGTTGTGAGGGGGGCCCTAGGGCGGCGGGAGCAGGGAAAACACTGGCTACGATCACCGTAATTAACACAGGTGTCAATATGGCCCAACACCTGCTCCTGGCAACCCCTGGCCGTCTGGGTTGGCAGCCCCGCGGCCCCGGGGTAGGCGGACGTGCAGTGGTCGTCCATCAGGTGGAGAGAGTGAAAGGGGAGGCAGAGGAGGCTATGAAGCTAAGGGTGTAGCATCGTGCAGCTTCCTGTAGTAATAGCTCCGTATAGTAGCTAGAGTCGTCTCTCTCCAGAAAAACAACATATCGTTGCACTCTATTCATGTGGTCTTCCTTTATCTCAGTTTAACACCGCCTCAAACATGTTCTTGTATTCAACGGAAATGTCAACGATGCTTTATCATCACAGATTAAGCGTGAAAAGGATGCTCCTGTGTGTAACCCTGGTCTTCGTAAATGCTCAAGTTGTTTCACCAGTTAGCAAGGCACTTCACCCAAGGATATGGTCATCCTTTTTTAGTCGTCGTATAGTGGATAAATAAAGAGAACCACATTCTATAGCAGTAATACATAATAACATCAACAACGACTTCTGAGCAACAGTCTCAAAGAGTCTTGTTATCCACCAGCAGGGGGCACTATGA
>NC_137688.1:7964370-7991870 GCF_963989245.1 Nansenia antarctica
ATATATATCAATATATATATATATGCAGGGGAGTGGACAAGTGTCCACTCCAGGGAAATGGATGGAGAGTTGGGAGGCAAAGCATTTTTACTGTCATGCTTCTCAACAAGTGTTGTTCAAGTGTTGTTCAACTCAACAGTTGAATCGTGTGGGTGGGTGAGAACCGATTCTGCACACCCTGCTATTCCTGATATGACATTAAAGAACTCTTATCACACTAACAGCCAACTCGTCCCTGTGAGCAAATATAGACACATAGTTAGGTACCAGTTTGTCACTGCCAACTCGATTGCAACTCATTTGTTTGGCAATCCCCCTGTTTATCAGTTTAGGGGGTTTAGAATGGGGTGGTTTGACTCCACTAATGTAGTTTAAACTGTGAAGATTAATAGCTTTGCCTGTTTAGTAAGTCTCACCGCGTGACGAACAATAAATACCGGGCTCGTACAATACGTAACAGCCAGAGGACTAGATGTGGATGCAATTTACATTTGATTTCATCTGAGTAAGTACTGTAGCTGTTGGTTTTTGTTGAATTAAAATGCTAAGTAACAGTAACACGATGAGGGTTGTGTGGCTACGATCGTAGTTGCTGTAACCTCGGACTATTCTTGCGATTGCTAAGCCATGTGTACGCTTTCAGAGGAAGACATGAAATTGGGTTTAGGAAACAGATAATTGTCCATTTTAATGAAGACTGTTTGGGTCGTCCCCTTAATTAAAACTTAATTGACCTTGACGATTCGAATGTACTGTAGTTGGTCAATTTGATGGTAATTATGATCACTCTGGCAGAACGTTATTTTGTTTTCCGCATCATGTGATACCAACAGATACTCGTATAGTACATAGGCCTACTGTGAGAAGCTGTTAACTAGCTGTCCCTCTGTCACACCAGCTTGCCAGCAAGAAGGTCAAGCTAAACGTTTCCACTACTACTCACTACCCTACCCCGGGCATATCGGAAGGAGATGAGTAGAGGAGAAGAGTGGAGGAGAAAGGTGAGTAGTGGTGGGTGAACATTGGGACATCTTAGCCACTTTGGTATCATATGTTGCTATGGCAATAACTGCTGAGTACAAACCAATCAAGAGCTTCTAATCAAGCATCAAGCATTAAGTTGGATGATGGCAGCATCTAGAAAGACAATGTTTTTCCATATGAATAAAACATGTTAAAATGCTCAATGATTGTATTTAAAAACAAAGTGACATGTCTAATTTGTGTACAGTATATGCTGGAATAAACATAAAACGAACAATAAACGTGCTTATTCTTGTTACGCCATTGCATCTGGCATCTGACAAAACTGATTACCATCAGGATGACATACTGTACACAAGGATTTTATTTTATGGTTTTTAACCAACCAAGTCATTTTCACACTGTAGCTTGCAATGGTCCAGGCAGGCCCAGGGTGATCATCTCCAAAGAGAAGAAGTAGGCATATTTTTCATAAATAAAAACAATACATAATACATAAGGATTTGACACAACGCTTCGCTGACTCCAGGCATGAGTGCGTTTGGGAGCGCAGAGTGGGCTATATCATCACTGCTTGCAAACGTTTTCAATGTCTATCTCAGGCTTCAAAGAACATAATATAACCAACCATATATGATAAATAACTACAGTAAAGTGCCTACTACAGTATTTGAAAGAAGAAGCATTTTGACTCATTTTAGCTCTTCTTTGACTCCAACGGTTTGGATTCGAAATCTACCAATTACTAAGGTTGCCTGGCTAACTTGAATTAATGTATGATGTTACTGCTGACAGCAGCAGCAGAATGTATTCTGAAGTGCACAGAAACATTATTGTCTACTCAAGTAGAAGGAAACGCCTCCAAATTCATTGCAAACACATCTCAAAACAAACAGCAACTGAAGGTGGCTGCAGTAGAGGTATGGTAGAACATCTCTAAAGAATAATATTCTTAATATTATCTATTCTTAATAGAATAATAGTACTCAGCATCTGGTGGGGTCAATGGGTCGCAGACTCCAGGCAGTTATTGTATGCAAAGGATTGTATATATGCAAAGGATTGTATATATGCAAAGGATTGCTGACGAAATTAATGAATTAAAGCTGAGAATCTCTACTTGACCTCATAGTAATTGCTTGATTTCAAATCCAAAATTGTTGGAGTATCGACCTAACAAAAAGGACAGAATGCTTCCTCTTTCCAATACTTTTTTTCGGGAATATGCCACAGCATGTGGTTGCTGTAATGGCTTGATGTGTGCAACAGGATCTGAATTTCATTCATTTCATTTCATTCTCTTGGTGCAAAGGGAAATTTTGAGTGAAATTTGCGGTGAAGGATCCATTACTGACTCAGCAGGTGCCTGAAGTGGACTTCAACCTCTCCTACACTATTCAGACAGCCTTCAATACGGTGACATGACAATTGAATTCCACGTCAGGATGGAGAGGAGAAAGTGTTAACGGTAGCCAAAGAAACTTTTTTTTTTTTTGCTGCTAATGAGGCGCACTTTGAGAGACAAGAATGGTATTTCAGCCATCTTTCAGGCTGCTTTCAGTCACGATACTGTGAGAAAAAATCTCACTGGGGACCACATGATCCACTCGTCTCATCATGTCCTGAGGCCAGTCACGAGACCCCACTGGCGGGAGACAGTATCCCAGAGGCACAGAGAACACAGACAGAAGGGAAAATGGCTACATTAAATCAGAACCATGGTCAGCTTGAGGACTCGTGCACGACAGTACATAGAGCGGGGCACAGCGGGTGAGGGTCTCAGTGGGTGAGGCAACCAGTGTTTTATAGATGCAATGTATCCAATTATTTGATAATGAATCTTGACTCGAATTCCGAAGTTATTATGCTAGATGAAGTGCACAAATACTTCAAGGTTTAGACAAAATGTACTTGTCTGTATGTGAGGATTTCTAATCCAACTTTGAAAGATTTTGTGATTATGATTTCTTGGTTAAACTTTATAGACAGCACCATTGGAGTTGAAAAGAGAGAGAAAGGGCAGTTTTTTCCCGCTGGGACTGCATCCACTACACAGGCTAATCAATTCGCAGTTCAAGCAAAGGTGAACCGACCGATCGACGACAACACAGGCGGTCACAGTCCAACAGTCGAGGGTCACTCTCTGCCAACCATATACATACATCCAGGAAATGGAATATAACCTTTTACATTTACATGTTAAAATAACCTTTTAAATGTATGTGTGTGTGTGTGTGTGTGTGTGTGTGTGTGCGTGCGTGTGCGTGCGTGTGTGTGCGTGCGTGCCTGCCTGCCTGCGTGAGACGTCGATACTCTAGAACCCTGATCGGATCGGAGTCTGCCAATTGGATGGAGTTGAGGAAGTGGCCTTGCTGTGTCTGGGTTGGTTGACTGAGCAATGGGGCGGGAAAGACGGAGGGAAACACACACTAATGGATTGATCACACTCAGGTCCGTCCAGGAGGAACCAACTCAGTGGATCAAACTTCCCTCTTAGAATCCTATTTTATTCCCCTGACACCGACTCAGTCCATTAACCATCCCGCTCTCTCACGCTTGTCCTGGTTGTGACTGATACCCCCTGTCAAGAGAGGGGATATGAGGTTGGGGGTGGGGGGCGGGGGTGGGGTTGGGGGTGGGAGTGGAGGGGACACTTAAGAGAGAGTGAGGGGTGAAGGACACTTGACGGGGGGGGGGGGGGGGGGGGGGGGGGCGGTGTGCTTAGCGAAGGACTTGGGTGGCAGCTGAGGTGGGTCAGGGAGGGGTAAAGGATAATCGATATAGGGTAGACAACGGTGGGGGGTGGGGGGGGGGGCTGAGGGAGATGAATGGTGCGGGTGGGGGAGGGGGAGGGGGTGTGGTGGGGGCGTGTGGTTTGTAGGAGCTAGGTGGCAGGTTGGACGGCAGGGTGAGACAGGGGTAAGGGAGAGAGGGAGGCTAACAAGGTGAATATATGGAGGAGAGGAGGAGAGTGAGAGAGGGAGGGAGGCTTGGCGTCGTCTGGAGGGGTGTGTGTGTGTGTGGGAGGGGGGGGGGTCAGGGCCGGATCCTCATCCATCACCCAGTGAGGTTATTTAATTTCTGGCTGGCAGGTCGGACTGCCCTGGGGGATGTTCTGGATCAGGGCACAGCAATCACTATCCATCTCCTCTCACTTAGCGCACCGTGCCAGCCCAGCCTGGACAGCCCCCTGCGTCCCGACCATACCCGCCCCCCCCCCCTCCGCGCGCCATGAACACACACACGAACGCACGCACGCACTCATGCACACACACACACACATACACACACACACACACTGCACGCCATCCCGTCTACTGTCAGTCAGTGTCTGGCAACATCCACAGCTGCATTAATGCCAGGTCCCCTCCTAACCCCTCCCCCCCACACCTCATCTCCCCTCAGTCTCCCTCTCTGTATAATGTCAGCTCTATTTGTGTTGAGACACTGCCAGCAGAGAGAGACAGAGTAGGAAGGTGACAGGGCCGAGGTGACAGAGAGACAGAGTGAGTCCCTGTTTCTGTCCTGCAGAAGGTCGTCCAAGTGGAGTTATACCTGGAGAGTAGGGAGGGGAACCTTCTGGAAGCCATGCTGCCCTAGGTCAGAACTGTCTCCATCCTTGATACGAGTACTATAGACCGTCTGCTCACCTCCACTCGCCGCCGTGACCACATCACCCCGCTGTCCTCCAAAAGCTACACTGGCTCCCGGTCAAATACAGGATCCAATTCCAAATCCTACTCACCACTTACAAAGCCATCAACAATCTGGCCCCCTCCTACCTTGCCGACCTCGTCGCCCCTCCACACCCCCCCCGTTGCCTCAGGTTTGACGACCAAACCGCCCTCAAGACCACCAGGACCAAGCTCCGGACCTGGGGTGATAGGGCCTTTTCAGCCGCAGCCACGTCCCTCTGGAACGCCCTCCCCAAGCACATCAGACAGGCCAACACCCTCCCAACATTTAAACAGGCCCTCAAAACCCACCTCTTAAAGCTCGCCTTCACCAGTTAACCCTCTCCCCCTCCCCTTCCCATGTGTCCCCAGCGCTACCATAATTAGGCCCCTATACTTTCTTCTATTTTGTTTATTTTTATTATTTTATTATTACTACTCATCTACATCTATCTTTTCAGTTTGTAAAGCGTCTTTGAGTGTCTAAAAAAGCTCTATATAAGTCTAATGTATCATATTATTATTATTATTATTATTACTAAGTGAGGATTATGAGGCTTGTGAGACTGTCTCAATTCACATATATAATATAATCCAAATCTGTTATTGTCTGTGTCCTACCCTGTAATCATCTGATTGGGATAGTTGTTAATGTTCACCCACTCAAGTTTACCTGAACAATTGACAATTTGAAGTTCAGCTATACTGTATAGTAAGATCAATACATTTATACAAACCTCACATTTACCTTGATTGGCCACTTTCCCTCACCGCTGCATCAGGTACTCTAAGTGGATGTCTACCGTCTAACAAAATGACTGAGCTGCTGATGATTCATCCAAAATAATTATCAAGCCTCTCAGAGTAAGAAACCGCTCATACTGTGCTCAAATATTTGTGAGTGACCCCCATTTAGAGCTACTTTTACACAGTATAAATGCCACCGTCGTGCCAACCTCATAAGACATAGCTAAAACTCAGATGACGAAGCTGTCTGGTGGACACAGCTCATAAGAAGATCCTCGCTTTAGAGATGTCCTCTAGAAGAACATCCTTATCCCCTTGTGTTGTGTTCTCTGCTCTCTAGTTGGAGTGCCCAAAAATCTGTTTTGGAGGGATAAGAGCTCCCTGCATGGGGCATAGACGGCTTGGCGCTTTGATCCGGGTACTTGGGTCGAAAATCCCAGAACTTAAGTCAACTTTGGGGAAAAAACATTTGGATATTCCCCATAGCAAACGTGGTTCAAAGTAGCCTGAAGTCAAGCATTAGCGTTAGAGTTTATAAAACATGTTGTATTGTATTGTAACAGGGTTTGCGATCCCGATGGATCTCAAATGGATTGAGATACAACACGCAGCGGCCGCATTGTCGTCATCATCATCGTCGTCATCATCGTCGTCATCATCATCATCATCGTCATCATCATCATCAACATCAACCAAATCAGTGGTCTCTTCACCTTCAGCTCCACCATGTACATACAGTAATCTCTGGATATCAGGACCATGGACAGGATGTATACAATAGCTGAGCTCTCTCTTTCTTTCAGGAGAAAGGACAGTCCGGCCTCATTGTGCTTCAGGAAGGTTATTATACTTCAAATGTAGTTATGAGGAACCAACTCATTGTGTCCATTTCCTATTGCTGACATTTTGAAGGGGGACCCTATTTCAACTGAATCACCATTTTCTTTCACCAAATCCTCCTAGGAAGCACTTAAATTAAATTAAATATTGTGTCGGAGCTAGCTCCGTTTAGACAATGTAAAGGGGCCCACACTGCTCAGAGAGAGAGAGAGAGAGAGAGAGAGAGAGAGAGAGAGAGAGAGAGAGAGAGAGAGAGTGAGAGAGAGAGAGAGAGAGAGAGAGAGAGAGAGAGAGAGAGAGGAGATGAGAGAGAGAGAGAGAGAGAGAGAGAGAGAGAGAGAGAGAGAGAGCGAGAGAGAGAGAGATTGATCAGTAGTTGAGGGATGGAGGGGCTCTTCTTGCTATGGCTGCTTTCTTCCTGCTTGTGTCATCTCGCGTTTATCTCCCAGAACTTAATTTCACCCGGGCGGGAATCCTTTTGAAAGCTATCCTGGCGCAATCACTTAGAAACCAAACTGAGAGACGCCGGTGAGGAAATCTGTTCCAAGTCTCACTTCTGATGGATGGTTAAGGAAGGGCGGAGAACAAAAAGACACGACTGCTGAGCTGAAACTGAGATTGACAACTTGTCTGGGATGTGTAGATCTCTTTCCTCACAAGTCAGAAAAACCGAGAGACAGAGGAAGAGAAGGAGACAAAGGGGAGGAGGGGAAGAGGGTGTGAAAGGGTTGGGGAGTTCATCAGAATTCTATGCTCGGTCTATGCCGTTCTACGCTAGGTGACGATACTGCTTGTCTCGATACTGCTTGTCTCGATACTGCTTGTCTCGATATCAAATGTCTAGTCATTTATATTTACATTTACATTTTGGGCATTTAGCAGACTTTATCCAAAGTGACTTACAGCAAATACATTTGTCTAAGTAAGTGAATCCTCTATCCATCAATCATCATAAGAAATAATAATCTATGCCAACACCAGGTGCCATTGGCAGCTACAATGCTAGACTTTTTTTTTTTATAGTCAAGCAACTGTACAGCGGGGTAGAGGGGATGAGGAGGTCTTTAGGAGGGACAGTTAAGATGTAGCCTGAAGAGATCATACAGGCCTGTGGAGACTGAGAGGGCCTTGGCATGTCCAGTCCAACCCAGGGAACAGAGGCCCATACCCAGACACGCCCAAGCGGTACAGGCCTGGGATCCATCTCGTTGTGGCTAGGTTGGATCAGTGTGGACACACACACCCTGGACCCAAACACCCAACACACTCAGGTCTAGACATACAGCACATGGATGGATCTTTAGTAATTAAGTAAGTAAGTAACGATTTATTTATATAGCACCTTTCATACAAGAAATGCAGCTCCAAGTGTTTTACAACAGATGCCAACTCATATCCCACACATGGGTCTGTTTTCACTGAATCACTGAATCATAGAACACTTCATGGCAACAGTACTGAGATGCAATAACGCCAGGCCTGATATGATGTAACGCTCATTAAAGAGGGCTTCTTACTTTTTAAAGGCCATTGGTGATGTAACATTAGTGACAGTCTATGTTAGACTACATTATTGCTGCTAAGAAAATACCAAGTAGGCCTCTACCTATGAAAATTCAAACACCGAAGAAATATTTAAATTGCGTCTGAAGCGTGTGTGCGTGTCCTCAGGGAATTCTCGTCTTTTAATACCAGTCGTATGACCTTTCTCCCCAGTGTTGCCCCTCTCCTCCGTGTCTTCAGCATGGGAAATATAATTCCATAGCATAGAGTGCCTGTCGTCGAGATCACGGTGGGAGTCATCAGCGACTATTGGCTCACCGTTTTCTGTCTGCATGTGGCATCTGTGTGTGGGGACTGGTGTCTTTGTGTGTGTCTGAGAAAAATGTTTGATGTGGCATATGGGGTTTTGTGTGTGTGCGTGTGCGTGTGTGTGTGTGTGTGTGTGTGCGCATGTGTGTGTGGGACACACATGGATATGAAAAATGAGACAAATGCCTCTTTCTCTGAAATGGTCTGGAATCGATGTTATGAGACTCAACTGTTTCTATGGCAACCACATCCCATTTACTCCCCATGGCAAGTGTGTGTGTGTGTGTGTGTGTGTGTGTGCGTGCGTCTGTGCGTGCGTGTGTGTCTCTGTGCCTGTGTGTAGGAAGGGGTAGGATAAAGAGAAAGAGAGAGAGAGAGAGGCGCATATTAGAATTCAGTGAAATAACAAAGCTAACTGGGATTTCACAAACACCACACCTGGCACCATTGATCTGTCAGGTTTGACGGATGCAGAGTGTTGTCGCCAGCGCTAGTTGCCGGCCTGGTAATTAGAAATACCATCACCCTGAGGCTGAGTAAAGTGCCAGCGTGAGAGAGACCCTCATTAGATTGCAACATCTGTATTCCTCTTAATAAGAGCCAGGGGGGAGGAAGCAAGCGAAGAAGACAAACAGTAAACAACAACAAGGATACAGACTTAGTCTATATCTACCCCAGTCTCTCCTCCACGTCAGCCCATGCCCATCTGTCTCTTGTGTGTGTGCGTGTGTGTGCGTGTGTGTGTGTGTGTGTGTGTCCGTCCATTGTCCATCATTTCCTGTCAACCTTCCTGGGGGGGAGACAAGAGACCGAGAAATGACGTGACACCCAACAGGATGAGCCCCTCTGAACCACGGACAAAAAGCAGAAGTCGTCAAAAACCCAGATATGGTCGAGGGGGAGGTTATGGGGCCCTGCCCCACCCCCACCCCCAATAACCCACACAATTCCCAAAGAAAAAAAGAAGAACCACATCGCCAACTCCCATGAACCTGTAGCGAGAGAGATAGCTTTAACATCGGAAGCGTCACACTGCATCGCGAGCCTACACAGTGGTACATCGGGGCTCCTGTCTGCGGCTACAATGAGCATTCATGCCTGAGCTTTATCTGCCCGTGACTTGTCTTGTCTCCCTGCACTCAGGGTTAAGGCCCATCAACGAGACTCCGGAAGGAGGCAACAGATAAAAACACATGAACAATGTGAATGTCATTTTTGAAGGGGGGGGTGGGGGTGGTGGTGGTGGGGGGGTGGAGGGGGAGGCTGAATGAGCCCATGTGAGAGAGGAGGGAGCGCTGTCGTCTCTCTCTCTCCGCCTCGCTCGCCATTGTATCCCGGTGCTTTCCTTCCGGCTCCGTGGTTTGATTGGTCTCCCAGGTGACACCGGCGGTGCTCGCCTGCTGATGTGACGGTCCTGCTGGGGTAATGAGATTGAGGGTGGGTGTTTGAAAGATAATATATAAAAAATAAAATAATAATAATAATAATAATTGGAGTCCATTGAAATAACGAGAGAGCGAGAAAGTAAGAGGTAGGGAGATATACCATACTCCCCAAAAACTGAGACTGCTGATGATGAAAGGGAAGAGATGGGTGTTTTTCAGACGGTGTCCTCGGTGGCTGTAAAAGTCACCTTGCCAAGTGTCTCTATTCTGTTTATCACCTCAGCGGTGTGTGGCAGTGAAACAGTGAAACAATGTTTGACAAGTGAAACAGATTGGTTATATAACCAGATACATGGAACACAACATATCTACACTGCATCAATGGAACGCACTGAAGTGGGACACCTGTGCCCACACTCACACACACTTATGCACGCACGCAAGCAGGCGAGCTCGCAAGCACGCACTCACACACTCACGACCACATACACGCACACACGCACACACACGCAAGAACGCATGCATGCACGCACTCACACACACTCACGACCACATACACGCACGCACGCAAGCACACACGCACACACACACTCACGACCACATACACACACGCACGCAAGCACATACGCAAGCACACACGCAAGCACACACGCACACACACGAACAGAGACACCAGGAGTGACATTTTTTTTTACAAATCTTCGATAATTATTCATTCATCAAAGCTTTGATCTGGCTGATGCAACATAGAGAAACAGGTTTCAAAGGCGAGGGGGTAGATGTCAATCATAAAGAAATGCAGTCATGTATAATTTCTCACTGTGACAGTCTCCTCTCCTTCACAGATCCATACAAGACAACACTTTTACTCAATAGAGTGAATCACCCAGTCAAGTAGAAGCTTTGAGAGCCCTTTAGGAGAGGAAAGTGAGATCATCTTGCATTATTACACTTATTTGTTCTTCTGATGACATGCGGGTTGGTAATGAGGACACACTCAGTACGTGTTACCATCACATTATTTGAGGAACGGTGACAATTTACACATAATGGAAACACTTCATAATGCGGGAGTGATACTTAGACCATAGAATACAGTGTGAGTGCGTGTGTGTGTGTGTGTGTGTGTGTGTGTGTGTGTGTGAGTGATGACTGTATTTGAAAAAGTGATAGGGAGTATTTTCTTTATTTAATTTTTGGGGGGCATTTAGCAGACACCTTTATCCAAAGCGACTTACAACAAATACATTTGTCTAAGTAAGTGAATCATTTATCCATAAGAAAAAAAGAATTTATGCTAGGAACAGCCGCCATTGGCAGTCACAATGATAGCAGAAGGAAGAATTATTATTATTATTATTATTATTATTATTATTATTATTATTATATTTTATTTTATTATTATTAAAAATGTATTTACAGTAGAGAAACTGTAAAGGGGGGTAGTGGAGATGAAGAGGGCTTTAGGAAAGTCAGGATGTAGCCTGAAGAGATGGGTCTTCATCCTACAGCGGAAGATACTTAGTGACTCTGCAGTCCTGACAGCAGTGGGAAGCTTGTTTCACCAGCGGAGGGCCAAGACAGTGAAAAGCCAAGACCAAGTAGTGCGGCCAACCGAGATGGAAGAGTGATCGGGCAGGGGTTTGGTGGCTGACCATTGCTTGCAAGTAGGGAGAGGCTGTTCCATTTGCCGCCCCGGTAGGCGAGCACCAGGGTCTTGAATCTGATGCGAGCTGCTACCGGGAGCCAGTGAAGGGTGCGAAGAAGAAGAGGGATGACATGGGAGAACTTAAGGAGGTTGAACACCAGACAGGCGGTAGCAGCAGAGGTCTGATGGTGGAGGCGGGGGAGCCTGGCGGGAGATCACAAGTGTCTCGACCAACAGTTGTGCTGCGTCTCTCTAATGGATAGCACTCTTCTGATGTTGTAGAGGAAGAATCTAGGGGAGCGTGCTCTCGCTGTGATGTTTGCTGCACAGGGAAAAGTGGTTGTCAAGGATCACCCCAAGATTCTTGGTTGTCAGGGAGGAGGTCACAGTCGAGTTCTCTACTGCGATGGAGAAAACTCAAGGCTTTCCCGGGAAGTAAGAGCAGTGTTGCTAAGGTTGAGTGTTGCTAAGGTTGAGCTTCAGGTGGTGGGCTGACATCCAAGCAGAAATGTCTGCAAGACACGCATAGACATGTTGCCGGCTGTGAGTCAGAGGGGGTAAAAGAGAGAAAGAGTGTCATCTGAGTGTCAGTGGTAGAAGAAATTACGAGTCAAGAGATTTGGTATAGAGGGAGAACAGTAAGGGCCCTAGGATGGTAGAGCGATGGATTGTATGTGTGTGTATGTGCCTTTGGATCAAAATAAAGATATTAATTCCAAAAGTACATGAACTATTATTATTATTGGACTCAATTCAACTTATGACATTTTTGCATTTTAGTTGATTTTAAGCGTGTCATAGCAAAGGACAAAATACGTGTTATTGCTTTCTCATTCTGGGGTATTGCATGTGGATTGATGGCAAATTATTTTAATTTAATCCATTTTAAATGGAATCTATAACAAAATGTGGAAAAAGTGAACAGGTCTGAACACTTTCCAAAGGCACTGTATGTGTGTGTGTGTGTGTGTGTGTGTGTGTGTGTGTGTGTGTGTGTGTGTGTGTGTGTGTGTGTGTGTGTGTGTGTGCGTGTGTGTGTGTGTGTGTGTGCGTGTGTGTGTGTGTGTGTGTGTGTGTGTGTGTGTGTGTGTGCTTGTGTGTGTGTGTGTGTGTGTGTGTGTGTGCGTGTGTGTGCGTGTGTGTGTGTGTGTGTGTGTGTGTGTGTGTGCGTGTGTGTGTGTGTGTGTGTGTGTGTGTGTGTGTGTGTGTGTGTGTGTGTGTGTGTGTGTGTGTGTGTTGTGTGCGCATGGTGTACACCACGCTCTTCCGTGTCTGCGTAGGATAGGGAGTGGGCGTTGATTCCATTGCCTCGGTAATTAAAAGGTGTTTTGTATGCCGTCTTCCAGACGGGCGACAGATTGTGACCGTGGCAGATTTCGCTTTTCTTCCAACATCACTGTTGCTTTGCTTTTCCACTTTGATTTTTGTTAACTTGGTTTTAATATACACTTTCAATTATAGAAATCTAACAGCCACTGATGTCACTTGAAAAAGTCCCACTGATCTTATCCATTTTCAAAACGCTAGAAACCCAGCCATTAGAAACCCAGCCATTAGAAACCCAGCTATTAGAAACCCAGCCATTAGAGAGTTGGGAGGGGAGCGTTTTACTATAACATGGTAGTCAATGCAAATATGTCCCCTTGCAAAGCACAGGATCATAACGATGGTCATTATAGACATTCAAGGTAGAATAGATTAAAGTCCTGAAGATCAAAACTTGGTTGAACGAAAAAAGAGGACGGACCAGTTAATCATCTTGCGTTCCATCTATCTTGACCCCTATTTATGCCTACCTATCACTGGGCAGATCTTTCTAGAAGAAACAAAGAAAGTGTCCGCAAAAAAGTGACACTATTGATCTAGTAACTGTTCCGTACCATGTCATTGTGTCCAGGCTTTTGTTCAGGCTCACTAGGGATGGAACTGACCACGGTTGTTAATATACAGTAGACCACCGTTAGACAAACAAGGTGTGTTTGAGTCGGAGAGGAATACTTTCCTACAGACAATTCATCCCTTGAGGACCAGGTGGCAGGGTGCCTCAGTTGGTGGAGAATGGTGGTCGAGATGCTACGGTTGTGATTACCGCGGGGACTAGTATACACAACAATGTATGGACCTAGTGTACTAGTACTATTAATTTTAATTTTGCCATTTAGCAGACGCTTTTATCCAAAGCGACTTACAATTATGAATTACAGGGACATTCCCCCTGGAGCAACTGAGGGCTAAGTGCCTTACCCAAGGGCACACTAGTAGTGGTGTGGCTTCAGGCGGGATTTGAACTCACAACCTTCCGATCCCAAGTCCAACTCACTATCCACTAGCCAGTGGTTCCCAACCGGGGGTACGCGGACCCCTAGGGGTACGTGAGGGGATTGCAGGGGGTACGTGGAAAGATTTGGAATTATAATTTATTTCCCTTTCCAAAAAAATAATTAAATATAGTCGTTTCATAAACCTGTTGTTAAAATGGTACGATGCAACTTAAGTTCCTCCCCGACAGGTGATGACTGTAACACAAGTGGTAGGCACGTCACATTTAAATCACGTTCACGATAATTTTCGCGCGATAGTCAGCTAGGCCTGTCAGTATACCGCAAAGATGGACAGATGGTTAAAACGACCAGCTACATTAACGGTCAGATCAGAGGCAGATCAGACGGTCAGATCAGAGGCAGATCAGACGGTTAGATCAGAGGCAGATCAGAAAAAAGAAGAAAAAAAAAAGGACCGGTGTAGTGACTACATTATGGGTTCATGTTCTCCTCTTACTGTTGGTTGTGTAGTGGGAGGGAACCAGTTCTGGCACTAGGGGCAGAGGGGAGGATTATTAACGTTGCACCTTCCTGTTTAGATACACGAGTTTTGGTAACCATTTTCTGGTCCTGTACTGAGAGTACAAGTTGTTGTTTTGATTAAACAGTTATCATTACGTTGCCTACGTCTTTCCTTTTTCCTCCGGCACTACACTGGTGACCCGACGTGGATTTTTGTTAACGTAATTGTGTACAAAAACCAGCGACGAACATTACAATCCTGCAAAATGTCCGGGCGAGGAAGACGTTCAAACCAGCGGCAGCCATCACCATCCCCTGTCAGGGTAACGCGTGGTGCGCACACTCCCACTCTCAAGCTACCAGAATTCTGGGACTCAACGCCTGCTGCATGGTTTGCTATTGTAGAGGCACATTTCAATAAAAGTGACATCGATGACGACGACGACCGGTACAACCATGCTGTGGCAATGTTGGGCAGCTCCACCGCAGCTCGAGTGGTAGGTTTTTTGTCTGCTCCCCCGACGACGAACAAATATGAGCGCCTCAAGGCCCTGCTTCTAGAGACATTTGAACTGTCCACTGCGGAGAGGGTGCGTCGCCTATTTGCCATGTCGGACTTGGGTGACGAGAGGCCTTCTGCGAGCATGGAGAGGATGCTAAACCTGCTCGGTACAGAAGACCCCATGATCCTCTTCACAGAGCTGTTCATGCGCACATTGCCAGCTCAAGTTAGGATGGCGCTGGCCAACACCGCCATCATGGAGCCCCGCGCCCTGGCCAGGGAGGCGGACCGGTTCGTCTTGGCCATGCCTCAACGGTCCCCCGACCTGCTCGCTCCCGCGGCCGCCCCGCCACCCGACCGTCGCAGGAGAGCGAAGGATGACGCCAGACCTTCTGGCCAGCAGGGTAACGCTGCGGGCCATTGTTTCTACCACGCCACTTTTGGCGCCAAGGCCAAACGGTGCCGCTCACCCTGCACCTTCGGACCGACGGGAAACGGCGGGGCCGGCGCTCAGTAGTGGCCCTGAGCGCTGGCGTCACCAACAGGCTGCTCTTCATACAAGACACCGCCTCTGGTCGCAGTTTCCTTTGTGACACAGGTGCCCAGTGGAGCATCATTCCGGCAGAGAGATCGGATATGGCGAAGGAGGAGCGTGGTCCGCAGTTGGCAGGCGCGGACGGCACACCTATCTGCTCTTACGGCACTAGGGCGGTGGACGTGTGCTTCGGAGGGCAATGTTTTTCGTGGGATTTTGTCATAGCGGCTGTCACATTTCCCCTCCTTGGTGCGGATTTTCTGTGCGCCCACAACCTGTTGGTGGACGTGGGGAACAGGCGCCTGGTCAACTCACAGACTTTCGCTTCATTCGCCTGTACGCAGGGGGAGGCGGTCTACAGCGGGTGGTCCAATACGCTCGCCGAAAGTGACCAGTACCTTCGGCTGCTCGCCGAATTCCCCGACCTTACCAAGCCCACCTTCTCCGCGCCCACGGTGAAACACGGAGTGGAGCACCACATCGAGACCGAGGGGCCTCCCCTCCACGCCAGGGCCAGGCGCCTCAACCCGGAGAAGCTGGCCATCGCCAGGGCGGAGTTTGCGCATATGGAGCAGGTGGGCATCGTTCGGCGCTCGAGCAGCCCCTGGGCGTCTCCCCTGCACATCGTCCCTAAGTCAGACGGCGGGTGGCGCCCATGTGGGGACTACCGCCGCCTCAACGACGCGTCCAAGCCTGACCGCTACCCGGTCCCACATGTCCAGGACTTTTCAGCGAACCTGGCAGGCAAACGCTTCTTCTCCAAAGTGGACCTGGTACGGGGGTACCATCAGGTGCCGGTGCACCCCGAGGACGTCCCTAAGACGGCCGTAATCACGCCATTTGGGCTCTTCGAGTTTCTGCGGATGCCGTTCGGCCTGAAGAACGCGGCGCAGACCTTCCAACGCCTCATGCACTCGGTGCTCCGGGACCTACCATTCCTCTTCGTCTACTTGGATGACATCCTCGTCGCAAGCACCACGGAGGAGGAGCACCTGTCCCACCTCCGGGCCCTTTTCACACGGCTCAGCCAACATGGGCTGATTGTCAATCCGGCGAAGTGTGAGTTCGGACGGAACGCCATCGACTTTCTCGGGCACCGGGTCTCCGCAGAGGGGGTGACCCCCCTCCCCTCGAAGGTAGAAGCTGTCGCTGCTTTCCCGCGCCCCAGCACAATCAGCGAGCTCAAGGGGTTCATCGGGATGGTAACCTTCTACTATCGCTTCCTCCACCACATCGCTCACATCCTGCGGCCTCTGTACGATGCCCAGAAGGGCAAGACTCTGAAGCAGCCGGTGGACTGGACGGCGGAGCGTGTCAAAGCCTTTCAGGACACCAAGGCGGCCCTGGCCCGCGCTGCCATGTTGGCCCACCCCTCGCCCTCGGCACCCACTGCTCTCACCACGGACGCCTCTGACTTTGCTGTGGGAGCGGTGTACGAACAGTGGGTTGGGGACGCCTGGCAGCCTCTTGCATTCTTCAGCCGCCAGCTGTCTCCCAGAGAGCAAAGGTACAGCACATTCGACAGGGAGCTCCTCGGGCTGTGGCTTGCTGTCAGACACTTCCGTTTTTTACTGGAGGGCCGCGAGTTTACGGCCTACGTGGACCACAAGCCACTCACGCACGCCATGTCCAAGGTGGCGGAGCCGTGGTCCGACCGCCAACAGCGCCAGCTCGCCTACATATCCGAGTTCACCACAGACATCCAGCACGTTGCTGGGAAGTCCAACCAGGTCGCGGATTGTCTCTCCAGGGCGGTGGTTGGTGCGGTCCAACTGGGTTTGGACTACGCGCGCATGGCTGCAGACCAGGCCGCCGACCCCGCCGTCCAGGCTCTCAAGTTGTCGGACACAGGACTGCGCCTAGAAGAGGTGGTTTTCGGTGACGCAGGGGCCACGCTCCTGTGCGACGTCTCCATGGGTCAGCCACGACCGGTGGTCCCCGCCAACTGGAGGCGCCCCGCCTTCGAGGCGATACACGGCTTGTCTCACCCTGGTAGGAAACCGTCCTCACGGCTGGTGTCAGAGAAATTCGTCTGGCATGGGCTCAAGAGGGATGTGAGGGCCTGGGTTGACACGTGCATCGCCTGCCAGCGCGCCAAGGTGCATCGACACGTCAAGGCCCCCCTGGAGCAGTTCTCTGTGCCTGAGCGGAGGTTCGATCATGTAAACGTGGACCTGGTAGGGCCGCTGCCCCCCTCGCACGGATACACCTATCTCTTTACCATGGTGGACAGGACGACTCGCTGGCCGGAGGCAGTTCCGCTCTCCTCAACGACAGCCCCCGACCTGGCCCGGGCGTTCATCGCGGTGTGGGTCTCCCGCTACGGCACCCCTGCTGATCTCTCCTCTGACCGTGGCTCACAGTTTACTTCAGAGCTGTGGGCAGCGGTGGCGGAGAATCTGGGGGTCAAGCTCCACCGCACAACCGCCTATCACCCGCAGGCGAACGGGCTCTGTGAGCGTTTCCATCGATCCATGAAGGCCGCCCTTCGAGCCAGCCTCACGGACAGCGACTGGCTTGACAAGCTGCCGTGGGTCATGCTGGGGCTCAGGACAGCGCCTAAGGAGGACCTCCAGTCGTCGTCCGCTGAGCTGGTGTTTGGACAGCCGCTGCGGGTCCCCGGTGACTTCATTCCCAAGTCAACGGAGCCCTGGTCCGCCGCCGCTCAGCGCGCCTCCCTGCTGGACAGCGCCAGGACCTTCGTCCCGGTCCCGACTACGCAGCATGGTGTCCCTACTTCGAGGGTGCCCCCGGAGCTGCACTCAGCGAGGTTCGTTTTCATTCGTCATGATGGCCACAGGACTCCACTACGTCCTCCTTATGACGGGCCTTTCCGTGTCATCGAGGCCGGAGCCAAGAACTTCATGGTTGACATGGGGGGTAGGCCTGAGTGTGTGTCCGTTGATCGCCTCAAACCGGCCCACTTGGACCTTGAACTGCCCCTGGACTTGGCCCTGCCACCGCGCAGAGGCCGGCCTCCAGTCCTACCTCCCCTGCCGCGCCCTGGCCATTCCCCCCTCCGACCCCGACAACCCCCCGCAGCTCGCGAGCCCCCGGTCGTCGCTGCCCCCCGTCCTTCCCTGCAGGAGGACGTGATGGGCGATGTCACACCTCCTCCCGCACCTCCTGACTTTACCTACGATCGTAGGGGCCGGGCCATACGCCCTCCTCGCCGTGAGGATTTCCAATATTGAGGTGAACACTGGGGGGGCTGGTGTAGTGACTACATTATGGGTTCATGTTCTCCTCTTACTGTTGGTTGTGTAGTGGGAGGGAACCAGTTCTGGCACTAGGGGCAGAGGGGAGGATTATTAACGTTGCACCTTCCTGTTTAGATACACGAGTTTTGGTAACCATTTTCTGGTCCTGTACTGAGAGTACAAGTTGTTGTTTTGATTAAACAGTTATCATTACGTTGCCTACGTCTTTCCTTTTTCCTCCGGCACTACACCCCGCTATTATTTGGAAACATGTTTTGTGGGGATTTACATGTACATCGGCTGATCCACCACAGCCACAGTGCTTTTTCTGCGGCGAAGTCCTGGCTAATAATTCAATGAAGCCATCCCATTTACAGCGGCACCAAACACCCAGCAACTGTTGGTAAAACTGACGACTTTTTCAAGCGAAAACTGTCAGAGTTCAAGTCAAGTCAGGCTACACTGAAGAAAGCGGCAAGTGTGTCAAGCAAAGCACTGGAGGCGTCCTATGCTGTTTCATTACTAGTGGCTAAGTAAAAAAAAAAAACATTCAATCGCCGAAGATCTGATTTTGCCTGCCGCTATGATTTTGGCTAAAACTATGCTGGACAACAAAGCAGCTGACGCGCTCAAGTTGGTACCGTCCGTCTCCCGTCGGATTGATGATATGTCCATAAATATTGTCGGACAAGTGGTGGATAAAATGAAGCAAGCAGGTCAGTTCGCTTTGCAATTAGATGAAATGACCGACGTTAGTGGGGAGGCTCAGCTGCTGGCTGTTGTGCGTTATAAAGAAGAGTCGGACATAAATTAGCATATCTTGTTTTGCAAGACGCTGCCAGGAAAGACAACTGGCGAGGGAATATTTCTGATTATTGACAGCTTCTTCAAAGACAACGATCTGGAGTGGAAATGCTGCAGTCACATCTGTATCGATGGAGCGGCAGCAATGACGGGTAAGGTGCGTGGGCTGCTTGGGCGTGTGATGAAGGTGAACCCCCAAATTAAGTGGATATACTGTATTATTCACCGGGAGGCACTCGCCAGCAAAAAGATGAGCCCCGAGTTAAGTGCAGTTATGGACGACGCAGTTAAGGTGATTAACTTCATTCAGTCCCGGCCAATGAACCACAGACTGTTTCAAACTCTTTGTCATGGCAGCGGGTCAGAGCATGAGCAGCTACTGCTTCACACAGACGTTCGCTGGCTGTCTCGTGGCAAAACGCTGCTGCGGCTCTATGAATTGCGCAACGAGGTGTTTGCTTTCCTGACAGAAAACGACCACCCTCTTGCAGCCCTGTTTGAGGATGCAGTGTGGGTTGCGCAGCTGGCATATCTTGCTGATGTCTTCACTAAGCTGAATGAGCTCAACCTTTCACTTCAGGGTAAGTACTCACACATCCTTAACATGTATGACAAAGTGAATGGATTTATAAAGAAGGTTAAATTATGGGAGAGGAAATGTAAGGATGGAGATGTGAGCTGTTTCCCACTGCTTGATGGCCATCTCGCCACCACTGATGCTGACAGAGGTCCTGTGGTGAAAATAGTTAAAGCACATCTGTCCAAACTTGACGCTGACTTCAACCAGTACTTTCATGACATTGAAACAAAGTCAGAAAAACTGGACTGGGTGATGAACCCATTCAGAGTGAATGACAGGAGCAGCAGCAGCCTTCCTGCAAGCCTGCAGGAAAATCTGATGGACATGTCCTCTGATCGTGGGTTGAAGATGGCACATGCTGACAAGTCATTGACAGAGTTTTGGTGTGATGTTGAAAAGGAATATCCAGTGCTTGGAAAGTGTGCATTGAATGAACTTTTGCCTTTTGGATCTACATATATGTGTGAAGTGACCTTCTCAGCTTTGACCCACATCAAAACCAAGCCAAGGAACAGACTGAGTGTGGAGAGCAGCCTGGTGACTGCTGTTGCCACACTGCCTCCAGAACTGTCAAAGCTTATGAAAGAGAAGCAACCTCAAGTGTCTCATTAAAGCTCAACTGATGAAAAAAAGAATTGCAACTGCTACTGGGTGAGTCAGAATATTTTTCACAATGGTGTAAATATCTATGTATTAAAGGGGAGTGGTTCAAATGATTTTCATTAATAATCAGTAGAGTTAGATAAGAAGTTTAAGTGTGTGTGTGTGTGTGTGTGTGTGTGTGTGTGTGTGTGTGTGTGTGTGTGTGTGTGTGTGTGGATGGTTGGGGGTGTGGGTGGCTGTATTGCAAGTGCAACTGACACTTGTGATGATATTCTGGTTCAATTAGCTCTCGTCCCTGAGAGGGAATTTGTGATAATCATAATGTCTTGAATGTGTTCTCTCTCTCTCTCTATGTGTGTGTGTGTGTGTGTGTGTGTGTGTGTGTGTGTGTGTGATAAGTTTTATCCTGTCTCATCTTGTCTGTTTCCTCTCCCCATCAGTCAAGACTCTGGGATGAGAAAAGGATGACATCACTGCACCTCAGACAGAAGCCAAAGAGGAGCAGGAGAAAGGGAAAAGAAACAGATATCAAATCAAATTCATTATTATTTATATTCTATTTTCAGTGAGTGTGTGGGCATGTAGGTGTACACTGTTTTTTTTCCTGATTGAAGTGGTAACAATTAACCATTGAGGTGGCCAGGTGGCACATGTATTGGCCAATTAGCTCATGTAGTCTAATTTTGAATGGCAATGTTTTGAAATGGCAAACATGTGACTTTATGTCAGATTGTTGTGTGCAGAAAACCGTGTTCAGTGCATTTAAAAAGTGCCATTTTGAATAGCAAAATGTGTGTAAAGCAGAAAATGTGTTTAGAGTTTTGGAGACATGAGAAGAGGTTTTGCTCTCTGTGTGTCAGTAATAAATGTTATATTTGCAAGTTAGAGTTTAATTGAAATTTTTGGGAAATAATCAACACGCATGAGTGAGGGGGTACTTCTGGCATGGCAAAACAGCTCAAGGGGTACACAAGACAAAAAAGGTTGGGAACCACTGCACTAGACCACCACTACCCTCTATGTGTTACTACATACTATGTGTTGCTTTGGATAATATAGTCAGGGGTGCACATAACTTTTTGGGGCCAGTGCTCAGAGGAGCACCTAGGGATGCTGCTTGGTGCTCCCCGAGCTCGCGAGTCACGACCCGTCCCATAGGATGGATAAAAAAGGGATACATGGATAACTTATATTAGCAAAACAACATTTATTCATAAATAAACATGAACGAACAAATGATTGTGTGCAAAACAAAAGAAACAAATGCAAAATCAAATGACTGCTCTTTAAGCATGAAAGTATGTCAGACTCCTTTAAACACACTGAAATCAACTGACATCTCTTTAAGCACTAACTGAATGTCTGTTCTTTAAACACAATGAAATCAACTGACATCTCTTTAAGCACTGCTCTGTTCTGTAAACACTGAAATCAACTTTTCAACAAAAAGTTACAGCCTAAGCATTTATTTATGCTACAAGCTTAATCATCATCATCACTGCTCTCTTGACTGCTGTTATCACTGTCCTCAATTTCAACCATGGTAGAGGATGTTAGGCTATCACTTTAAATAGCTCATTATTTTGATTGTGCAACAAAGTCTTTTTTTTTTTTTTTCCTAATAGAATTCCCAACCATATTCCCTGGGTCAGGGGTCTAGGTGCGATAATGAAGCTGTAAAACAAACGTCTGAACGTTTGAAAGCTTCAGAGAAAAGAAACGTGAAGTCCCTTGGTGTTGTTTTTCCTTTTAGCGCCGAGTTGTTCGGGAATGAATTTTCACGTGGCGGCGTGATAACCGTGCGATACACGATACGCGATACGCGGAATGAAAGTACGATTTACGATACTTTCCGAATGTTTTCGTGAGGGGAGTCGCCGTGGTCGTCGTCGGTCGACTGTTGCGATGGATTACTCGTCGGGGACGGCAAATAGTTACTTAGTGATGCAGCAGTCAGCAGTTGGATTTTGAGGAAGTAAATTCCTCTCCCAGCGCTTCCAGCTGTTGGTGCGCAAGAGCGCGTTCATGCGGCTGATCTGCCGCGCAGGATGCATTTTGGCGACGCATGCGCACTGGCGCACCAGTTATGTGCACCCCTGAATATAGTCTATCTGGTATATATATATATATATATATATATATATATATATATATATATATATATATATATATATATATATATATATATATATATATAGTATATAGGTGTATAGGTAGATGGATAGATGGATACTGTATATACAGTGCCTATGTAGACATTATACCCATTCACATTTTGTTGTGTTATAGACTACATTTAAAATTGTCATAAATCCACACACAATACCCCATAATTATTTAGAAACGTCTTCAAATGTATAAAAATTGAAGCACCGAAATACCTCATGTTCATATTCATACACTTTGTAATGACATTCTTAAAATTAGCTAAAATGCAAACATTTCATAAAAAAAAGAAAGAAAATCACTCACTAACTTGAATCGAGTCCATCTTAATGCAAGAATAATAGTTAATGTCATTTTGGAATGAATATCTTTGTTTTTATAGGGTCTCTGATCTGCATAGGAATTTAATTTAAAGACATTCATTCCAACATTACATAAACTTTTATACTTGCATTAACGTGATGATACGTGATGATGACTTGTTGATGACATTTTTGCCTTTTACCTTGAGGTATTTCTGTGTCTCAATGTTATTTAAACTTCATTATGGGGTATTGTGTGTGGATTGATTGAAATGTATTTATTTAATCAATTTTAAATTGAGTCTATAACACAACAACATGTGAAAAAAGTGAAGGGGTATGATGACTTTCCACAGGCACTGTAGATGTACACTCACTAAACACTCACTAGGAACACCTGTACACCTTCTCATTCATTCTTCTTTTTTTTTTCTTCTTTTTTTTTCTTCTTTCCTAGCACCAGGGGAGCCACCCCTCCTAAATGTCGTTGTTTGGTACCTGTACTATAGCAATGACAATAAAGACGATTCATTCATTCATTCATTCATTCATTCATTCATTCATTCATTCATTCATTCAGGTGGTGTAAAGGTGGTGGAATGTGTTTTTAGCATTACTGACTAGGATTGCACAATACCATTTCTTTTTCATTTTGGGTCCTGATAACAGAAGTGTGTGTGTTGTGTTATTATCAGAAGGACTGTCACGTTTGTAACAATGGCCTGTTGTTGTTTTTGCATTCTTTGTTCCGCCCATAATGCAGCCTCTGGATATACTGAGCCCTCAATAAAGAAGTGAAAAGAAATGAGATTCATTCTTTCTTTAAGCGAGCCAATCTCATTTCTGGTAGTAGTACAAGTACCTTTGTCTTAGTCAGGATTATTAATTTTAAGCACAACAAGCAATTTGTCTATGTAAATGACAGGGTATATTATAGCCGTATATCAAGACGATTGCAATAGCATTGGATGCTAAATGTAAGCACATTTTCTTGCATATTGAGTAATTATGAAATCTTGTCTTTGTATCCAGACACTGCACTCGATGTAGGGTTCTTTGAGACTAAATGTTTTTACTTGTTTTAAAGAATCTTGGCAAGTGAAATATTCCTGTTCTGTTGGCAGATCACTTTACTTATTTTAAGTAACACTTCCCCCATTGGATTGCTTTTTTCCTTGTTTTTGAGAGCTGACTTTTCACAGTGCAGATTGTTATGGAATCCAGATGAATTGATATGAGTGTCACTGGTCTATGCTCTGAGGTTTTGTCAGTAATACTTCCTGAGAGGAGCGAGGAAGACATCCTTTACATCATAAATATGAATATTCATGCCTTAGCATACCAGATCTAAAGGACCTCTTATCTGTACGCAGCGAGGGCCAAAGGAAAGGTGCCTGTCTAGAATCCTCCTTCACGCCGTCTTGTCCTCTGTGTTTTGACTCAAATCATTTTGGGCATGACGATCTGCACATATTGGAGTAGGCTTATTGGCTTTCATATCTTGGACGTGAAAAAAAGAAAAGTAGGAGAAAATAGAAGAAAAATACATGGAGGAAATCGGTTGTTTTGTGTTATGATTAAATTCATTGGCAAGCAGTGAAGCAACAAGAGACTGGCCTGTATTAATATTGTTGGTTCATAATCCTCTTAATGGAAAAATGTTCCCTTTCACAGCCATTGGCATTGGGAATGTGAGTCTCTCTGGTGGGTAGATGAGAGGAAGGAATATGCCAAGAGACGTTTCCTCAAAAAAACAAAGAGTGTTGCCACAAATTGAAAATGTGATTTAGGCATACAAACCTCACTTGTGAATGTTATGTGTTTCTTCACCTGAAGATGATAAACTATTGTTGACTATGTGAACTATTGTGTGTGCCTGATTAGCTTTAAATTATTCCCTACAGCAACTCTATTACCTACTGCAGTTCATCTTCTCCTGTATTTGTGAAAAAAGAAAAAAACATTTCAATGCTGCTGAAATATGATTGAGTCTTACCTTCTCTACCTTCTGTCATATTTGTCTGCATGTCTAATACGAGTTTGTAGGAAATGTACTTTGTGCCACCAACTCATTATCCTTTCTCAAGGAATATGAGGTACATAAAGGACACAATTGACAAATTAACAATGGACAAATACTACACACACATGTATGCACACCCACAAATGCACATGCAAACTGTCTCTCTCTCACACACACACACACACACACACACACACAAACACGCACGCATGCACGCACACACACACACACACACACACACACACAAACACGCACGCACGCACACACACACACACACATACACACACAAACACGCACGCACGCACACACACACACACACACACACACACACACACACACACACACACACACACACACACTCCACCTACAGTGTTAGAGGTTCACGGCTTCTCTTCCATTCTTTTCAATAAAATGAGTCCTTTGAAAAAAAAAAAGTGTCATACAGGGGGAAAGAGAAGAAAGAAAGAGAATGATGATGGCGAAATATTGCTCTTTTCCTCTGGATGTGATATGATCAGAGCGCAGGCTGAATGGGGTTATTGCTTTGTGGAATATTGCTGGAGCGCTGAATTAGATCTGGTCACCCCTTGGCTTCCACAGAAAAACAAGATAAGAGCGCAACAAAAGCTGCTTTGGATCGATCTCCCATGACAAAAGAAGACAACATAAATATAAACTGATTATGACTCGGCGAAACAGCTTCATTTCCAATCAGGAGCGGTGCTCAGGTTGGCATGGCGAAGCGTTGGTTGTCATGCTGACCGGGCCCGGCACCAGGACCCACAATGCCTCTCTCCTGATTGATGTGCTTTTAGTGAGAGAAATGAAAGAAGGCCTTGGGAAAGTGAATGGGATGGTTCTCTCTCTTTAAGTGGAAGAGCGACGGTTATACTTATTTCCCCAACTGGGGTTATTACTTTTCCTGCTCAAGGGGACGATGATATTGGGATTAAATTATATAATCTACAGCAGTTCGAGAGAGAGAGAGAGAGAGAGAGAGAGAGAGAGAGAGAGAGAGAGAGAGCGTTTAAGATTTATCACGGTAGGAAACTGGCATCTGGAGAGGCGAGGTTGACAGAGCTGACAAAAGGGATCCAATATCGCTGCTCCACTGCCTCTAATCTTATTTTTATATTTATATATATTTAGCCCTTATTGTGACAAGGTAAGTTGACTGGGAACATGCTCTCTTTTGCAGCACCAGCAGTGAGGGAGTGGTGGGAGAACAAAGTGATATTGTAGATATGAAGTAATCTACTAGGCAGAGGAAGATTTGCTGTCCTTGTTTGCTTGTCAGGAGCACAAGAGGGTACAGTATGCGTGCACTAAACGTCTGACAACACCACACACACACACACACACACACACACACACTGTACATGAGCGTTAGACTTCTCGTCTTCGATCGATTGGAATCACTTATAATGTGACACTTGACATACGGCTGGTAAATTACGACTCGTTGATTTGGATAGGTCTACACTGGGTATGGATTAGGGGTGTTAAGAAGTGGGTTGTTATTCATTTTTCCAGGCCAGGGATTGAACATTTTCCCATCGTAAGCATCTTCCCCTGATTAGCAATCAACAGCGATCTAAACGCCTCCTCAGCACAATTATCTAGCACGTAACTACCGGGTTTATCGCACGTTGCTGTCAAACAAAACATACGCGCGGCTAGCCCAACACACACACACACACACACACACAAGCACACAAGCACACAGACACACACACAGACACACAGACACAGACACACAGACAAGCACACAGGCACACACACAGACACACAGACACAGACACACAGACAAGCACACAGGCACACAAACAGACACACAGACACACAAGCACACAGACACACACACACAGACACACACACACACACACACACACACACACACAGACACACACACACAGACACAGGCACACACAGACACACACACACACACAGACACACACACAGGTTCTATGACCTCTGGAACATCCAACACCTTGCTTCTTTTTCAGCTCTTATCTCCAATAGAGCAGAAGTTAACTGTCAATGCGTCGGAACGGAACTCATCTGATCTGACTAAACTGCTGTAAAAGAGAACTGTCAAATGAATCTGCCTTGTTTATGAAGAGAACATTGTCTCTCACTGTGCAGTATGAAAGATAATCCCCATTAGACGACGGAAATAAGTGAGCTTGTGATATCCACTGACGCTGAAAGATCCCTTCATTCCGCCGACGTTTGACGTTTATCAGGCCTGTGATGAGTGCAAAACTGGAGAAACGAGAAAAGGCACAAAAACAAGGGATGAAAAGATGAAAATTCCTCACGGCTTCTCTCCCTCTTCTCTCTACCTCTTTGGTGGAGGATGAAAGGCAAGTTGGAGGCTGCACTTTTCTTTCCCCACCAGCATTCTCCTCTACCCTTACACTGCCTTCCGCTCAGGAATACAGCCTCGGAAAGATCATAGTAATACAGGTGATTGATTGATAAACGCACAGGAGGAGAAACAGAGAAACATTCTGACAGGAATGGAATAGAGACTTTAAAGACATAGAAGTCTAGAAGTCTCAATATTGTGTATGTTGCCATAGTGATCGGTTCATTCCACTTGCCCTCTCTCACTCTCTCTCTCTCTCTCTCTCTCTCTCTCTCTCTCTCTCTCTCTCTCTCTCTCTCTCTCTCTCTCTCTCTCTCTCCAGCCAGGCAGTGTGTTTCATCCTGGATTAAGGGTTTGTTGGACAAGCAACAGGGTGAGGTTGTGTTTTGTTTTCAGTCTGACAGAGGATATTGTTTGAAGCCAGCTACTGTATTGCATCTGGTTGGAAATAAATCCTCAAAAGTAATCTACCACCACCTATTCTATATAGGCATGGAAGGTACATAGGAAATATGACTTTGACTCTAAATATGAAGATACC
>NC_137688.1:7996870-8025538 GCF_963989245.1 Nansenia antarctica
ACCTCCTTTCTTGTCACGGCTCTTTCTTAAGCCTTCTTCTATGTAACTGCTGCCTCTCATTTCTCTCTCTCTCTCTCTCTCCCTCTGTTCAGCGCCCCCCCAGCCCTCCTTCTCACCATCTCTCTTCTCCTTCTCAAGGCCCTGCACTGAGTGGTTTGCGGAAGCATTTTGTAGGTTGCTGTCATTGAGACACCTCGGCTGTTTCAAAAAGCTGCAAAATGTGTGAAATCGTAAGTCACCCTGATTAAGAACATCCACAAAGGCACTAAATAATGCAATGTAACAGAATACGGTCACGCTATCGCATTCATCACACCGACACCACCGCCGTGGAAGTCACTCTGAGACTGGGCACACAGGAGGCGTGGTGGGGGCACACAGGAAAGTGAAAGTCAAAGTTTTGTCCTGTTATTACATCTGTAATAACATAACATAACAACAATAATATCATGGGATAAAAAAAGGAGTGATACTGAGGCGGGAGGAAGGGAGTGAGGGAGGAGAGAAACAGAGGCGGGAGGGAAAGAGGGAAGGGATGGATGGAGGAGAGACACAGAGGGAGGGAGAAATCAGATATGGAAGAGGGAGGGAGGAGAGATACGGAGAAGGCATGGAGGGAGAAAGGAGAGAGGAAGGGAGGAAGGGATGGAGGGAGGGATGGATGGGAGAAAACTGGAGGATGGAGGGAGGGAGGAAGTGAATGGATGGAGAGTACTGGAGGATGGAGGGACAGAGGAAGGGATGGATGGAGGAGAGAAACGGAGGGAGGGAGGAATCAGATATGGAAGAGGGAGGAGAGATACAGAGGGAGGGAGAAATCAGATATGGAAGAGGGAGGGAGGAGAGATACAGAGGAGGCCGGGAGGGAGGAGGAGAGAGGAAGGAGGGATGGATGGGGTTGAGAAACAGAGGAGGGAGAATAGAGGAGAGCCGGAGGGAGGGAGCGAGGGGGGAGTCAGCGGAGGTATAGTGGCTGTGCTGGAGTGAAATTTAATGATTAGCCCTGCAGATTTGACGTAAGCAGAAAGGAAAGTTGCTGATTGTGACCTCGGCAAAGGCCTGCTGTTTGAGATGTATTTATGCCCACCAGGAGTCCTCCGGGAAGGCTGGCAGCACAGGAGCCACATGTGATACAAAGCAGGCAAGGTAACAAACGCATGAATGCATGAATAAAAAACCCCACCTCACCAGAAAAATAGTGAGCCACGCTCCCCTATTGACTGCGCTCCAGCGGGAGAGACCGAACAGGGGACTCGCAGGAGAAGACCTGTCTGTCAGACTGGAAGGGAATAATAAGTAGCACTCTGAGGGTCATCCCTTAGTGTGCCCTGTCAATAAGGCTAGACTGACACTTTGAGGAAAGTTTGTAGACAGCTGTTACGTCCCCAAATAATGTCCAAGGGATGAGGGGAGTAACAATTCGAATGAACCGGGGGACAAAGAGGCAGAGGCGGAGGGGAGAATATAAATGAACCAGAATGGATTGTAATAACTTGAAAATAAACAGGTTTCCAAGAAGCTCTCGACTGAAAACTACTTCCTTCCTACTTCCTTAAAAGGCAGAAAGCGAATAGATTAGTATTGACAATGTAATAAGTGAATTAGATAGTTTGATCAACAATGTATTTAAACATATGGACGTACACCTACTATATACAGTACCTCCTGGGGGTAATCCAACCAGCGACTGACCTTCCGATCGCTGGCCGGCCTCTCTAATCATTAGGCTACCCTCCGCCCCCAGTAGTATTGTAATGGGAAGACGTGAAGAAACCCTGAAACAGGCGGGAACGACATACATGATGGATGGGGAGTTCAGAGCACTGTTTATTCCAGGTTAAAGACATCAGCAGCCTCCACTGTCAGGTAAGGACAGACGCGTGACTGCTTAGAAGTTTAGGAGACGTCATCATTCCTTTTACCCTTCCGGTGTTTTCTTCAAACCGTACTGAAACTTCAATGACCTATTAAAGGTTGAGAGCATATTGTTCTCTTTCTTCTAGACCTCCCTCCGTTGCTCAGTTTTGTCCTTTTTTTTTTAATGCCAGCCTACACAGAAGTCCTGTGAATAACATTAGCTATTCATCTTTCTTCAAACCCAATGTGCTTCAACAGTGTCAAGTCCCCCAAAAACAAGAAGAAACAAAAACACTAAACCCTTTGAATAATGGAAGACGGATCTCTGAGGTCTTGGCTGAGAAAAAAACAAAAACAAAACAACACAAGAGGTAACCCTTTCGCTTAGTGATACACACTGTTCGGCAATTCCCAAATCACCACATGTCTGTGTTTGTCAGATCACATGTTCTTCCATGTTTTTCCAGGCTATTTCTTGTGATCGAATGTCGCTAGGCTTGATGGTATCAATAGGGTTTGAAAAACAAAGCATGTTTGTCTACATCCTATTCAGATTCAAACATGAGAAGCGACAAAGTGTCATTGCTGATTGTTTTAATGGGATTGCTACCATCAAGCAGACAAAGGCGGCTTTTATCCTGGGCATTAGCAACACTGCCGGGGACCAGCGGGAATTTGGGAGCGTCGGGAAAAGACAACATTTTGATCCCTGCCAGGAGGCTCTGGCGCTTTCATCTTCCCCCCTGCTCTTATTGAAGGGCTCACTATTTTGGTGGGGGGGAGGTAGGTGGGAGAGGAGGGAGAGGAGGGAGGGGAGGGGGGGGGTTACAGAATCAAAGCCAATAACACAGGAATGTTTGTGTGAGGTAAAAATAAAAGAAGAAGACAAGAAGTGAGAGAGGAGAGGAGGAAGTTACATTCGCCACATTTCCAAAAGTTGTTGTGGAGGGGGAAGCGCATCTGCGCAGGTGTCTTCCACACATCTCTCCGGCAGGTGTCTTCACAGCACACAGTGTGAAGTAATCCCAAACTTGTATATGGAGCGAATATGCCGGGTTGAGCTGACTGACTGTACTTCCATTTGTCTTCCATGCTTTCTTTCTGTTTGTCCCTCTCCTGAAAAAGCCTGGCTTTTTTTCTCTCATCCACGAACGCAAACTGTGTTTTTTCTCTGTGTCTCTATTGTTTCACAGCAGCGTGCCTTGGAATAATATGCACGCTTTCTATTCTGGCACACTGACACTAAATTAATCTCCCGCAGGGGTAGGGGTACAAGGAATACGTTGTAAATATCTGGAGGTTTTCAGAGTAACACGTGGATACAGCGTTAGGGAGCGTTAGGGAGCCTTCCCTCAACCTGACTTACTATAACCTGATGAGATTCAATTTGAGTTGTTAGCCAACTCTCTCCCCTGGTTCACCCACGTACGGCACAGTATAGCACCTAGCAAGTTAGCTGCCAAGGAGAAGCAAGACAACTCCCGTCTTTACATTAAATTGCCCCTGTAGTAGTAATGCTGTTATTATGGTGTATGTATGTATACAATGTTTACAATTGTCTGTATGTATATAATGTTGACAATTGTTCAAATATGATTTTTGTGTCGGACCCCAGGAAGACTCGCTAATGTCATGGCATTAGCTAATGTGGATCCTAATAAACAAACAAACAAACAAACAAACAAACAAACAAACTATAGTAACTACTTTGTAGTAATGCTGTGATTAATAATAACATTATTGGCATACACAAGTAATAACACAATATGGTCAATGTGTGAAAGCCGCTCAAACCGCTCAACTTCATTCAGACAACCGAGTTCCTTCCTAGCTGTAACCACAACGTGGGCCCCAAACCACACCACTGCTGTCCGATAAAGAAGAAGCTTCCGGAGTTTAGCCTAGGTTAGGTTTCTCCGCAGGGAGACCGGGGAGCTGGTTCAGCGGAGGCCTTTACACATGGAAAGAGAGCCAACGGGGTCAGAGATCTTCCCTGTACACACAGTCAGGCATGTCAAGCTGTGCAGTTAACTTGCGTTTAGGAAACACTTCAGAGCCCTGACGGCGGAGCAGAGAGGGGAGAAGAAACCCCCCCCCCCCCCACTGACGAGCAAGACTTTCCTCTCTTGATGTTAATCCCCTGAAAGCTGTTTCCTACCGGGGATTAAAGCCAGGGAGAACAAGGCTTAGTGCACTCTGCTAAGTGAAGATGAGAAATCGAATACAGGTGCTTGTAAAGGGGACTGAGCCCAATGGCTTTTTTTGTAGTGCAATATCATGCAAGTTATCTTTTCTCCTAACGCACTTCCAGATGGTTGCAGTAGCAGAGTATTATCCTATTGGTGATGAAATTGAGGTCAATGCTGAGGTTTGCAGCTCACGCAAACCCCTCAAAAACCCTCCGAATGCTACCTACTCCCTGTCCCAGAATTCCCTCCAACTGTTATTGCTTTCTAACTAGTACTGTACACATCTCGTCCATTCAAACTGTGCCACTCACTCACGCGTTACAATGAATGTCTTCTGACCAGTAAACAACAAAAAAACAAAAAACAAAACAAGCACAGTATTTTCTGATGACGTTTCACTCTGAACCCCAAACGACCCCCACCGCTACACACTACGCCGGTGTAAAAATAACTTGGTGGTGCTCTTGTCCTTGTACAGGAGTTTATCCGTTATGCTCCCGTTGTGTTTATTTTTCGCTAGTGCAGCTGGTCCTTGTGCTACGGGGAGGAGGAGGAGGAGGAAGAGGGGGGCGGGGGGTGGGGGGGGGGTGGGGGGTGGTGGTAGTGAGGCCGGAGCTGCTGTAATGCATGGCGGTGTTCACCTGTTAGACGTGGGAGATGCATAGCTCCCATAGCCGGGGTCGGAAGACGGATGAGGAGAGTAAATAAGCAGCATCGGCTCTCTTGGAGGTGACCCAGCTCTGCCTCGGCGCCACTCCGCCTCAGGGCTCCCTGCTAACTAGGAACAGCCAGGGACGGGTACAGGTCAGGCCTACTGATGTTGCTGTCATGTAGGTGTGGGAGAGCTGTGTAGGTGGCGGTGGTGGTTTGCTTAAGTGAATGTATGTCCATCTCTCTTCTCTGTCACTCTTGTCAGTTTTGCTGCTGGCGTTCAATGTCAAAACTCGGAAGTTGTGTGTGGGGGGGAGGTGGGGGGGGGTTAATGTGGGGTTCAGGTGTTGTGTGAGTGAGTGTGGGTATGTTTTTGTGTGAGGGGGAGGATAAGGGATTGGAAATGTGTGTGTGTGTGTGTGTGTGTTTGCGCATATGTGTACTATATGGATTTGTGACTTGTCATCTGGATAACCTTCCATTAGAATCCCTGACATTCCACCACCTCATCTGTCAGACTTCACCCTGGGCGCTGAGTCACACCAAGATGGTGAACACTGTATAATATACGCTGTATATGGAACAGCAGATAACTCATACTGTATTCCCCCTGCAGATCCATGGGGAGCGATGATGATGATGATGGTGATGATGATGATGATGATGATTACGATAATGATGATGAAGGGGGGTAGAGCAATAGAGAGAGAGAGAGAGAGATCTTAGAGAGGGAAGCAGGGGGGGGGGGGGGGGGGTTGGAGGGTGGGGGGTTGGAGGGTGAGCGGCGGAGGAACGATGACGACACCCCCCATCTATCAACTCAGGTGCTACCCCAGGGAAAATGGATGGAGGGAGGGCCTTTTACTAGCTACTGATCTGTTTAATTAGGATTCCCGCAGCTCATTAATGAGGACACTAACGAGGGGAGCGCTGTCTGCTTGGCCCAGGACCGCGCTGCCCCTGCTGATCGCTAATGGAGGTAGAGCCAGGGCTGGGGCTGGACTCCACACAGCTCCTGCCGGGACCACAGGGGGGGGGCCGGGGAAGGGGCTCTGCAGGGGGAGGCTGGTGAGATTGGCAGGTCCCCAGTCGGAGGCCGAGCCACTGCGCCTCCACTAATTGCAAAGTTAAGGTACGACTCCCCCTGTAATCCATAATAATACTTGGTGCTTTTTTTACTTTTATTGACGGCAGGATGATTATCGATCACGATATCATGTGTGGTGGTTTATTCATCAGTTTGTGGTGGATGATGAAGCACGCCAATGGCGTGTCCCTGTGGGGTGGTTATTATTAATGTAGAGGCTGTTTGATATTGAAAAGGCTGTTAGGGTTGAGGCCTTTGAGGGTTGGCCTCATGTTGCAGTATGGCAAAGTGTTGTGCCGATATCTACAGCGCAGCTATATGATTCAGGCCTATATGGGGAAACTGGAAATGAGGGGGTTGATGTAGAATTCTTGGCTGCCATTTTGCATTGCTACAGTTACAGTATGATATCATACTCCATGAAAGGTATTCTCCATGACAAAGAAACGTAGAAAGGGAAAAAAAGATACTCCCACACATGCTCCTCGGAGGGTTGTTTAGAATGAAATGAGGTGGAACAGCATAGCTCTTTTAAAAACGCACACCGAAACCTTCTGCAAGGTCGTGACATTGAAAATACAATGAATACAATGTCCATAAATGTACAATTGAAATGAATTTATGTTTTGTAGCCCACGCTTTTCCTTAGCCGTCACAACTCAGGGAGAGACAGAAAAAGAGAGAGTGAGAGAGAGAGAGAAAGAGAGAGAGAGAGACAGAGAGAGAGAGACACAGAGACAGAGACAGAGAGAGAGAGACAGAGAGAGACAGAGAGAGAGAGAGAGACAGAGAGAGAGAGAGAGAGAGAGAGACACAGAGAGAGAGAGAGACAGAGACAGAGAGAGAGAGAGGGCAAACCGGTGAGACCAACCGGAAATGGAGGCCGTTTATCCACCAGTCACAGGCCAGGCAGGCAGCCGTGAAAAAAAGAAAAAAGAAAAAAAAAGAAGCAGATCCCATTTCATCTCCGTGGGAACATGACAAGGGAATAAAAGCAATACTAAAGTTCAATGGGGCCTGTAAGTTTTCCTTCCCTCCGCAATTTGTCACGAGCAGAAAGGTCCATCCTGCACGGCTGCAGTTGCACAACAGCTTTCCTGGCATCCCAGCGAGTCGAAGAGCTTTTCCCCGTCAGTGTGTGTGTGTGTGTGTGTGTGTGTGTGTGTGTGTGTGTGTGTGTGTGTGTGTGCGTGCGTGTGTGTTGAGTGAGGCCATGTTCTGCCACGGTTCAGCACATTTACCGTCCCCATCGTGAGGACCCACTCTATCTGATCCAGGCCACCACCTCCACATAACCCCTCCCCACCCCCCTCCTTCAGAGGCACCCCCCCCACCCCCCCACCCCCCTCTCCAGAGCCACGCTAGGGGGTGTAATTGATATTCTGCCCTCTGCCTAGCCTCCACAGGCCCGGCCTAGGCACTCTGTCAAAGTTGGGGCAACAAAACCAGAGACTTCAGGAGATCCATCATAAGAAATAACACAACATAACACAGCACCTAAATATACAGCACCTCTGAATCACATTGGCGGTGAGGGCTGGGTTCTGGAGCCTGTAACCATCCGCCATGGGGAAACAGTGAGCAGAGACAACAGGCAGGTAGGAATTTCAAATCCAAGCTCGTTTTTTTTTTTCCTCCAACTTTTCATACCTTGCTGTACGGCTGGCAGGCAGGCAGGCAGGCAGACAGGCAGACAGGCAGGCAGGCAGGCAGACAGACAGGCAGGCAGGCAGACAGGCAGGCAGGCAGGCAGACAGGAAGGCAGGCAGGCAGACAGGCAGGCAGGCAGGCAGGCAGGCAGGCAGGCAGACGGGCAGGCAGGCAGACAGGCAGGCAGACAGGCAGACAGGCAGGCAGGCAGGCAGGCAGACAGGCAGGCAGGCAGACAGGCAGGCAGGCAGGCAGACAGGCAGGCAGGCAGGCAGGCAGGCAGACAGGCAGGCAGGCAGGCAGACAGACAGGCAGGCAGGCAGACAGGAAGGCAGGCAGGCAGACAGGCAGGCAGGCAGGCAGGCAGGCAGGCAGGCAGACGGGCAGGCAGGCAGACAGGCAGGCAGACAGGCAGACAGGCAGGCAGACAGGCAGGCAGTCAGGCAGACAGGCAGGCAAGACAGGCAGGCAGGCAGACAGGCAGGCAGGCAGGCAGACAGGCAGGCAGGCAAGACAGGCAGACAGGCAGGTAGGCAGGCAGGCAGACAGGCAGGCAGACAGACAGACAGGCAGACAGGCAGGTAGGCAGGCAGGCAGACAGGCAGGCAGACAGACAGGCAGGCAGGCAGGCAGACAGGCAGGCAGACAGGCAGGCAGACAGGCAGGCAGGCAGGCAGGCAGGCAGACAGGCAGGCAGACAGGCAGGCAGACAGGCAGGCAGGCAGACAGCGCTGCCTCCTTCGTTAACAGGAACACAAGCGGTAATTGTAATGGCGATGGAGGCATTCAATTTGATGGATCGGGGGATAATAATAATAATAATAATAATAATAATAATAATAATAATAATAATAATAATAATAATAATAATAACTAATAATAATAATAAAATTCTCTAAACCAAATTACCAGTTCTCTAAACACATTTAATAAAACTAGCCCCCATTTGCCAAAACCATAAACACATTTCACATGAAGACACAATTCACAAAACACAATCCTCCTTTTCTCATGTTTGCATTGAGTTGTGATACAGTACAGTAGTGTACATGTTACGGTACATGTGGGAATACGGTACATGTGGGAAAACTAGGGTTAGGGTTAGGTGCTAGGGTGCTAGGGTTAAGGTTAGGGTTAGGATTAGGGGTAGGGTTAGGGTTAGGGTTAAGGTTAAGGTTAGGGTTAGACATGCCAGCATGTACCAAGTCACCCTAGCACCTAACCCTAACCCTAGTTTTCCCACATGTACCGTATTCCCACATGTACCGTAACATACCGTATTTTCTGTAGATTTACATACTGTTCATATGAAACACACAAATCTATGAATGCCCAATACTCTACAGTGATATATTCTGAGAACAGATACTGTAAGATTTCTAAAAATGTGCTTTCGCAGTTGTGAAAAAAAAGAACATTCTCACACACTGAACATTGTGTTTTCAGTTGTTTTGTTGTAGTCTGTAATGATGCGTATAGTGTTTACATTTGCAGGCTTTGAGCTGCTGTTTTGGTGTGAAAGTTTGAGTTTTGAAGAGAGAAAGTGTGGTTTTGTTTATGTAGCTTTAGAAAAGTGTGTTGTGTTTAGAGTTTTGGGAAAATGGAGGAATGTTTTGTGAAATGTGTTTTAGCAATTGAGAAAAACGGTATTGATGTAGCACCTTTCAGGGGACCCAAGGTCACTTCACAGAGATACATTTGAGTCTCATGTCTTACGAACACAAGTGGCATACTGGGAGTTGGAGTGCCTCTTTGTGGGCAAGAGCTGTGGGTGTCCTTGAGGGTCGAGCGGGCAGGCACAATGATGGCATGGAGAGGGAAGAGGATGGGCGATGAGGGGATGGGAAGGGAAGGAGGAAGAGATGGAGGGACAAAGGTATGTGCTGTACACACATGGGGACAACGCAATACTAGAAAACGACCAGTGGTTATTCATTGTGAACAGAAGATGGTGAGATGAGACGTCGGGTGATAACACCTTCTGCGACTGGCTGCGCAACTAGAGGGTCCAGGCCTAATCTTTTTTAATTTCCGGGGATAGTAATCAGCAATAGACAATCAGAGGACAGAGAAAGGTATGCCTCCCACCTAACATTTCCTGAATAGTTTACAACCATACTTTAAGTTCTGCTGCATATTTTGGTTGCTACTCTTTCAGTAGAGTTGAGTAAGGCACTTAGCCCTTGGTTACTCCAGGGGGAATGTCCCTGTAATATGTAATTGTAAATCGCTTTGGATTAAAAGCGTCTGCTAAATGGCAAATTCTATTTCTAAATTCAGAATGCTAGCTGGCTAACATTTACCACAGGTTGTGGCACCGGCACGTACATTTGTTAGTGAGTCAGGACGCAACATAAATGCAACCCATATTGATTGCGAGCGAACATATCTCGTCTAAAGGCCTGTTCAAGCATAACCTTTTTTTGCTAATGTACACCGTGTACATCACCAAAGCTGCAAGCTGCACGCTGGACGCTACATGTAGTAAAGTAGAAACGGCCACAAGCGATCTACCCATGCCACCCTCAACAAAATCACACAAAATCACTCTTTGTGTGTAAGGCTCTTGAGGGGCTTCTCTGTCAGCGATACATGAACGTATGCCGAGGCTCAGCAAGCTACTATAGCGGGAATGACAAATCCTATACGTCTAACTGTGCTGCTTTCTTCTTCTCTCTGCCACTCTCCACTCCTTTCTTCCCTCTCCTCCCTCTCCTCTCCTCTTTCTCTCTGTCCAACTCTTCATCCTCTCTCCTCCCTCCCACCCCTGCCTCTCCTCTCCTCTTACTCCATCACTCTCTGCCTATCTTTAGCTGAAGTGCTGATAAGCTCCCCATGTGGGTGAAGTCTCGAAGACCACTGTGGGACCCAAATTAAACGCCCTCTCCTCTCCTCCTCCTCTCTTCCTGTGCAATCAGAGGCTGCTTCCTCCTCCTCAGATTGATAGGCGCAATCGTTGCTGAGGCTGTTCCTCCCCACCACCCAAAGCATCAAGGAAAAATAAGCAGCATTTCTTCTCTGGAGAGTACAGAGCTCAGGAGTACAGGATCAGGCCACCCCCATAAGGAGGCCAACCATCTGTTCAGGAGCAGCATAGGGAGCCTGGGTCATGCAACTCAACAACTCACTGTGATGTTCATCTTTGTTGTGAATACTGTATATCAAAGTTCTGCTTTTGTTAACAAGACATTATATTATGATATAATGGCTATAGAAAACATTCACAGTATATATAGCCCTGTGGGACAAATATTGGGATGCAAAGCTCTCTGATATAGTCATACTGTGTAGAGCAGGGGTCCCCAAACTTTTTTCTGTGAGGGCCACATCATTTTTCCTTTCTGTGATGGGTGGCCTGGGTAGGTCTCTAACATAAAATAATATGGAACGGAGTGGAATGGAGGCGGTTGCGCAAAGCAATTGCGCGCAGGAGAGCACTGGTGGATGCAAACAAAGTCTAAACAGTTGAATTTGGATGGACTTTATACCTATAGTGATATGTCAATGAAATATAATCAGTTTTACAGTCTGATACTTGAGGGAGGACCCTCATCATACACGGGGGGACCCATGAAGCAGGGCTGTCTGGGGGTCCTTAAACGAGCATCAAACACTTAATTTCTTGCATTCTGGTGAATTTAGATGCAATTTGTGCCCTTTCTGCATCAATTTATGGTGGAAATGTCATTATTTATGTAAAGGAAAACACAATATTCAGGCACCAGATGACCATTCAAAATGTAATGTAATATAATGCAATATAAGGCTCTCAGGCATTCTGTACTTTCAAATATGTATTCTCCTTGAGCAGTCAACATCAACTATCAGCTATTTCGCTAGCAAACACGAAAGCTAACTTATTTGCGAAACAGCGCCCCCGCCACCACGTCGGTGCAATGCCGCAATTGCAGTTAGAAATTACACGTTGTTCAAAGGGCCGGTCCAAGTGTGGGGGCGGGCCGTGTTCGGCCCGCGGGCCGTAGTTTGGGGACCCCTGGTGTAGAGTGTCTGAGATAATATAATCCTCTCTCACGTGTTTCTTTCTGCACTGAGGATCATGTAGAAAACTGACAATGCAACACTTGACTTGGGTCTTCTGTATCATGCTGTACAGTATGTAAGCTAGGAACAGCTAGGAACAGCTAGGAACAGCTAGGAACAGCTAGAATCAAGGACCCCAATTGAAATAAGCCAGTGGCTTTCTTGGGTTTTTATCCTGTTAGTTGACCTTGTATGTAATATGTACTTTCATGTACCTACTTCTGCAAATCTTCTAATAAAGTCTTCAATCAATCAATCAAAAAGCTAGTGAGTGATGACGCTATATCGTTATCCTTACGATAACCAGGGGAGTCAACCATGGTCCTCTGTGGCTCAGTTGGTAGAGCCAACAACGACGTGCCAACAACGTTTAGGGCCGGTTTTCAACCGCAAACGTCAACCTCAGTAGCGCGCGTGCACTTCATTTCGGCGCCCATGTTAACGTGTTAGAGCAGCCGTACAGCCCGCGTGAGACTCGTGTCTCAAGCGTCTATCACGCCGGCTGCCGCGACACGCCAGCTAGAGAGTCGGACTCTCACCTATTTTGTTCCGCATGCGCAAAGGCGAAGCTCAACGTACAAAGACAGGGCTGTCAGTAACAGCTCCGCAGTTAAAGCCGCAGAAGATAAGCAGCCAGTAGGTAAGCCGCAACAGCGAGAGTCGCAGCAGTGTCATTAGGTATGACAAGAACACTCATCAAACCACCTCCTCACTCTACAGAGCCTTTTTCACAATTATGGCTTTGATGGAAAAACATTCAACAAAAACCATGTGTGCACACCTCCCATATGAAACTCTGTAGCGTATGATTGTATTGACTGGTGTCAGGCGAGGGTTGCATGGCTGATTGAAGGCCAATGATCATAAGCTATCAGGAAGTTGTGATAAGGTGTAGTTAAGGTGTAGTATCTATCAACAGCATAGGAAATAAACCAATACGGTTCAACATAATGTCATCTTTTCTAGCAATGTTGCTTTTATGTTTTTCTTTCGAAGAGAAGAGTTGAAATTGTTTATCATAAAACGTATTCATGGCAGACGAATCACACGGCGTTTTGTTAAGTTCAGGCAACAAGCATTTGAATGTCCAAAAGGCATTTACACTCGGCTACTCATTTTTGCTCAATGTTTACTGAATGTGAAGCTGAATGTTCATTTTGTATCTAAATTCCCATCTGACTTTGACCCTGTGTCACTGCATTCTCACAAGGCAATCAAGCAAAAATGGGGTCTGGAACTGGCAGATAACTTCAAAAGGACTCGAGAGAAAAAAAACACTAAAAGCAAATTGCCAATTTCTCTGCTCAAACAAAGCTATGCAGGTCACAGGGGCCACAAATGATGTTTCTACTGTTTGAGGCGTTTAAAAAAAAAAACGGAAATTAATGGGCTGTTACTACGCGCAACACGAGCGTGGGCACACACACATACATATATTTATATACATACATACACACACACACACACACACACACACACACACACACACACACACACTTATGATTCTCACGTCAAGGTTAAAAAAAAAACTGTGGCTTTCACCTACAGACACATATAATAACCTCCCACTCACACCCACTCACACGCCCCATCCTACCCCCACACCATCTCCCCTTCTCTCTGCCTTCCCGCCCCCTCCCTCCCAGGCCTCATCACCATCAGTCTTCAGGGTTCCTCCCCTGCTGTTACCTAGCATACAGTATGTCCGCCCAGATTGGCACATATGAAGTAAAGCACACTAAGTCTATTTATCTATTACAAGGATCGTTAGGAACATTCTGTCATGCATTCATTCATTCTCTCTGTCTCTTTCTCTCTCCCCCTCTCTCTCTCTCTCTCTCTCTCTCTCTCTCTCTCTCTCTCTCTCTCTCCCCCCCCCCTCTCTCTCTCTCTCTCTCTCTCTCTCTCTCTCTCTCTCTCTCTCTCTCTCTCTCTCGCCCCTTCGTCACCTTCTCGCTCCCTCTCTCCCATACGTCCCGGAAACTGCAAATTATTTCCAAAGCAGCATGCATTTGAGAAAGGGCGAAAAAAAGGCGACAGGAGACAATTAATCTGCTCTTTCCACATCTAGATGACTGATGGACAATGTATGATTTAATGCAACGCTTTGAGTGCTTAAAGTCATCTTCGCCCATTTCTTATTTTAATCCCTTACAGTATTTGACATGTTGGAGGAGATGGAGTCCAATTATCCCTAAGTGTCTTCTCACTTCAGCCCATCTGTCTGGTTCTGTCAGTCTCAAGCCATCTGAGGTCCTTCTCTGCCTGAACGTACAGGTGACTGTTATTTCCTCATAGGTGGCTTGGCGGTTGCCTGATCATTTGCATGATAATGCAAAATCAGGACATCCAACATAAAGGTAGATAGTATTTGTCATCATCAATTTCTGGGCGAAGACCAGTGAAAACACAATACTAGAGGATAACAATGAACCAGTGCTCATATATACATATATAATGGTAAAATGCAATGTCCTTAGTAAGCCAAAATAAAAATAAAAAGCAAAATCATGACATCCAACATAAAGGTAGATAGTATTTGTCATCATCAATTTCTGGGCAAAGACCAGTGAAAACACAATACTAGAGGATAACAATGCTATATCTATATATATATCTATATGCACTAATGAGCACTAATACATATATAATGGTAAAATGCAATGTCCTTAATAAGCCCCAAACAAACCATACAATGTAACAAAATAATGCAAGCTGTGAGAAGGAAACCAGCAACACTGCATTGCCTCATTATGGTTTCAGATACAAGCATATGAGCGCGGTGTCCCTCCATCCTTAACCGGGGGCTAGCCCAGCCTGTCACTAAGCTACGCCATCCAATATATCCCAATCAATTCACCGCAGACACAATTCAGTTTGACAATAAGACAAACCGAGGTTCCAATTTAAATGATTGAAACAGACACTTATTTGATCATCTAGAGAGCGGTTTGGAGAGGCTTTTGTATCCCAGATCAGCTTACCCCTCCACATTCTTCCTTGTCAGTGATAGATTGGGATGTCAATATTATGGATAAGCCACTGTTTAGTTAGCTCCATTGGGAGAAATAAACATTGCAGTCATTTTTATATGGACAACTTTTTATTTTTCGTCCACGTCATCGCACCATCGCACCTAAACAATGGAATTATAATTGCTATCCGCCGGGGGAGACGGGTAATTGAATAATTGAAGGGAACACAAAGTCAGATGGTGTTGTTATTGTTATTGCAAAAGCATAGACGACGGTACAACGTGTTCCACGAGGCAGCGACTTAGGCTGCGAGAAAGGCAACAAAACAGGAACCCGCGGAAAAAACCCGCCACCGCCGTTTTCAGAGGGGATCTCAGCGAAAAGTAGAAGAAGGATTTCATTTCTTATTATGCCGAAACAGAACCCCCCCCCAAAAAAGAAGAACACATTATCTATAGATATGTTAATGCGGGTCGGTTTAAAAACGCGGTCGTCTTTGACAGCGATCGAGGGAGAAAGGAAGGTGCATTCGGATGCCTGTGACTCACACTCCCCTCTGGCCTGGAGGTTGTCCAATCAGGATAAAAAAGGCGCCTACCTGTGTCAGATGCAGGCCCGAGCACGCGGCGTCACACACACCCACGCTCTCCCGCCCACCTCCTGCTTCCAGGCATGGTGCGATGAGGCGGTGAGGAGAGGAGGAGAGGAGGAGGAGGAGAGGAGGAGGCACCAGGAGGATTATATCATCACACAATCAAACCTCCACCTTCAGACTGGCACAACCTGAGGGCAGCGTCGACGTCTCTCATCACCGCTCAGTCAGTCACACCATCAGAGCTTTTTCAGTCAGGGATGCTAATGTTGGAAGTTACCGGAGCTTTCAGGGATCTCGAAGTGCATTGGAAAGACCGACACGTACTGTAGCGTAAGCCCACACATCTCAGGGATTGTGTTTGCACACCCTCTATAGAGGTGAAAGGTCGGGTAAACTCAAGAGTGCCCTCATGCTAACGTTAATCCAGCTAAAAATGAGCCCTCGGAGAAGAAACTGTGTTTGTGTGTGTGTGTGTGTGTGTGCCTGTGTATGTGTGAATGCGCGTGTCTGTGTGCGTGTGCGTGTGTATCTGTGTGTGTGTGTGTGTACATTTAAGTGCGAGAGCGCTACAGTGGTGCCTCGTGCCTGAGATGTGTGTCTTTCAAGTGGGCGGATAAGTACATGAGCAGAGGTTAAGGCAAGCTTTCCACCCAGCTAACAGCGTAGCGGCTACATAGGACGTGATTAGCATTTCAATTGCTGTTTTAGCACTATAAACTATCATAAAGGAGCTTGATTCTGACCATCTGTACATGTAGGCATTCAATACAGACACATTTTGTGTGATTGCAAGGTTGTTTCCTTGCATATGAGATTTGTGCAAAATGATGCAAGTACTTGCATTAACACACTACCACATTCGTTCGATAGAAAAGGCTTCAATTTAAATGACGGTCAGGAGGCTACCGTATGCTACCGTGCTCTTTCCTACCACCTGAACAACAGGACAACACAACAGCCACCATCAAGAAGGCACAACAGCGGCTCTACATCCTGAGAGTCCTCAGGAAGGAACACAGCAAGCAGGAGATACTGGTGACCTTCTACCGCGGCGCAGTGGAGAGCATCCTCACCTACGGCATCTGCAACTGGTTCTCCAGCTGCACAACCGCGGAGAGAAATGCGCTACAGAGAGTCGTGAGAACAGCCCAGAAGATCACCGGCGCCCCCCTCCCCTCTCTGGAAGAGCTGTACAACACACGCTGTCTCAGGAAGGCCTCCAAGATCTCCAGAGACCCAACCCACCCTGGGTACGAACACTTTACCCGGCTGCCCTCGAAAAGGCGGTACAGGACCATGGCCGCAAGGACAAACAGACTGAAGAACAGCTTCTACCCCAGGACCATCCAGGCCCTGAACACAGCAAAGACCTAGGTTCTGGGCCCTGGACAGTCTGGACGGATTGATGGCAGCTGCTGGACTGAAAAAATCAGGTGTAGTGCTGAGGCACAAATATGTACATTTCAAGCCTGCAAACTGCGACACTTTAAATGAATGTGCAATAACACTATGTGCAATATGACAACCCTAGTCGTCTATCTGTACAGTATAGTATAGTGGATAGTGTACATAGCCTTTATTTATGTAAACCAGCTCCTTCCCTTCTTGTGTTTTTTTTTCTTTTTTCTTCTTCTTTCCTAACACCAGGGGAGCCACCCCTCCTAAATGTCGTTGTTTAGTACCTGTACTATAGCAATGACAATAAAGACCATTCATTCATTCATTCGAACAGTGAATTGGACGTTGTGAAGAAACAGTGAAGTTACTGCACTGACTTGAACTTTTACCAAACAAACAAGCTGGTTGGCGACAAACAAAACAGAAATGTGGCGGTTAGGTATCTATTATCTGGTGTTAACTTGGGAACTCCATAAGGGGTACAGATGTCACACACACACACACACACACACACACACACACACACACACACACACACACACAGAGAGATGTCACCTCGGCTCACCTTCATTTCCCTGAACACATGGTGCCAGCCATTTTGTTTCCCAGGTCTGTCTCAGGTTCGGGCTCCAGCCTAACAGTGTGAACCCTCAGAGGGAGGCAGTCAAGACCACATGGTTGCAGCCTGTAACCCTCCTGAGCCCTATGTGACAAGAGAACAGTCCAACTGTCCTTAATGAGCTCCCTGGACACGCCAGCTCACAGAGGACGCCGGGACCGAGAGCAGAGGGCGTAACTGTGAGTCGCCCTGCAATGGCCAGGAGGACAAGAGCCTCTAGCTTTGTTGTTACTGAAGACGTACTGAAATGTGCCGTGAGTAAATGATGCACGAAATCTGTCGGCTCTCTGGCTGAACGTTAACAATGGAGCGGCCGTCTCAGCATAATTTTGAGACATATGAGTTATGGTTTTTCGCCAAAACTCGTAGATGTGAAGTTTGCAGGGTAAATTGTGATTTGTCATTGTTGAGTTTCTAGTTTGAATGTTTTGCTCTGTATGCAGGTGTTTTTCCCACCTTCATCCAAATTTCCATTTGCTTTTTGTTCATTGAAATGTAAATTTATAAACACCCTTCCCTCCATTTTTACTTACTTACAGACAGAGACAGGCAGGTGGGGCTCTAAATGTACGGCCGCCACTTCACCCTTGCCCCTGGCACTCTGCCGGTAAAACAAGGTATCCTCCTCTGTGTCATTAATTCCTGTGAAAATCACAGGTTGGCGGCATGGCTGTTGGCCCCTGTGAGAAATTATAGTGGGCATGGGTTGGCGGCCATGCTGTTAATGTGTGTGAAAATTGCTGGCCGGTGCTAAAGCACCCAGGAGAGTGGCTCTAATTAAGGTCCAGAGCCTTGTCTCTGCCTCACACTCCTCTCTTCTCCTCTATTTCTCCCTTCCTCTTCCTTTCTATAGACTCCCTCCTCTCCTCTATCTGCCCCCTCCTCCTCTCTATAGACTCCCTTCTCTTCTCTATCTTCCCTTTCCTTTCTCTGCCCCACTCCTCTCCTCTCTCTCTCCCACCTCTAGTCTCTCCACACACAGCTCTCTTGCTCCCTCTCTCCTCTCTCTATTCACGTCCTCTCTCTCTCTCTATCCATGGTTTTCTCTCTTCCCCTCTTCTCTTTTTGTCTCTTGCTCCATACCTCACCTTCCTCCTCTCTCTGTCACTATCCCTAGCCTCCTTTCTCTGCCCTCCCTCTCTGTCTCTTCTGCTTTCCCTCTCTCTCTCTCTCTCTCTCTCTCTCTCCCTAGCTCTCCATCTCTTCTTCTCGAGTTCATTCAGCGAATCTCACTCTCTTTATCCAAATCTTAGTGTAAGCGTCCATGAGATTGATCACACCTCCACTTATATATTCTATCCACATTTCTGCTTCTCTCACCCCCCCCCCCCCCCTCTCTCTCTCTCTCTCTCTCTCTCTCTCTCTCTCTCTCTCTCTCTCTCTCTGTCTCTGGCGGACCATGGGCTATTACTGTCTCATTAAAATCAGACTGGAGAGAGACAAGGCTGATAAATCAATCAAACGTTCCCATTGCCAAGGGGAGACGGATCCTCACGGATCCTCCTCTTGTCCCAGCATGAACCACATCCACATTGTGTCACAGGAAGTGTATTGAGAGAGGGTGCTGGGATGAAACATGATTCAAGCACTGTTGATCTGCAGGCTTTTAATTTTAGCCTCCTGTGCCAACAGGATCTCACACAAAATTTGTATGAATTCATACAAAAAGCAGAACAATCCGGAATCGTAGATCGTCCAACATCTGGAACGGTAGGAATGCCACTTGCATGGTGGTTAGGCAGGACGTTAGTGTGTTGTCAGTTAAAGGCATTAGCAAACATAAGCATCATAAAACAAAAATGTGCACAAACAATCAAAAAAAATTCTCACCACAATTCGAACCAGCGATGTTGAGATTGTAAGACATTGTGCTATTAGGCATTGATTTCATTAGAAGTGGTAAGATACATAGCCTTGGGGGGTCTAGTGGTCTAGCACCACGGTCTACAGTGCATACATATGTTGGCATGGGTTTGAATCCGGACAATTCCCTTCTGATGTGCCCTCTTCTCCTTACTTTCTATTTTCACTATCTCTATCCAATAAAATGAAAAATATGAATGAGACTGCCAAACTCTTGTCAAAAAAGTGGTACGGTACAATAAGTGAATTACAACTTGTATGGCAGTTAGGCAGTATTAGCCATTAACTTGTGGTTAAGGGTTAGGGAAAGCTGTCAGGGAAAGACATTAGTAAACATAAGTATCATTAACAAAATGTGTATAAATAAATAAATGAATGAATGTAAATGAATACATTTATACAAATAATAATCCTCCTTCTTCCTTCTTTTAGCACGATGACTGCCAATGGCCCCTGGCTATAACATGGGTTATAAGATTTCATACGAATTTGGTGTTCTGCTATTCAATTAAGAGTGAAATCCTATGCACACATGCAGCGCCTGTATTGAACCATCAGAGACGAACAGTGATTCTCTCAGATGTCTTTAAATTAAAACACAGACCGTAGCTCGCTAAAGCATACTGTAGTAGGGGCCTCATATTGAATGCTGCTTTTGCGGTACATCTTGTGTTCTCTTTGGAAACACTGGGAACGTACCGTACTATCCAATGCCCCATTAGGACAGTCGTGCTACATCTTGACTTCATGGGTGAACAGTCGGGAAACTTTTAGTTTCATTTCCTCCAGCTCTCAACTTGAGCTCTATGGAGTGAAGGTGATTACAGAGTGATTGGTGCAGGCTGACACTAACTGTGAGTGACTCAGACAGTGTCCCCCCCCTCCATCTCACGTCAATCCACTTCTTAATGGGCAGAAACCATGACACAAACCCTTCCCACACACCACGGAGACTGGCAGGCCTGTCAAACTGCAAATGAGAAAAGTAAATAGGTGAAATAGGCTAATGACTCGAGACAGCCGGTTGTAGTATGGTAGACTACCATACAAACCTGTTCCAGGTTAGGGACTTGGGGAGAAGCATTCAGGTTCACACAACACAGTCTGCAAATCATTATGTTCTGGGGCGATTGTTTCTGCAGACCAGGAACTACGTTCTGGGGGGATTATCTGGGGGGGATATACCAGCGTTTGGCCACCTGTTTTGATGTAAGATTATGTCAAAAAAGTAAGATAAATTGTGTAAGTGAATTACCCATTTGCGTCTTGCGTTTTGCGACATAGTTAATGCAGTATTAGCCACTAACTTCAACTGGTTAAGGTTAGGGTAAGTTGTCAGGGGGATGGCAATAGTAATGTTTTTGCATAAGCAGCAACAATAGCAACTAGACTGTGGACAATTCCTGTGGAAATTGTGAAGTGTGCTTGCCACCCCCTCCCCCCCCCCGGGCCACTCCACTGCATCCCCCGGCGAAGATTGCGTTTCTCTAGCTCACCCAGAGGCCGAGCTAACTAGCACTAGCAAACTAGTTAGCACTAGTTACCTAACTCCCCTGCACCCCCCGGCGAAGACCGTCACTCAGAGGCCGAGCTGTGGCGTTTTGAATATTGACCCATTCATTGGCTATGGGATTTTGTGTCTTTGTGGGTAAACCGTATGTAAACCGGATAATTCCCGTAAAGCTACGCGTGTTGGAACGAGCATCTTTGGTCTGCAGAAACGATCTCCCAGAACATAATCATTTGAATTGGGTTCACAATGTACTGTAGACTAGAACATGTGGCGCTTATGATCCATGCCAGTAAACGTAACTGTATAGTGTATAAACATTATATTACACATTATATTATACAATTATAGCCCTACATGCACTCTTCTATAATAACTAATCATGTTTTACCCACAACAACCTGGACGTTGTCCTTCTTTGTTTTCCCCTGTTATGCTTTGCCAATTAAAATCATTGACCTCTCATCAAGTATAAATAATAAATAGTACTATGTAGCCTCTTCATTTATAAAAAAACACATAACAGAATTAAAGTGGAGTACAAACATGATATTTTTAAAAAGTAAACACTGGTGTTGATGCTGTATGGGGGCAAACTGTAGCTGAGTAACAGGCGATTGCAAGTGTCTCCTAAAGCTGAGGGAGATCATCTTTTATCTGAACCTGCCTGTTATTGCAGGAGTTGAAGAGCCATTATGCCTCGGTGTGAACAGTGAACACATGGCTGCTAATCAGGGAGGGAGACATCAGGGAGACGTCAGGTCAGCCAGAGAGGACATGATGAGCCACCGGGTACGCCTCCGACAATTACCCACAAACCCTTCAAATGTCAGATCGATCAGCCCGCTCTTTCCCCCCCACCCACCCCCATTACGCCGAGCAACGTTAGAACCATAGCGGTAATTGCCGGTGACTAAACATAATGGAAAACACCAACAATCGTTGATTGCAGTGACCCTGTATGCTGTATGTATACCTTAGTTATGGAGAGGAAACGATTGCAACGGTTTACCATTATTGTTGATCAAAATCTTAGATGTGAGAGAAAATGAAGGATTGTGAATAATTGGTGGGATTTTGTGTTTTTCTTGTACTGTCCAATTATTGCCGCCAATTAGTGTCACGGAAAAAAGAACGAACAAGCATCCTTTACAGTTCTGATCTCTGGGTGGGTAGATGAGTGTCAGTGGGAAGTACGGTAAGACTGTGAAATCCCTAAGGGGTTCTGACACAACCGATTCATTGGGAATGCTTGTAGCCTGTAGTGTCTTGTTTCCTGAAACCCCCAATTTGTCATCTTTGTATTCCTTTCTTTTACGCCTGTTAAAATATGCTGATGAAAAAAGGACTTGGAGGAAACAACAACAACAACAACAACATCAACAACAACAACAGTTTTCATACCCAACAGAAACAACTTGTTATTCCTATTTTTGACTGACTTGACATTTTCCCGCTGGATCAAACGTCTCATCTTGCAACGCAACCCTAAAGCTAAAATTGCTTACCCATCAGAGGCAGGTGGGATGCTGCACATGGGTCCATCCCATTAATCCTTATGACAGTTCCTTTCTAATTAACAAACACTGGTCAGTCCCGAAGCTAATAGGTGTTCGGTTTTCTGCAATGCTAGAACAATGTGTCATTGTTGCGGGACTCAAGAGGGACGTTCAACCGCCCTCTTTGCCATGGTATTTATTTCCATCTTGTTTTGTGTTCAGTGTTGAAAGACAAGGTGCACCCATCAGCGCTTTAAATAATGACAAAAAAAAGACTCAAACTACCTCTGATTGACAGCTTTGTTCTTCATGCTCTTTGAAATACAAAGGTGCATCACTTATTCATTTGGTTTATATACCTCAATTTATTTCTTGTTCTTCCAAGTAGTATCGCATTTGATGAGATGATACACATATTGATGATACACACAATATTATTGCTTGTTAAAAATGAAGTGAGTTAAGAGAGAAGACTTCCAAGTTACTTTCAGAATGCACTCAGTGTTGCATGTCAGTAGTTTCAGACTTCGAGAAACTAGTCCGGGCCCACATACTCACACGCCTCCCGCCCAACCTGGATCCATACCAGTTCGCCTACAGAGCCCACAGGTCCACAGAGGACGCCATCGCGACGACTCTCCACGCCACTCTATCCCACCTGGAGAGGGGAAACAGCTACGCGAGACTGCTCTTCGTGGACTTCAGCTCCGCCTTCAACACCATCCTTCCAGACAGGCTAGTGACCAAACTACTAGACCTGGGTCTATCACACTCTATATGTGCGTGGATCAAGGACTTCCTGACCGACCGCCCCCAGAGGGTGCGGGTGGGCCCCCACACCTCCACAGCCCTCAGCCTCAGCACTGGGTCCCCCCAGGGCTGCGTGCTAAGCCCCATCCTCTACAACCTCTACACCTACGACTTCACCCCCGTCCACCCCAGCAACTACATCGTAAAGTTTGCAGACGACACCACCGTGGTGGGATGTATCTCGGGGGGGGACGAGGCGGCGTAGAGGGATGAGGTAGAGCAACTGAGCAAGCTGTGCAAGGTTAACAACCTGCTGCTGAATAAGTCAAAGACCCAGGAATTCATCGTAGACTTCAGGAGGAAAAAGTCCGAGATCCAGCCCCTGCTCATCGACGGAGAGAGCGTGGAGAGAGTCTCAACCCTCCGATTCCTGGGACATCACATGCGGGATGACCTGACCTGGAAGGACAACACAAAAGGCACCATCAAGAGGGCACAACAGCGGCTATACACCCTGAGATGCCTCAGGAAGGAACACAGCAAGCAGGAGATACTGGTGGCCTTCTACCGCGGCGCAGTGGAGAGCATCCTCACCTACGGCATCTGCAACTGGTTCTCCAGCTGCACAACAGCGGAGAGAAATGCGCTACAGAGAGTAGTGAGAACAGCATAGAAGATCACCGGCGCCCCCCTCCCCTCTCTGGAAGAGCTGTACAACACAAGCTGTCTCAGGAAGGCCTCAAAGATCTCCAGGGACCCGACCCACCCTGGGCACGTACACTTTACCAGGCTGCCCTCGAAAAGGAGGTTCAGGACCCTGGCCGCTAAGATAAACAGACTGAAGAACTGCTTCTACCACAGGGCCGTCCAGGCCCTGAACACAGCAAAGACCTAAGTTCTGGGCCCTGGACAGTCTCGACGGATTGTATGGCAGCTGCTGGACTGAAAAAATCAGGTGTAGTGCTGAGGCACAAACATGTACATTTCAAGCCTGCAAACTGTGACACTTTAAATAACGTGAAAAAATACTATTGTGCAATATGACAACCCTAGTCGACTATCTGTACAGTATAGTACAGTGGATTGTGTACATAGCCTTTATTTATGTAAACCAGCTCCTTCCCTTCTTGTGATTTTTTTCTAAACGTTTTTTTTTTTCCCTTTCCTAACACCAGGGGAGCCACCCCTCCTAAATGTCGTTGTTTGGTACCTGTACTGTAGCAATGACAATAAAGTCCATTCATTCATTCATTCATTCATTCATTCATAAATGCACAAGTGTTCGCAGGGAACAATTACTGTAAGGGTAGGGAATAGAAACTAGTTGAAGAGAGTAAACATTAATGTTCCTTTTGTCTAAAGGTCGGTGTGCCAATGCTTGATTTGTATTGCTCACGACAAGCATGTGATTATCAAATCAATGGAACATACTGTACCATACAAAATAACAGATTATTTTTGGCGCAATTTAATCAGAATCAGAATCGCTTTTATTACGTCTCAAGTAAATATGAGTAAGATTCTTCGACTTTGGTTCCTCAACATTGGCATTGCAGCTTTCAGATACAAAAACACAATAATAATAAGTAACGTAAGTACGTAAAATAAGTTACCCTACATTGATAAAGTAATAAAGTGATGGTTTTACACTGGCTTCAATAGTGTACAAATGCTGTGCAAAGTACAATGATATGAAATGCAATATAATACAGTATGGTAGTAAATGAGTCCAGTGGCATACAAGTAATCCAGTAGTGTGCAAGTAGTTATAATACTGTAATACGTTCATTTTGGTAGTGTGCGTGAGGTTGGTTTGGGCTGTCTTTCGTTTTTTTTCTACTGTATTCAGGAGCCGTATGTGCTGCTCTTGTGCTTTTTTCACCACCTGGTTGGTGTGTTCATCCCAGGTGAGGTCGTTGGTGATGCTGTTGAACCCTCTCCACTGCAGACCTGTTGATGGTGATGGGGTCTTGTGCCTGCCTCTTGTGCCTGTCCACCACCAGCTCCTTGGTCTTGTTGGCGATGAGAGCGAGGTTATTGACCTGGCTGTACTGAGCCAGGCTGTACTGAGCTAGGCGGGCGACCTCACACTTGTGGACCGTCCGTTACCTTAGATGTTGCAAGGTTTAGACACCGTTTGACATGAGCCATGTTGATGTGTTGCAGATGTTATGGGTTTACAGTACCATCTGCAATGCAGTGTTACTTCTCCACCGAGTCGCTCTCTCGCTCTCACACACAAACATATCAAGTTAGAATCAGACCCATAATGAAGGACACATACCAGCACACTCTCTTCTCCAACTATACACACAGACTCCCCAAGCATGTGAAACACTTTGTGGCCGCAACAAAAATAGCATATATAGGGTAGTGAAACTAAAAGTCAGTGTATTGTTCTGTGGCACTCAAAGCTCAAGACATCAAATGTTATGTGCCCTTTTAGCCAGCGGGCCAACTTTTAACACCCTACTGTGTCCCCTTGTTGTGCAACGTGTTTTGTCCCTTATTATTTTGTCGCAGGAAGGAATTGTCTTCGTAGGAAGAGTCGCAGAGGGCAAACACAAAAATATAGAACATAAAAACACAAACACACTGTGCTGTACACACCACATTTTTTGACCCATTTTAACACTTGCTTGTTAGAGCCGGAATGTCCTCCTCTAATGACCCAAACTTTGGTTGTGTAATTGTCAGGCAGCACAGCGACATTGACAAATGAGTGTCAGCCATCAGGACTCCCCGAACGGAGGATGTCAGAGACGGAGAGGGAATCAAAATAGCTAAAATAAATAATGTGGCAAGAGTACAGTAGTCTGGCAAAGCGGTGACTACACGGACACTCTCACTTTCTGTAGACTAGCAGGCAGCAGAGAGGGGAGAGGTAGGGAGAGAGGGAGGGAGGCAGGAAGAGAAGGAGGGAGGAGACATAGAGAGAGAGAAGCTGAGGGTGTCAGCCTGCACCAACCTCGCTTCGCCTCCAGAACGTACCAGAAAGCAATTACGTGTGATCAGAATCTGTCACCTGCTCCTCTACACACCATGAAGTCCTTCTGTACTGTTCCAGCCAGTCATACCCAAGTCATTTTTCATAGTTAAGCCTGTTTGCACATTGGGATGAGTCTATGTTCACGTTGCCAAGGTGCAGCCTCTTCTGTTAACGCATTGTCGCACAAATTAACACGTGAGAAAAAGATCGGCATAATTTGGTATCAGTTCAAATAGCTCAATTTACACGTTCCTACGCTGCAACTACTGTATTAATACAATGGAATTAAGAAAGGCAGTTCCCTTCTCGAGGTCTGTGAAAGCAATAATGGTTCACAAGGATATGAGATGTGTACCAACGGACTGTGCTTCAGTGCTTAATTCGTAAATCAGGAGGTTCCGGAACGCAAAGTGAACACGAGAGAGTGGTTGGCCTGAGGGGCTTAAACGTTGTGGAATGCATGATTTTTTTTTTTTATTCCTTTAAACAAAAGTGGCCTAACACCAGTCACCTGCCTGTTCACAATCATTTCAGGCACAACTATTGGGAGTAGATTTGTACTTTTTGTACTTGTGTATTTCATGCAATTCTACAGTAACATCTCTCGCTTGATCGTTTAAAAAATCCTGCGTCAATGTATTTCCTTGTAGGGGAGACAGCAGGGAATTGTAAACATTTTTGCAATTAACTATTACTCAGAGACCACTCAACCTAGACCAGTCTTTTTTTTATTATAAATCAGAAACTGTCTACTAATTATTCTTTGTTTGGTCTCTAAAGAGGACGCTTGGAGTTTTGTTTTTAATCAAAAATGTCTGATGTGAGCTGGGGCAAATGTCACAGCAAGCAGGTGCAAATGTACCTAAACACCATTAAAAACACACACCAAATAAACCAACAGAACTCCAAGACAAAATTGACATTAAACCTTTAATCAGTTCATCCAGGATTTTGCTATGTTTTTTTGTGTTAACAGCAGCCAAAAATACTTGATTAAGCTGCGGATGTTCTAAAATTATGCAAAGCAATTTGCACTTTCTTTTTTATATATATTTTGTTTTGGTCTTGAGCTACCCAACACAAGACCAAAGGTGCGAATCAATTCATTAAGACACACAAACACAGACATACACACACATAACACACAGGCCTGCATTCTAAATCATTTATAAACATCACTGCACAACGCAATAGACCTAGACCCTCATGTTTACCTGTGGAGCAGCTTAGACCTCATAGGCCTGCATTTAAATACATTCAAGACAAGACTATGGGGGTGTTCTCACTAGAACATTTGCTTCACTTGAAACAGAGTTTAGGATAAAGTTTGCTTTGCTTTGCGTCGTTTGGAGCGGTGAGAACGCGCATTCGAAGTCGCTCCCGGAGCAAACAACCCTCGGATGCTCCGCTTGAAAAGGTGGTTTCGCTCCGGTTAGAAACGACGCATCCATCACTTTGCTTCGCTTCGCTTTTGGTGAGAACGCTGCTCGAAGCAGTCCATAGGAAAACAACAGCGTACATTTTTCTGACCAATCAACTACCACGTCTGTTGCTTCGATTGCGTATGTTACTTAGTTTACAATGAAGGGCTGTGAGAACGCAAATCTAAAGAAATAATGTATGCAACAATCATCCACTTGCTCCGGGTCTCGATTCGGACTTTCATGTGAGAACATGACCTATGTGTCATCATGTAACACATCAAGGCCTACAGATTAACCCCGTGTGGTACTGTACGATACGTGCACTTACTTGGTGTAAGACTTGATACTGTACTATACACACTAAGTGAGCCCGTTTATTGGGGCTCCAGAAAAACAAAAGAGGAGTGATTTGACTTCATTAGGATTATTCCATTAGGATTAATGATTTGTCATTAGAATAATTGTCCAAATCCACGCAAATAGATCCCAGAACGCAGTCAAAAACAGAGAGGTCCCTGCACACATTAAGCACAGCTTGACAGTAACAAATCCAGCTCTGAGAACAAAGCCGAAACACAACCCAGGTGCAGAGAACGGAAGTCAACAACAAGGGAAGTGATCAGAGTGCAGCCAACAAGGTGATAATGAGTATGTAGCGCACGTGCACGTGTGCGTGCTAACAAAGGCCTCGCTAACAACTGGTTTTGCACCTGTCTGCTTGTGTTACCATCTCACGGAATATCACAGAACAAAATTCGGAGCCCAAGTAGCTCAATTAAGAGTGAGTGAGAGACAGAAAATAGACAGAGAGACAGGGTGTGTATGTGTGTGTGTGTGTGTGTGTGTGTGTGTGTGTGTGTGTGTAGTGTAGTGTCCATGTGTGCATGTGTGTGTGTGTGTGGTGTAGTGTGAGTGAGTGAGTGAGTGAGTGAGTGAGTGGGAGACAGAGAGAGCGAGAGAGACAGACTGATGGAGTAAGATGGAGCGATATTTGGGGAGAGGGGGGAGGGGGGGGGGGGGTAGGGGGGTACGATGACTAACTGTCAATTGCTAATCAGAGCCGTATAGCATGTTCCTGGTGACAGAAATGTGGCCCACACCTTCAGGTATGGGTCCCAGAATAAACAGACAGGATGCTCGACACCTGACAAGATCTCCTGCTGCTGCTGCTGCGCGTCACTCCTCTCCTCTCCTCTCCCCTCCTCTCCCCTCCCCTCCCCTCCTCTCCTCTCCTCTGCTCTCCTCTCCCCTCCTCTCCCCTCCTCTCCTCTCCCCTCCTCTCCCCTCCCCTCCCCTCCTCTCCTCTCCTCTGCTCTCCTCTCCCCTCCTCTCCCCTCCTCTCCTCTCCTCTCCTCTCCCCTCCTCTCCTCTCCTCTCCCCTCCTCTCCTCTCCTCTCCTCTCCTCTCCTCCACTACTCTAATTCTGTCTCTGTTGGCCTCATGGTATAGCGCCTCGCCTCAGACTCACCATGTCTGCCAGGACCCAGATGTTATGATGATGAAGAGTGGGATTGTGCTGTATAGTTTTGCTGCTCCACCAAGTGGCTTTCTCACTCTCTCTCTCACACACA
>NC_137688.1:8025738-8088238 GCF_963989245.1 Nansenia antarctica
GGCATATATTATTAATTAAAGTTGCGTCGTCTACAGGTTGACGTCGTGAGAAGCCGGCGTCGTGTTTGCCCAGGCACCTGTCAGAGAGAGGGGGATGTAATATCACAGGATTGCTCTCGCTTTCAAGCCGCCCCGATAACGTTTAGTAAATTATTTAAATGTGTGTGACAGGTGTCGGGGCTCCAGGTGTCGCGTTACATCTATGGCTGTTCTTCTCTCTTCATTCCGTCCTGTCTTTCTCTCTCCTGTTTTATTCTACCTGTACTGTATGCCTCTCTGTGTCTCTTTCTTCTCTCTCTCTCTCTCTCTCTCTCTCTCTGTCTCTCTCTCTCTCTCTTTCTCCCCCTCCCTCGATTATTCTACCTGTACTGTATGCCTCTCTGTGTCTCTTTCTTCTCTCTCTCTCTCTCTCTCTGTCTCTCTCTCTCTCTCTTTCTCCCCCTCCCTCGTTATTCTACTGTACTGTATGCCTCTCTGTGTCTCTTTCTTCTCTCTCCTCTCTCTCTCTCTACTCTCTCTCTCTCTCTCTCTCTCTCTCTCTCTCTTATCTCTCTCTCTCTCTGTCTCTCTCTCCTCTCTCTCTCCTCTCTCTCTCTCTCTCTCTCTCATCTCTCTCTCTGTCTCTCTCTCTGTCCTCTCTCTCTCTCCTCTCCTCTCTCTCTCTCTCTCTCTCTCCTCTCTCTCTCTCCTCTCTCTCTCTCTCTCCTATCTCTCTCTCTCTCTCTTCTCTCTCTCTCCTCTCTCTCTCTCTCTCTCTCCCTCCTTCCCTCCGCCCTCTCTCTTTCCCTCTTTTTCTCTCATCTAGAGAGACTCTTTGCTGCTTACTGATTGCTATACCCTGAGGCACAAGCACAACTGAAATGCTTCAAAAAGCTATTCTGGATATTGTCATTGTTATTGGTATGTACACATCTACAGTCACTATGCATACTTGTAAGGAAATAAAATACACTTTCTAATCTGTTCGTTTTTTTTTATCTTGTTGTTCCCCCTGCTCAAAGCGCTTATGGTTCATCAACTAGATCTCTTTCCTCTTTGCCTCTGAACCTAATCTGTATAAGAAACATGAGCAGTCTTCCTCTATTATGATTGCACATAAAAAAGTAGACGCTTCCAGAAACAAGTTCGGGCATGTCCCAAGGGGGCCACTAGAGGAAATCACAATGACAGCAATAAACTTAACAATAATGCTGCATTAATTTCATGGTGCCACAACATCAGACACGCATCTAAAGAAGGTATGTGCTGCAGAGAACTTGAAGGCCGTGCACATGTGACAAGCAGGATTTGAACCCAGATGTAAGACACAAGCATCTGCCATTAGGCCAAAATGACACCCTTGAGGTCTGAGTATGAGAGATTAGTTTACATGTCTCAGACAGGGCTATCTCGTCTAAAACACACTTATTAACACATGTTCGTAATATTTCATGTCCACAACAATGAAGTGATGATTATTCCATGTATTCTGCATACTGGAAATAGTGTTAACATTGGGACAGAGACAATTTTGGGATAGAGGCAGAATCACTAAAGCAACAACTAAGCTACAAGTTATTAGACTTTGGCGAGTTTGTGGGAATGCCAGCCACTAAACACTTCATCTCCCACAATGCATGGCTGCAGCACATGAGGTATCTATTGCAAACGTTGAAAAAAATCCTAGACTAAAATGCATCTTCATTAGAGATTTTACTGGGGGGTATTCCATCAACGTTGCTAAAGGAAAATCCAGGCTTCTTTTGCTAAGTCTCGCGAGAGTTCTCAAAATAAGGATGGATTGTTTCGTAAATCTTGCGAGATTTATCAAAATAAGCCTGGATTGTCCTTTAGCGACGTTGATGGAATACCTAGGCTTAAGCCTTGCCTGTGAAACCGGCCTCTAGATTATAATAGATAATAGACTTTCATATCCATATTCTTATGAGTATTGTTGTTATTATTGTTGTTGAATCATTGTTGTTGTTGTTGTTGTTGTTATTATACCCTCTTAAAAATTTATTTTAAATGGTTCTGATTCCTTTGGTTAGCATGTTGTTTCCTCCCACTCAAGCCTCCCTTTCACCCTGCCTCGATGCCCAGGAGACAGAGATCCTGCAAAAGACATCTTTTAAAATTCAAAGATTTACTGTCCTGTTTTTCCGCTCCGTTGATGGGTTAGTGGTAGCGTCTGTGTTTCGGTGAACCTCCAAACACAGAGGTGACCTTGGGGTGAAGACATTTCCGGTGAACCTGGCGTTGATGAGACATGAATCTCCAGACCTTTCTATCCACAGCATCTGCACTATCAGGGATTGGGATGTTTCCACCAACCAGCCAGCCAGGCAACGGGACTTGATCCCTATTATTCAATACAGTGTTGTTGATCTTCTGATTGCCCTTAAAGGCTGCTGTGAATACTTCACTATGATACAAGGTCATCAACATGGGAAAACTCCCGACCTTTTCGATTGCATGTATCATTCATTGGGCTTCATTATATATTTATGTGTAATGTATTAGGCATCAAATATATCAATTTTGCCTTAGGCTATCATGCATAATCCGTCCTTAAATGCAGTGCCCTCCATACATATTGGGAAGAGAAAGCATTTTTGTATTTTTCTTTTTAGCTCTACGTTCAGGAATTGGAATTAAAGTCAAACAGTTAGTATAAGGGGTCAAAGTAGAGATTCTCAGCCTCATCTCAATGAATTCCTTTTTTTCGTTTTCGGATTGGGTTCATCATTTTAGAAAGTACAACAGTCAACATCCTATGTTAGGGCTCCAAAAGTACTGGAAACAATGAAATAATGTCCAAAGAAAGTACTCGATGTTCCGTATGGTTAGACAATCCTTTGCATACAATGATTGCCTAGAGTCAGTGACCCATTGACCCCACTAGATGCTGGATATAGTATATATATATAATAATATAATATAATATAATATAATATAATATTCTCTGGTGATGCTCTGCCAGGCCTGTACTGTAGCCATCTTTAGTTCTTGTTTGTTTTGAGGTATTTCCTGCCTGAAATCTTATCATCTGACAATATGTACGACGTTTAATTTGATTTAACTTTCCACTTTTTGGCCCTTTGTTATGGCAGTATATACTGGGGTCATTGTTGGGCCTTTGTAGATGTCATATAAAGAGGAGAAAACTAAAAATGTATCTCCATCAGACGGTATTATCTTCTGAGGCAATACTCAGTAATATTCAGCAATGAGTCAATTCAGCAAAAGTCTCTGTAACTGCTTAGATAAAGTTAAATGGATACAAATTCTCATTCTCAAATTCTCTGAAAGAATGTCACTCACTTGTACCGACATGACAAGAGAGGTAATACAACGGGGACAGGACGCATGGGTTTTCTCAGCTGAGAGATACAAGAACAACTCAAATTCAAAGGGAATAATAAATCCCCTATGTTTCTGATGACAACAACTAGGCCTATATAGACAAATAAATCTACTGCGAGGCCTATAATAACACCACTAGGCTACGGTAAACAGGACACACCCAGGGTATACCAACATCCGCTTGCCCAATGACAAAAGAAAGATGACAATTATGAACGGAAACTCACTTATGAACAGAAACACTTCAAATTGAGGTTTAGTAGTTTAGCAGTAGACCTAATAGTAAGTAAGTAAGTAAAGCTTTATTTATATAGCACCTTTCATACAAGAAATGCAGCTCAAAGTGCTTTACAACAGGAATAATAGCCAAAGTATGGCCACTATTCAGTTCAGTCCTTTTATTTTTCCTCTGTGCCAGTTGCTCAGGCAACCCCAGCCTGTCCACATGTCCAGGTAGCAGAGCTGCTCTTGTCTTTTGAACAACAACATGACCAGAGAGAAAGACAACAACCTTTCACACGGCACGGTTGTGTTCCCACATATCCCACATCTTTGCAGTGCCCTGTAACGTCGGGTAGTTGTTGTAGCTGACCGATGTCGAGAGATCTCCAGCCGGTGCGACAACTGTGCAGCTTCATGAAGCGATTTAATGAAGCGATGGCGCTTTCTTATCCCTCTCACTCACGCAGGTCGATATAAACGATGGTACATCGCCAGGGTCAAACTGAATTTAACTCAACGTGTTAACTTTGACAGTCCTAATCGAAATAATTCAACTGATATCAATATACTTGCCATGTCAGTACCATCACTAGTAAATACTAATTGAGATCTTTCGTACTCATCACGCCCACGCTCCCAGGACCTTGGTAATCATTATTTATTATTTCTCCATCTCATATGGGTGTGTGTGTGTGTGTGTGTGTGTGTGTGTGTGTGTGTGTGTGTGTGTGTGTGTGTGACAGCGAGCCTCCGGTTCAGAGCCTGTCGACTGGGCCATCTGTAGGCAGGCAGAAGAGAACAGAAGTGTGCCTGTTTTTAATACACCGGAGGGAGAAGCTCATCATTATCGGGAGAAGAAAGAGATTGGTGGCGGCTAAGACGGCTGGAGCAAGATGCGACTGGGGGAAAGTTTCAGTGCAATAAAGCTGTCTTTGTAATTGCTGTTTGTCTCCTGCTGTCTCACAAGATATCACAGCGAGGAGATGAGCGTTTCCTCTGTCCCACCGCATGTGTTTATGCCAAGTGTCATTGCCTAATAAGTGCAGGTTCACAACAAGGCAGGCAGTGCAGGGCGGGTTTTTTAATATGCTTTCCCTTCAAGCCACAATGCTTTGACAGGGTGTTATTGTGGAATAGTGTTTGCCTAATTGATTCTGACCTAACATGTGTGAGGGAAAGATGTGGCACAAAACATCCTGCAAGATAGGGAGCCGTTGCTTGTGTAGCACTGAACTGTACATGGAGGCCTCATTACCGTAGGTCACATTCACCCTGCCTAACCTGTCGCTGTGTTTTACAACCAACCCTGAGAGTGCAAGTACATCCATTCATGGTTGGATACTAAACATGGGAACCATGTACATGTTTGTGCATTTTTTTCTGGTACCCATTAGTCGGGATATACCCGGTATAATGGACCCATACACATTGCCTACCATGCTAACCGGTCTGTTGAGGATGCAGTTAACATAGCACTCCACTACACCCTGCAACACCTGGAATCACCAAACACCTAAGCACGGGTCCTGTTCATAGACTTCGAGAGTTTTGCCTTCGATTCCGTCAACCCACTCAAACTCTTCACCACTCCATCCATCCATCCATCCATCCATCCATCCATCCATCCATCCATCCATCCATCCATCCATCCATCCATCCATCCATCCATCCATCCATCCATCCATCCATCTATCTACAGTATCTAATTGGAGAAGCTGATGAGATTCTAACAGTAAACACTTTGAGACCACTGAATACAGAACACCTATGTTATCTTTAGCTCATTGAGGCGACAAATACAAATGTTACATATTTATTTGTCAGGCCTAGTTGTTATACTGTAGATGACTGCTAGTCTATCAGATATATGTATGTCACATTATGTTACATGTGTCAGTAGTGTAGATAGAAAGCTATAACCCGACCACAACAATTTGAAAGTATTACGTTCACCACTAGAACCACCCAGAGTCCTCATTACCGGCTGACGTTCGCAGGGAGGTCCAGCGATGCCATTAGTTGACATTAGTCTAACAGTGTAATCATTGAACTAAATCAATATCATGCAACAAATAATGCACTGCTTGTGTTTAGTCAGGACTTTAGGAGGAATCATTAGAATACCACATTTTGTATTTTAAAGAGCTTACATATACAATATACGGTATAACATATTGACATATTGATCCCTGAGGGAAAATTCAGGCGTTTACAGCAGCTTAGACCAACAATGCTTTTAAGTTCAATTCAGGGAATTTAGGGTAGAGTCAAGGAAAGGAGGAGGAGGGCATTTTCTATTGTTATATTGTCACATCCCACCCAGTGTACCTCCCCTTGGGAGGATACTATTAAAGGAATATTCTTGCAGCATAGGATGATCTGGGGGGTGAGATGGACGATTTCTTCATTGCCTTTTTGCCTCCTCTTGCTTTACTTTTGTCTGTGACCGGAGTCCTCTGAGAGCCTAGCTTGTGGGGCACGAGACAGACACCGAGCACAACAAAAGAGAGCCCTTTCCTTTCCATCCCTGGCCCCGGTCTCCCATGAGGCGAGGCTGAACATCGACCCGCCAGACTATGATAAACACGAGAGCCTGCACTGTGTAAGACTCCTTCAAATAGCATTCACCCTCTCCACCTGTCCATTACTTACACTTACACACCACCGCTCTCTCTCTCTCTCTCTCTCTCTCTCTCTCTCTCTCTCTCTCTCTCTCTCTCTCTCTCTCTCTCTCTCTCTCTCTCTCTCTCTCTCTCTTCTCTCTCCCTCTCAGACGTCTGCTGAGAGATTGCTTTGAAAACGTTCGCCGCACGTTGTCATATTTTCTCTTTGATTACATGATGTATTATTTTACAACTAGTGAGCTTAGGATGGAGTGAAGAGTTCAACACGCCATGCAAAGGATCTGAAAACCTTCATGATACAGTATCTCACACATAGTTCAGAGAGATTCACCAGTTCCCAAAAAAAAAGAAAAATCTCAACCGTTCCCCAATTCTACCACCTCCCACCTGTTCCCAGGCCCGCTCAAACTTTCCCTCTTCGCCCATCTTTCTGTCTTCCTCTCTCTTCCTCCCACGCCCCTCTTCCTGCTTTGACTGTGCACCTGTCTGCCCCTGCAGGAGAGATCACATGCTTGCAAATGGGACCGTGGCCGGGCGTGCTTAGTGGAGGGCTCCCCGGCGGATCCGCCAATTAGCTCCAGCCCCTGAGCAACAAGAGCAGAGGAGATAGAGGGAAAGAGAGAGGGAGCGGGAGAAAGAGGGAGCGAGAGAGAGAGAGAGAGAGAGAGAGAGAAAGAGAGAGAGAGAGAGAGAGAGAGAGAGAGAGTGTGCTAGCCCGTGGTGCTGGAGAGCTCCACACTGTCCCCTGAGCTCCCTTAGTGGTTGACCAGGGGAGTCTGGAGCAGGAGAGACGGGAGCTCCCTTAGTGGTTGACCAGGGGAGTCTGGAGGAGGAGAGAGGGGGACAGTTACGACAGGAAGAGCACGAGCCAAGAGCTGTGCTTGTTTGTCGCAGAGGACCTCGAATCAATTTCAAAGAGTGCCCTCACACTTGCCTGTCTCCAATTATCGCTGCTAGGCCAGAGGCTTTTGTTGTGGAAGAAGGAGAGTAAAGAAAAATGGTTGTAAAAATAGTGTCAGACATGTTTGTTTCTCTGGAAATGAGACTGCGTTGCTCTGTGTGCCTTGTGCCTCTGGCGGGAAAGAAACAGGAGCTTCTTTGTCAGTGTCTGGGACGACGGTCTGACGAGCCTCTCATGTCAACATCGTTGTTGACACAGTTCACAAGAGGGGAAACCGCTGAACTTCCTATTTACCTGAACTTAGAACTTCCTACAAACTCTAGCAGCAGGTTATAGGGACTGCATTGATGAGCTAGAAGCTCAAACACTTGAGCCAACATTTGAGAGTACAGAGAGAGAGAGAGAGAGAGAGAGAGAGAGAGAGAGAGAGAGAGAAGAGAGAGAGAGAAAAAACAACCCTTCCAAACAGCTTTGAAGAAACACATCGCTGAGGGAAAAAGTTTGCCCAAATGACAATGGATGAACAGAATTAAGGATGTTGGAAAGTTGAGATTAGCTGTAACGGCAGAGAGGGGAGAGAGAGAGAGAGAGAGAGAGAGAGAGAGAGAGAGAGAGAGAGAGAGAGAGAGAGAGAGAGAGAGAGAGAGAGAGTGTGCGTGAGACAGAGAGAGAGAGAGAGAGAGAGAGAGAGAGAGAGAGAGTGAGAAGGAAGCGAACAGCTGGCCGGTGTAGATACTGCTGTTTCAGGCCTCCTCCCAAACCAGCCGGATAAACAAGCCGCCAGTTGGTTTGATTTATGGAGGGCGTCAGCAGCCATTATGCCAGCTGAAACAACCAGAGGGTCATCATCAGTGAAATGTGCCCATAATGCACCCTTTCACAGGTATACAGCACGTTGGGGACTTTACTAGAATGTAAAGAAACCCTGTAGCTTTTCATTGTCCCCTCCGCGAATGAATCATTTTCTGATTAACCGTCTGACATATTTAGTAAATGATGTTTGTTTGGAGGGCTGTGTGAATCACTGGGGTGAGGTTGAATAGAGGCAGGTTGGCAGGCAGTGATGTGTCTTCCCCTTTTCAAGGCGAATCATTTGCAGTGTGATTAATTTTCAGATATGTACACGAATGGTGGGGTGTAATGTATGAGTAGTTTATTGCTTTTCGTCATTTTTATATTGTTGGGGAGGATTTGTTCCGAATAACACATTTCCACTGCAATTGGATATCATTAGGACATGGTAAACAAACACTGTGTGAAATCCACTATGGATCCACTTAGGCAACACATATTGTCCAGTACACAACCGTATCATTGTAGTGCTTGTCGTTGCCAAGGCCTAACCCTAACCCTAACCCTTCCCTAACCATGAGATCTTAACAGACAAACTACCGTATTTTCCGGAGTATAAGTCGCATCAGTAAAAAAAATGCATAATGAAGAGGAAGAAAACGTATATAAGTCGCATTTATTCATGAATGTATGTATTTTCGTAATAATAATGAATTTATGAGTATGAATTAACATTTAATTAACATTTTTGATATATAAGTCGACTATAAGTCGCAGGACCAGCCGAACTATGAAAAAAGTGTGACTTATAGTCCGGAAAATACGGTACCTTATGGGCTTTAAGAAAAAAAAAAATCCTTCCCAGATCATGAAAAACTCCTGGCCCTAATCATGGCACAGTCATGAATAAGAATGTACAATTGTACCGTTAGAGACCTGTATAAGTCACATGACACATGTAAGACCCTGCTCTCTTTTATCTCCCACGCCCCCCCCCCCCCCCCCCCCCCAACACACACACTCACACAGCTTCCCTAAATGTCCACTCCCTCCACTGCCCTGAGAGATAAGATGTGCAGTAAAGACAGCCGATGGAGTCCATTGAGCTCTCATTCATCACTTTAACATCTGGTATCGATCACCTCGCTGAGGCACCCGGGGACAGGGAGATTTACGCCACCCTTTTTACGAGACGATAGCACCGCTTGACCTGTCTCTCCTCGCTAAAAGCCCCTCTCTGCGACAACGTTGGACTCGACCAATCTTCAATATCCTCAGATGATCGCAGATGAGCTACACTGACATATCAATCACCTGGCAAGGGTACAGGAAGTATTACAGGAAGGCCAGGAATGACCTCTACCTGGGTGACGGTGTAATTCCTAAAAGACAGAGATTAACTCCATTTCCTGAGCTCTCTCTCTCCCTCTCTTTCTCTCTCTCTCTCCCTCTCTCTCTCTCTCTCTGTCTCTCTCTCTCTCTCTCTCGCTCTCTGTCTCTCTCTCTGTCTCTCTCTCTCTCTCTCTCTCTCTCTCTCTCTCTCTCTCTCTCTCTCTCTCTCTCTGTCTCCTAGGTTGTTGACCAGGAGTACTACTAATTGCCTGCTTGGGCGGCTAGGGGTTATACATAAATATGTCAGATTGAAGCACCTATATACTTCATTTGTTCTTGGTCGGGATTAGACTTGAAGGTGTTTTATAGGTTCCACGATGGAAACACAATTGTTCTATAAGGCAGCAGTAGGCAAGTGCAGAGAAAGCACACTTCGCTAGCAATAGGGCAACGTTAGCTCGAAAGCTGGTGAATGTTAGCGTGACTGGTGACTGGCCTAAAAAAAAGCTGATGTCATTATCCATAGTGTAAACTTAAGGAATAATGTAATGTTAATGTCTTAGCACCCGCTAGTGTTTTAGCACCCCCTATTCTCATTGGTTGTTTAGAGTCACGTTGTTGGTCATGGTCACATGATCAGTTCAGAGGTTAGCAGCCTTTTTAAAAATCTTTTCATTCGGCTCCATCTGCCTGTGGTACGCCTTGGAGAAGCTTGGTTTGTAAGTACATTAGTTCATTTATGTTTATAGAAATCATTTCTGCTCATATGTGACAGCAGCTGGTGTTTTGGGTAAGAATTAGACTAAGGTCATTTTTCTGTTTTTTACATATTATGAAAATACAGAAAATACAGAAAATACAGATGTACGCTTTCAAATGATGTGACATATACACATTGACATCGGAAAAAGGTTGAAGAAGGGATGCGTATTTGAATGTTGTTGCACCGCAAATCGCTGTTGTTACAGAGAAAATCCCCTTTCAAAGTTTTTCTTCGTCACTTCACACTTTTCACAGGCAGGTAATGGGCTGGTATTGGATGGGAACAATAGCTGGTTAACTCCACCCCCAACCACTCCTCCAGGACAGCCATAAAGTTCATGATCTTTTATTGCCATGTGTGCCAAAAGGTTATTACATCCCATTATACAAACACAAGAGAGTAACATTCTTATGGCTTCAGTTCCACTCGACATTGCAGCAGCAAGAGAAAACAAAATGGCAATATGTATAAAAGGAAATAATAAGGCAAAATACAATTGAGCAATACAATAAAAGAATAGTAAAACATAATAATGTTGTGTCCGTGTGTATGCATTTATCATTATAGTCCATAATGCATCTAGTGAGAGGGCATGTGATGAATGAATGAATGAATGAATGAATGAATGGACTTTATTGTCATTGCTATAGTACAGGTACCAAACAACGACATTTAGGAGGGGTGGCTCCCCTGGTGCTAGGAAAGGGAAAAAAAACAACTAAAAAAGACAAGAAGGGAAGGAGCTGGTTTACATAAATAAAGGCTATGTACACTATCCACTATACTATACTGTACAGATAGACGACTAGGGTTGTCATATTGCACATAGTGTTATTGCACATTCATTTAAAGTGTCGCAGTTTGCAGGCTTGAAATGTACATATTTGTGCCTCAGCACTACACCTGATTTTTTTTTCAGTCCAGCAGCTGCCATCAATCCGTCCAAACTGTCCAGGGCCCAGAACCTAGGTCTTTGCTGTGTTCAGGGCCTGGACGGCCCTGTGGTAGAAGCTGTTCTTCAGTCTGTTTGTCCTTGCGGCCAAGGTCCTGAACCGCCTTTTCGAGGGCAGCCGGGTAAAGTGTTCGTACCCAGGGTGGGTTGGGTCCCTGGAGATCTTGGAGGCCTTCCTGAGACAGCGTGTGTTGTACAGCTCTTCCAGAGATGCATCTAGTGAGAGGGCATGTGATGTTGCATGCCTCATTAGAACAGAGTCTTTCCACAGTTATGTTTGCAGAGACTGTCAGCTATATTTGTGACACCGTCTGGTAATTTGGGCCGCAAGTCGGCAACCAATCAAAATGTTCAGACTTTTATTTTGAAACACGGAAATGCATTTCAACGATGTTGAGAATCAAACAAACTCGCTAACAAACTCGCTAGTCGAGCCAAAATACTGCAATGCAATGGATTCGGTGAGTAATCCCCACTGCTACCTAGTTAACTATAACACTACTTGACTACTTGATGACACCAGTTGATTAGTGATTGATTTTCAACAACGCTGAAATGTATTTACATTTTCTCAAAGAAAAGTCTGAACATTAAATGTCACATTTTGTTGATAGCAAAGCATATCTAATATTGACTAACTGACTCCAATGTAATTATCACTATGTGTAAATAATTGTTGAGTCTGTGCTGTATTTAGTGCAAGAAAGTTCAAATAGAATAAATCAAATGAGGCTTTAATAATACGGTATACTTACATACTTACGTATCTATTACAAGGCAAATGTTTAAAACATGTTACATTCTAATAAAGAGAGTAGAGAGAGAGATAGAAAGATGACCACCGGTCACAAAACAATGGTACTCACAACATGATGAGAACCTCACAACAGGACACAGGAACAAGAGAGAGCTTTTCCCTGACCTCTGATTTTCACAGCATCATAAAAACCACAGTATCGAAAGTGTTGATAAGGAGACCACCAACCATCTTTCATCTTAATGAATCTGAACTGATGACATGACAGTATCGACACCTCAGGACATTCCTCAGAGCTTACAGAGTTTTCCGGGGGATGGTAAATTTAAGATTAGATTAGAAAGAATTAGATTCAACTTGCAGAGTACAAGTACCAGACAACAAAATACAGTTTAGCATCTAACCAGAAGCACAAATAGTGATATAGTGCAAACACAATATTGTAGACAAAATAAGAAATGTACAGTTATGAAGTGATAAGTACAGTAAGATAATTACATAATATGTACAGTTATGAAGTGATAAGTGCAGTGAGATAGGTAGGATAAGTACAGTAGGTACTAGATTAATATACCTTCTACCTACTGTACTTATCTTACTGTACTCATCACTTCATAACTGTACATATCTACATTCTATAATTACTGTACATGAGTACGAAGTTGGACAATTTTAATGGTAGCCCAAAGATTGGAGCCTGAGAGCTGGCCTGATTGGCTGGATTGGCTCCCGTTGGGAGCTCCGACATTTTTGAGAGAGCAATTGGAGAGCGAGGGTGCAGTCATAGAAGCTGGGTCTTCTCTCAGAACATGTTACAGACAGCATTGAAAGCGGATGGCGTGTAATGACAATTTCACCAAACTTCAAAACGCTACAAAATTGTACCATCTGCAGCGTTAGTTTCAGAATATGTAAAAAAACAGAAAAAATGACTTCAGCAACCGGTTGATCAAAAGACTGTCTGGTGTCCCATATAATGGTGGATTTATGAGCACTTGCTGCAGCTTTAATCAATTCTGGATTTACACAGTTTTGTTACGGCCCTTTTGTGAGTCACCTTGGGCCTTGTTTGAATAAATTGCATTTTTAAGAGAGGCCGTTCCTACCAAAACATGCATACAAGACCAACATCCCCATAAAGCTTCATAGTTAGCCTGTCCATTTGAGATATCCCACAATAGTTTATGAGAGAATGATTGCAAAAATGGTGTTTGCCTTAGCAACGACTGAATACACAGTGCCTTAGGAATTTACATAGTTTTTAGCTCATCGTTAAATTAGTCTAAAAATGTGTATTTCTGGTTAGAAAAATGTGTCCTCTTCGAATGAATGTTTGGCTACCTTGGAACGTCTCTTATTCACCACGTTCATTGCAGTTCCAGACTGACTCACTTCTGACATTGACTGGACAGTGGACATTCTGAACGTTGTTGATGTTGTTGATGTTCGACCTCCTCAATTTGTTACAAATTGTTTTGAACTATCACAGCCCCTTACATAACAGTTCTTGTGTGTGTGTGTGTGTGTGTGCTTATGGCATTTGTCAGTGTGTGTGTGTGTGTCCCATTTCATCTGTCTGTCAAAACATCAGCCTTGTTGCTCTCCAAAGCTCCATACAATATCTTGAGTCACGCACTTCTATTCAACCACCTCTAAACTCTGCTCTATAGTTGTATAACACCCCCGCCCCCGCTCCCCCCTCTCTCTCTCTCTCTTTCTCTCTCTCGCTGTCAGTCAACCTCATAACTGGTATGCGTTATATGCGCCATAAATAGGTCTGTTTGTGCCAAACAGACCACCGTCAAGCCGCTGCTTGTGGAAATCGTCAGTACACTGTGATCAGCCACAGTTAATGCTAAAGACACACTGACTTCTGACAGGCCCATATAGGCTGATCAGGTCCCACTGTGTTGTGCAGGACACACAACAGGCCTTAGCTTTCAGATGCAGCAACAAGTGCTTATAATGAATCAATAGAAACTACATTATCATTGTAGGTCATGAATATGCATTTTTGATCCGCATATATATTGTGATGTATGTTCTCGAAGGTGCCAAATGGGGTCACAACTTTGAATTGCAATCATTACATTCTTGCGAGCTGTGAGAAGACACGAGCGGGGAGGGCGGGCGGCTCGTAGTGATGGCTTAAGTCCTAAATCCATCAGAAAATGGTTCTGTCAGACATTGCTTCCCCTCTTCAACAACCAATCCTGAGTTGCAGAGCAGAGCTCATCCCTGGGCTGATCCAGGCAGCTTCTCGGGGGGTTTGTCGTGTAATTGTGTTGCGCTGAGAGGGAACAACACATGGCTGTGACATCATGTCGTAACGGGGGTGAATGTGCTTCCAGATCCTCTCCCGACCCTGCCCACACACGCACGCACGCACGCACGCACGCACGCACGTACGCACACGCACGCACGCACGCACAAACCTCCACTTTGACTTCCATTACTCTGAGACACTTTGAGTGTCTTTTTCCCTGACAAGAGGAGACAGGAAGTGAACTAGTAATAGGGTGACACGGTCAGAAAGTCAGAGAGAAAGAGAGAGGGAGAGAGAGAGAGAGACAGAGAGAGATGGAGACACTACCTGTAAGGGAAAGAGGGCTGTATACACACAGTGACAGACATGTTTTTGGCCCGGAAGCTTCTATCAAGGCTTTTTCTTTGTTGCTGCTGGTGGTTTAGAGGAGAAAGCCCACTGGGTCTTCACAAGCTTATCTGATTGGAGCAACCCCAGCCAGCCTTTCTCTTTTTTGGGCTGGGGGTGGACTTGTGGGGGTGTAAACACCGAATAGTCAAATCAAAGGAGTGAAACCCTTGAGGGGGGGTGGGGGGGTGGTGGTGGTGGTGGGGGGGGGTTGAATCACAGAGTTGCGCTGAGTCACAGTTACCATGTTATCTCCCCCGCTACCACTGTAAACATCACAAAAGTGGAAATGGAATGTATAGGAATTGTTTGTTGTGTGTGTTGTACTCTCTCCGACATAGCTGCATGCATGGGCGCCAGCCTCAAAACTACCAGCTCTTTGCTCAAAATGATGGGCTTTTTTTTTTTGCCAAAAGTATTTCGGAGGTTCTCTTTTAAGACGCAGCTCAGTGAGTTGAGTTGGCAACCCTTCCCTAATTTTCTGGAGGAAGAGAGTGCCTCTTTTCCACTTGTTTATCATCACGATGATCCGCTCCTCTCACTCACCCTCTCTCTCGCTCTCTCTCTCTCTGGGTCTCTGGTTGTCTTCTCTCAGTGCGACACATACAAAATTGAAACTGTTCATGCGCTTGTGCACACTGATGCAATGCATAGAGAGCGAGGGGAAAGAAGAAGAAAAAAATAAATAAAAGGAGCGATGCTTGGAGAGAAACATCAGTGGATCCTTTTGAAAAGCCAACAATGTTAAGGGTAAGAAAATAACAGTAACAAAATGTAGACGCTGTTGTCACTCTGTTTGTTTTCGGTGTCAGTATTCAGAAAAAGCATCAGAGCGCCCACCATGCGGTATGAACAGAACGTACAGTACAGAACACGTTAGATGCTTCCCATGGGAGTTCGGTACAGAAAAACAACATATCACAACAGTTTTCCCAGAGTCGCTGTGATTTTCCCACATCCTCGCCAGGCAGTCCTTAACAACACCTCATAGTATATAATGGGGTATATATTACAAACAGATATTGGATAAAAGTGGAACCAGGATGGGAGAAAAAACCTGCAAGTAAGTCATTACATGTACTGTATCTGGCTCAGTACATGATCACATTATGTCAACCTGAATCAATCTCTCAATCAATAGAATTGTATTTATATAGCTATTTTCGTACATGTTGTGAATGCAATGCGCTTTACAAAAATACAAATAAAAACCGTTCAAATAATACAATATGGTAAAGTATGAAGTCGTATAAGCATATACAGAGTACAAAACAAAGTTTGCATCGAGAATAGGGGACTGTTGATAATGGTGGACATCCTCATGTTTAGGAAGCATACGCTAGCATGCATTATACTTCTGTGTGTGCTCTCACTCTCTCTGCCATTCTCTCTCTCATTCTCTCTCTCTCTCTCTGAGGAAGTGAGTGATGTGGCCCCCGAGCCCAGACATCTCTGATGACAGAGCAGATAGAGGCGACTCTCGACACACACACACACACACACACACACACACACACACACACACACACATTTTAACCATTTATTTATGTCCACATAGAAAAAAGACATACAGGGACACAAATACTAACGTTGCAGTTACTACACAATCACAATTCATGGACCAGCGGCATAACTTTCTTTTTTTTACACATTTCAGGGGTACAAGTAGCAGCGTCGCCGCCATATATGGCGGCTGCCAATTACAGCAGAGACAGAGCAGTACTTTGCACACACACACACACACACACGCACACACACATACACACACACACACACACACACACACACACACACACACATACACACCTGCAGCTGACTAGAGATCAGCAGCACAATCTTCTGTTTTGGGTTTCCAGTGGAACGGTGTTACGGATTGGGGTCGCACTCCTCAATGCGGCCTCTAGGTGTCTCCCTCCTCTAGCCGTCCACTGTGCCGCGGCCGCCTCACTCACAGACTGACCACCTGCACCTGTGTGTAATTGTCACTGATGCTTTATGTACCCGCCCTTCCCTTCACTCCCTGCTGAGTCCTCACCGTGTGTTCAACATCTGTTGGTCACTTCGAGAACGGAAGCTGAGTACTGTTTTTGGAGACTGTTCTCCCCCCCTTTGTTTTCGATCTTAAGGCTGTGTTTGTATCCTGTTTTGTCTGCATTTTATTAAGTAGTTATCCTTTTGTTTGGTATCGTTTCCCACTAGTCTGCCTTCCTTTATCTGCACCGCACCTGGGTCCACTTACTATAACAAAACCGAAAAGGGAATGTGAAAAGGGAATGTGCCAGGAATTCCAATGCTAAACCCTCGGTTTGGGCCGTTCTCAAAGCGATCTAGCATTCATCTCCTGATTATCGCCTTGCCAAACGGTGGTTCTGTTTCTTCTCGACCCACAACTCGTCAGACCATCGATGGAACGCTCCACAAGTGACCACAACCACAACCTGACCACATGACATCAGCCTTGTGTTTGTGTTACTAATGAGATGCAGAGCCAGACACGTACGTAGGCTCCCCAGTTTGCTTCATAACACAAGAGATGGGGCTGTGGTTTCTCAAAGCCTGACCATGCATCCAGCTTCATGACCTACCCACGTCCATGAGGACAGCTTCATGCCCTACCCACGTCCATGCATCCAGCTTCATGTCCTACCCACGTCCATGCATCCAGCTTCATGTCCTACCCTCGTCCACGAGGACAGCTTCCTGTCCTACCCACGTCCATGCATCCAGCTTCCTGTCCTACCCACGTCCATGAGGACAGCTTCATGTCCTACCCACGTCCATGAGGACAGCTTCATGTCCTAACCACGTCCACGAGGACAGCTTCATGTCCTAACCACGTCCATGAGGGCAGCTTCATGCTCTACCCACGTCCATGCATCCAGCTTCATGTCCTACCCACGTCCATGAGGACAGCTTCATGCTCTACCCTCGTCCATGCATCCAGCTTCATGTCCTACCCTCGTCCATGAGGACAGCTTCATGCTCTACCCACGTCCATGCATCCAGCTTCATGTCCTACCCACGTCCATGAGGGCAGCTTCATGCTCTACCCACGTCCATGCATCCAGCTTCATGTCCTACCCTCGTCCATGAGGACAGCTTCATGACCTACCCACGTCCATGAGGACAGCTTCATGCTCTACCCACGTCCATGCATCCAGCTTCATGTCCTACCCACGTCCATGAGGGCAGCTTCATGCTCTACCCACGTCCATGCATCCAGCTTCATGTCCTACCCTCGTCCATGAGGACAGCTTCATGTCCTACCCTCGTCCATGAGGACAGCTTCATGTCCTACCCACGTCCATGAGGACAGCTTCATGCCCTACCCACGACCATGAGGGCAGCTTCATGTCCTACCCACGTCCATGCATCTAGCTTCATGTCCTACCCTCGTCCATGAGGACAGCTTCATGACCTACCCACGTCCATGCATCCAGCTTCCTGCCCTACCCACGTCCATGAGGACAGCTTCATGTCCTACCCACGTCCACGAGGACAGCTTCATGTCCTACCCACGTCCACGAGGACAGCTTCATGTCCTACCCACGTCCATGAGGACAGCTTAATGTCCTACCCACGTCCATGAGGACAGCTTCCTGTCCTACCCACGTCCATGAGGACAGCTTCATATCCTACCCACGTCCACGAGGACAGCTTCCTGTCCTACCCACGTCCATGAGGACAGCTTCCTGCCCTACCCTCGTCCATGCCTCCAGCTTCATGTCCTACCCTCGTCCATGAGTACAGCTTCCTGCCCTACCCTCGTCCATGCCTCCAGCTTCATGTCCTACCCACGTCCATGAGGACAGCTTCATGTCCTACCCACGTCCATGAGGACAGCTTCATGTCCTACCCTCGTCCATGAGGGCAGCTTCATGTCCTACCCTCGTCCATGAGGACAGCTTATTGCTTCAGTACCAGTTGTTGGAGCCCCTGAGGCCAACAGTGAAACAAGGGACATCATTCAAAGTTAGGAATCTCAGAGTTAGTTAATGTGTATGTGTATACATTTTTACATTACATTTTTGACATTTAGCAGACACCTTATTCCAAAGCGACTTACAATCAATATATGGCAATTGTGTAGCTCAACTAAGAGCTGTGTTTAGTGCTGTTCAACACAAGATAGACACACTGGCTTGCTAGGGTGTGGCTGAGGTCTTAAGGGTATGGCTGATGTATCTAAGAACATACAGAAGTGCAAATGATGTTATCATTAAGGTATCATTTTATAGGATTTATAGGTTTCAGGTCAAACATGTTGGCTGATGTTTAAATCGTAGAATTTGTATTAAAGCCACAGTCTATAATTGTCCCAGTAACTCCAAATAGTATAAAGTGTAAGCTAATAGTTCACCTGGGCCCCTCCCATTGATTCATGTTAATGTATTTAATAATCAGAATGAAATGTAGCATACTACTTCTCACACTTCTCATGTTTATGCATCTAAGCTGGATATTAGTATACACTCCATACACTTTCGATTATTTATTTATTTTCGCTTACACGCTTCACTTTTCCCCAAAATGATATCTGTTTAACAATTAATTAAGTTCAGTGCATAGCCTTAGTAGCATTTACCCTGCAGTTTCCCCTAGTCCCCAACAGAGGGCAGTCTCACCATAGAGTGAGTCCATGTGTGAGTGAATGACTGGCCCTCATTTTGACTGACAGCCATGTTGTTGCATGCTTGTGGAAAGAAGGCCGAGCTAGACTCCCAGATGTAAAGAGCTCAAATGGCATTTGGAAAAGTTTGTTATTTTCGTCCTTCTTCTTCTTCTTTTTTTTCTTTCTTTTTTTAAAACATTACATTAGAGAAAAGGACTTGAAATGTATTCTGTCTAAACTATCTAAACTGTTTCTCTGGAGAAACCTGTTGAATCGATGGTGTCTCTGCTCTTGATTGAAAGTGTGTGTGTGTGTGTGTGTGTGTGTGTGTGTGTGTGTGTGTGTGTGTGTGTGTGTGTGTGCGTGCGTGTGTGTGTGTGTGTGTGTGTGTGTATGTGTGTGTGTCTGAAGGCAAGAGTGTGTAAATGGCCCTGGTACCAGTTGAGGGGACTCTAGAGAGAGAGAGAGATACTGAGACAGAGACCGAAAGAAAGAAAGAAAGAAAGAAAGAAAGAAAGAGAGAGAAATACAGAGAGATAAAGAACGAAAGGAAGAGAGACAGAGAATTAATGAAAAAAGATGAAGAAAGAGAGAGCGAGAGAGAGAGAGAGTGAGAGAGAGCGAGAGAGAGAGAGAGAGAGAGAGAGAGAGAGAGAGAGAGTACTCCTGTCTCCTCCTGTCGTGGGTGAGGCGGGAGGGAGGCAGAGGGCTGCAGGGCATGTTGTGGGGTGTGTGGCGTCAAGGCTAGGGAGAGAGAGAAGGCCCAAGGCAAGAGAGACAAAGCCTCAGGCCCCACGCTGGAGACGCAGACCAGCACTGGAAACACATGACCAACGCCACTACTTCCTGCTTATTTACCTCAGAACATTTGTTATTGTACTGTTATGTATGAAGACATTGCATTTGACCTCCAGTTTTCATCTAATCTAATACAATAACTGTCGAATCATTTCCATATTTTATTTATCGATATGGATAATACAGTATAACAATATGGTTTATTGGTTGTTTGCGTCTGTTATCGTAAGAGTAACAATATTGACTTTTCCATCTAGACTTTCAGGGTTTTTTAGTGTTAGTCAAACGCTCAGTGGTTTACATTGACACACCACCTAGAAGCACCTGGCGAGCTGAGGGATGTGGTTGTCATGGGAACTAGTCAGGCAGTGGTAGTGGAGTGGCGAGACGTTAAGAAGGTAAGACAAACTGTCAGTCGGAGAGGTCTGCTCGACTGTGAACGCTTTCACAGCCTCAGCGAGGTCCGGTGTTTCAAGCAGGGAGTTTCTCTCTCTCTCTCTCTCTCTCTCACTCTCTCTTTCTTCCGCTCTCTCTCTCTCTCTCTCTCTCTCTCTCTCTCTCTCTCTCTCTCTCTCTCTCTCTCTCTCTCTCTCTCTCTCCCTTTGCTCTGTCCTCCTCTCGGCTTTTCCCCTGTGTACCGAATCTGAGACAGTTGCCGTGGTAACAAGCCCATGAGACAGAATAGAAGGGAACCTCACAGTGGAATACCAGTGTTTAATCATTTGGATTCTCGAATGTCCGTTGGAAGGGATAGAATCCCCCCCGGACACGCAGCATGCACTGTCCATGGTGGGCATTTGACGGTTTTGTTTGGGTTAAAGAAGTGAATACAGAGAGGAGAGCGAAAAACCTTGTACTGTGTGTGTGTGTGTGTGTAGGTGTGTGTGTGTGTGTGTGTTTTGCTTGGACTTTTGTGGTTGAAGTTGAAAAAGTGACACGATTGATGACATGCTATGTTCTATGTACTGTACAATTGATGTCGGCCTTCAAAGACAAAATGACATTGTTTAATGTTCTGGAAACAACAACACTGGACAAGAGAAAAGTTTTGGGACACGAGCTAAAGTCGCCAAAGGAAGAAGTGCATCTTCTTCTGTATATTCAAAGGGGCCATTTTAAATGGAGAGTTATTTAAATGTATGCAACTTCTTCTTTGCTCATGTAATGGCTGTCCTGTGGATGTGTGCCTCCAGGCCTCTATCCTGGACCACAGCTGAATATACAGTACACATACATGATTATTGACCTCTAAAACTATATATACTCAATTACTTTCTGAGGGGAAAATGTGAGACACATACGTACACAAGAAAGCCTGCACAGCTAGTAACCCCCTATGTGGCCATTCTCCTGTATACCTTTTCGTCAGTAATATATAGCCCTTTTATGTGGAGCCAAGAGTGTGTTGACCTGTGTAGAAGCATTAATTAAAATGGGAACACAGACATGGAAGGGCATTAAGAATGCAGGAACAAGTTTAACCCCTTAACCCCCACCACCCACCCCCCTTTCTCTCCTGTGAGCTACGATTGTAGTTACATAATATCAACGTTGTGTGTGCGTGTGAGTGTGTGTGTGTGTGTGTGTGTGTGTGTGAGTGTGTGTGTCTGGGTGTGTGTGTACATGTGTGTGTATCTGTGTGTGAGTGAGTGTGTGTGTGTGTGTGTGTGTGTACATTACATATTAATGTAGTGCATGTTATTGTACTACAGGCCCAGTAGTGCCAGAGAGAGGAGAAGAAGAGGGAGGCAGCAGTGGTGTGACAGGAGCTCGATACTGCAGATGGATGAAGCACACTAGTGCATGTGCACACACGCATGCATTCAAATACATACGTATGTGCACACTCACACACATGCATGCACACGCACACAGTTTGTACATACAGTGTGTACATACAGTTTGCTCACACACACACACACACACACAGACACACACACACACACACACAAGTTGAGGGAAGGAGACCTTATTAGTATTAGTATTTCACATTGGTCATGTGACCTGTCACTCAGCCGGTTAAATACTTTGTGAGTTTGTGCATCAGGGACACAGTCAGCAGCGCTACCAGACATTGGAATAATGAGCATCGCCGAAATGTATATGAGGCTCTATGGGACTAAACGTATTGCAATTGTGCAGCTAAATTAGATGTTTAATGCAGCCATGCAAATGCATCGGGAAGCACATTATACTCTTCATTAAAGTCAATATACAGTCCGATAGAAGATAAGTGACCATATCCTATCGGAACTGAGAGTAGAGCATCGGCACCACAGTCTACAGTGGGTAACACTTCCTCCGATGTGCAAGCAAACCTCTGAGACTCAGCCAAGGTGGCAGCTAACATATTCAACAGTAGCTGAGTAGCTATTCAAACTGTGTCTGCGCTGTCAACACATAACAGAAGTTTCCTGCACAAACTCCCCGTTATGCTTTTCTTCTCTCGTTCCGCACCTGGACAGAGACAAACGGCTCTCTGCTGTTTCTTCCTGAGTAATGGCGCATGTGTCACCCTGCCAGACATGCTCACGCTTCACACCGTGAGAAATACCATCATTGGCTGAAGGAGCACAGGAAAGGAGAAATGGCGACGAGCCACTGTCACGTCAAGCTATTCGTTCATGGCCAACCTTTCAAAGGCTATCGGGGAACACATGCCATAATATACAGTACATCCGAGGTAGCAAAGCAGGAGAATGAATAGCTTTTGGAGAAAAAAGAAAAAGAAAAACTGGTGAAAATAAATTAATAATAAAAAAAAGACTTTCGATTTTTCGAAACACACAGAGGAAGATGGAACTGGAAAAGGTGATTTGTCAAGGCTCGTTTAGGATGAAACACCCATCTTGTTTTTCGCTGGCAAAAGGTAGTGGCGCTTATTAGATGATGTGTTTATTAATTGTTTGATAGGTGTGTTTATATTGGGATAATCCCCTGTGTTTACAACAAAGCCTAGCTCCTAATTAGACTCCGGTAATCACTCCAAAGCACACGCTCGTGCCAATCAATCAATCAAACGGAAAAACGTAAATAAAGGTAAGAGAGAATGAGAAGCGCCGTGTGGATTTGTTTTGTTCAGCTTACATGTAAGCCTAACCACATTAGACACGCTCACCCTCAAAGTGATCTCTCTCTCTCTCTCTCTCACTCTCTCTCTCTCTCTCTCTCTCTCTCTCTCTCTCTCTCTCTCTCTCTCTCTTGCTCTCTCTCTCTCTCTCTCTCTTTCAATTAAATCCAATTTAAATCTTTATTGGCATGAACAAAAGACATGTTTTCAAGACATCACAAACAATCATAAAATAGAACAAAAAACAAAACAAATATCTATTCAACAAACTACCGGAATGAGTAACAATTGACTTATACAAGACGGAAAGCTTGGTGTTAATTGTCTCCCGACACTTTTAAGTCAAGGTATGCCTCTATGCAACACGCTCAATGTGTTTACATATGCAGCGATTATCTTGGTGAGTATAATTCCCCCATACAGTGGTTTGATTTCTATGCAAAGCCTCCTCAGGTTAACCTATGGCAAACAAGGCCTTTGAACACACTGTACTGGAACACAATCGATAGCACAGTAAATGTGCTCTGAGTCGCCCGCTGTCTTTTGTTCAGTTTTCACATACTTTATGCTCTGCTCCAGAGGTAGTCCACAGCGGTACCACCGGCCCACACTCACACAAGCTTTCTCCTCAGTCCGGGCACTGTTAACAACACTGTTAGTGCCCCTGTGACCTCCTCTGTTTGGAATGAGGAATGCTAACCCTCCTCCTCCCAGTTCTGCCTCCACCAGCCTCCACCCGCCTCCACCAGCCTCCCCCAGCCTCCACCAGCCTCCACCAGCCTCCACCCGCCTCCACCCGCCTCCACCAGCCTCCACCAGCCTCCTCCCGCCTCCACCAGCCTCCCCCAGCCTCCACCAGCCTCCACCAGCCTCCTCCCGCCTCCACCAGCCTCCACCAGCCTCCTCCCGCCTCCACCAGCCTCCCCCAGCCTCTACCAGCCTCCACCTGCCTCCACCAGCCTCCACCAGCCTCCACCAGCCTCCACCAGCCTCCACCAGCCTCCACCAGCCTCCACCAGCCTCCACCAGCCTCCACTGCTCCTTTGTTGTACCTGTTCATAAACGCACTGCTTGTTAAACCTATAAGCACATTTTAAAACCTCCTATTAAAAGGGTTTATGGTTAAACATCTGTTTGTTATTCAGGATATCCCCCCCCCCCCACACACATGGTGACATGGCTAAGTAGTTTAGGATCGCGTAAATATGATCGTGAAAATGTGTGCTTGCATAAGCGAAATTGGAAGACAAGGAGATTGCGTCAAAATTATGTTTCTTCAAAACACAGCATTGCTGGGGTTTCCTTCCTGCCTTCCTTCCCTCCTTCCTTCCTTCCTTCCTTCCTTCCTTCCCTCCTTCCTTCCTATGTCCACCCTTCTCCCCTCCTTCCACTACCAGGAACCACTGACAAAGGCCCCTAATCTTGTGTTACCTAATTAATTTCTCTCCCGATGAAATTGATTTTCTGCCCGACAATAATTTGCCCTGGTTAATCTGGCCCTTTCTCCTCTCTACGACTAAACATCCTGACGCCGTTCCAGGGGCGATGCAATCGTGGCGCATTTCTCCTCCAGCCCCTGATAGTTAAGTTATCTGAAGAGTAATGCAGCTACATGTGAATATTAGCCAGACAAAATAGAGGATATGAGTATTGATTCTCAGAAGTAGATGTTTATTATTATTATTATTATCATGGGTTTCTGTGGCAAGCTGCCTCTTTCTCACTTGCAGGATGCTGCAAATGGAGGGACAGTGGATGGATGGAAAACAAGACAATTATCATCTAACTACAAACAAAATGGCACCCTAGGTAGCCAATTATCACTCTCTCTCTGGTTGTTATGTTGTGTGCGTTTACAGGTGTGACTCAGTGGGCTCATGTACAGCCGCTAGTTATCAATGTTGATGATACATGATGAACTTCTACAAGTTCTACAAAGTACACTTTCCTCTCCACATAATTGCTTATTTTCCTTATTTATTTAGTGGCACAGAATTGTAAATTGTTTTCTTTTCTATCTATGCTCAGAACCATTCAATATTTCAATTCAAAAGCCCCTTACCCACAATGCACTTCACCTCACCCAGGGGTCTGACCTCTGATCGGGCGGTTATGCTGATCAATAACTTTAATTTACTCAGCCCTTTGATCCGCACACCAAGCTTTTCAAACTGCCTCGTTCAAAATTAGAATTATCATTGGACTGATACAAAACGTGGGTTTAAACACACAGCTTGGAAGTGCTTTTTGTGTAGGAAGAAAAGTGCTTTGTGTAAGCCAGACTAGTTAAGTCTTTCTTGATGGTTTGACCTCAGAATCCTACCTTGATTGAAGCCTTACAGTATAGCTCTATCAGTCTGGGCATCGTGAAGTCATCTCACTTGAATGCATTATCTAACACACCGCACAAGAAAGACAGATCTTGAACTTGGATTAGCTGGCGCTTGTGGAATGAATGGAGGGTTTCAGAGGATTATGTTGCCTTGGGGAACGTAGGAGCTTGTGGCTGTGTGTGTGCACAGCATTTGTCATCTGCCCCCTTGGTGTTGTTGTTCATAGTTCATAGATGATGGGACACTTACATTGTAAAGTTCATTCAAAGAGCTCTAACAGTAAATAGATAGTTGTTTTTCACCTAACATGAATCCAATTAGAAAAAGCATCGATTGGAAAAACAGTCCATTTACAAAACAGATATTTTTTCTAACAGAATACAAACATGCAATGGCACTAAAAAAACACACAAAAAAATGATCAGGGATGGAGAACATAAAACTCTAATCTCTTTGTCTGACCAAGACCCAGTCACTTGGACACACTGACACTCCGTGTAGAGCATCCGTGTAGTGCATAACAGGGTAATTGACCAGTACGATCAAGTCAAGCAAGAAAGTGAGTCTATTTGAACCCTCTTATCTCTTGACATGGCTGCAGTAAATCGTATCCGTCCATTTCCTGTTCCTTCTTCCTCTGTCTCTTCAGCACATTTTGACCCCTTCCACTACAAGCTCCCCACTCCTTTTATTCCAAAAATGTTGCTATTGTTTTAACAGTCCAATAGTGAGTCCTGCCCATTTTAAACCCTGTCCCTTTTCATCTGTCCCTATATGAGTTTGTAATAGTTGTCATGGGTGATAAAGTTGTATTGTTTATAGTGTGTATTCAATGAGCAGATTTCCGTCCATGGTGTCATGTTTGGTTTGTTTACCAAATATGAACAAGTGGGAGGCAGAGAGCGCCTGACATCTGTTTTTCACCGATTGGGAAGCTCTCAAGTGCACAAACTAATTCAGGGACAATAGAAAAAACAACACATTTAAATAGCTATAATTAAAGTGTGAAAACAAATGAACAGAATAGGGGGAATAAAAAACACACACTTTATTAAAAGTGTGGAAGAGGGACAGGCAACATGCAGGCTTGTGTTTTTAAAGATAATTTTAGCCCAGAATTGTGAGCAGAAGAAATACTACTAAATCATTTCAGAAATAAGTGGTGACAGGTGAAAGATAGAAAGACAGAGCAGAAGGGAAACCGCCTATACACTTAAAGTCTTATAGTATAGTATAGTCAGTCCCAGTAATTACTGTATGTATCAGTCCATAGGTACAACTTATTGTGTACTCAAATAAACCTTTACATGAAGTTGTAACCCCTTTATATCATCAGATAGCTTTTCCTTTTAAGACAACAACAACAACAACAACAATAATGATGCTAATTATTTAGCCATTTAGCTGTCGCGTTTATCCAAAGCAACTTACATTGCAGTGAGTACATACATTTTTCAGTAAATATGGTCCCAGCAGAATTGAACCCACAACCTAAGCATTCTTAGCATCATGCTCTACCAGCTAAGCTACAGAGGACCACCAATTACTTACAAACAACTGGAAGAAAACATTGCGGAGCAGAGGCAACTCTTCCTTTTCAGTCGTTTCTTTAACACAGGATATCCCTGCCGACCCCGGTTAACCTTGAGTGTTGTGTGAACTAACTGATTGCTACTGAAGTCAAATGCTTTGTAATCTACACACACGCTATCAACCACTGAATGTGGACCCTTGGTTTCCCATTTATTCAGAATAAAGGTATCAATCCCAAAGCCTGATTCAACACGTCATTAATACGGCGAAGAGGCCAAGGCAACTACTCTCTCTTAGTGAAAAGAAATGCAATCTGCCAAAAGAAACCACTCATCTGTAATGTTATTCCACACACACACACACACACACACACACACACACACACACACACACACACACACCACTATAATCATACTGATGAGCCTTTTTTGATGAGGTTAGGATTAAGAGGATTCAGGAGGCCAAGAAGAAGAAGACACACTGGCCATTTGTTTCTTTTTTTTCTTTGATGAACAATGATACCGGTGAGACTTTGTGCAATCACAATTTCAAAAACCAGTGACCCAGTTATTTTAATTGCTTAATTTCAAATGCAATGACGAAAAGCTAAATACTGACTGCAGCTGTCTGGCACTCCTCTATGATTGTCTCTGAGCTTCCATATGCAATAGGTGACATCTGACACATCACGATTAATACATTAGAAATATTCAAATCTTGTTCGAAAAGGTATTCAGTGACAAATCAAGCAAGTTATTCAGTCTCTGAATAGCTTAAAATGGAAGAATAAAAGATGCCATATGTCCATACATTACATGACCTCCTTGACCTGATACAGTCGACCACAATATTCTCATAGACAGACTACATAAGTGTGTTGGCCTCTGTGGCACTGCACTGGTTTAAGTCTTACCTCACAGGTAGAGAATTCTTTGTTGCCCAGTTCTTAGAACACTCTTCTAAGAACTATAAAATCAACTGTGGAGTACCACAAGGCTCATCCTAGGTCCAGTCCTCTTTAGTAGGTACAGTATGCTGCCCCTTGGCAGTGTCATCAGGCGACAGGGCATCTTGCTGTATCTCCTCATGACACAAAGCCTATTGATGCCCTCCAAAAGTGTATTTTAGGCATTAATAATTGGATGGCTCAGAACTTCCTTCAGCTAAACCAGGACAAAGCAGAGGTACTCATCATTGGAGCATAGGCACTGAGAGAGAAATTGAACTCTAAATTGAAGTCCCAGGCACCAGGCCAAAAACCGAGGTGTCATCATAGATTCCAATTGAACGTGCGATGCCCCCATCAGGGATGTGACCAACTCTGCCTTTTATCACTTAAAAATATGGCCAGCGTGCGTCTGTTTCTCTGCTTCTCTCCCAGGCCAATACTGAGGGACTACTGCACGTATTTATCACTAGCAGGCCTATTGGACTATTGTAATGCTCTCCTTTCTGATCTACCAAAAAAAGCCATAGATCAACTCCAACTTATACACAATTCAGCTGCTCGTGTTTTAACACTAGAACAGCCATGGGTGCGGTCATTTGACCCTGTGAGTAAACATTTTTTAAAATCTTTGCACTCGATCAAATTTCAGGACCCTCCTTTCATGACTTTTCCTAGATATGTGCATTCTACCACCCAGTATTGTTACATTTTCAGGATAAGCTAATATAAGGCTACTTTACAAGACGGCCAATTAGTGGTGGTTGTGTGTAAATAGCAGCTTGACCCCCGAGGCGGCTCTTATAGTAGGTACAATAGGCACGGCTGTTCTAGTCTTAACCAGGACCAGAAGGAGAGCATACATTAGACGTGTTTTAAAATCGCTGCACTGGCTACCTGTTAGCTGTCGCATTGATTTTAAGATTCTCTTATTGGTTTACAAAACACTAATGGTCTCGCTCCCGACCACATGTCTGCAGGGTCGTATTAAATAGATAGTATGTACAAGGCAGACTGTATTGTGTTGTTTTTGTGTTGTTGTAGAGGAATCATCCTCAGGAAAATCACCTGCCTCTGCCGCCGACTAGTCATTGTTCTGCTCAGCGGCAGCGAGTGTTGCAATTGCAGCCGGTCATTGAGGCTGGCTTGTGGGCTTTGAAGGGTCAAAGAGAAACTTGTGAAAAGCCTCTCTCTGTCGTTTTCTTTCTTCCTCTTCATTTTCCTTCTTTTTTTTTTGCGTTTGCTGCACTCGAAAGCTTACCGAAAGGCTGCTAAAAGTCAGCTTACAGTATACGTCGCTGCTGCTAACATACAGTGATGATCTCCACTGAACCGCTGGAAATATTATGTTTCCTGCACATTGGCGGTAAAGTGACCTTGTGTATGTTTAAAAACTAAATCAATTTATAAACATTTAAATAAAGTTTTAGATCGGAATTTTAGATACATGTTTAACATTATTTAGGCAGTTGATGTTCTTTACCCCTCTCTGTCTGGACCCCCTAGTGGCGAGGAGGCCCTAGGCATGTGCCGATGCCTCGATCTGGCCCTGCATGCCTGACATGGTTTTAAGATATGTACCCACTAGATCCCTCAGGTCCTCTGGTAGCGATCTCTTGGCTGTTCCAAGGGTTCGGTCTAAGACCCATGGTGAGGCCACTTTTGCCACTAAGGCCCCAGACTAATGAACGGCTTGCCAGATGACTTGAGGGTGGTAGAGAGTGTGGATATCTTTTAAAGAAAGCTTAAAATACACCTTAGAATACAACTTGCACTTTTACTCATATTTCTTATCTCCTATTTCTTGTTTTATCCCTGGTTTTATTGTGTTGTATGTTATCTATTTCTATTTCTATACCTCCTATTTCTTGTTTTATTCCTGGTTTTATTTACTATTGTTGTTTTTTTTGCTTAGCACTTGGAGTTGCATTCATTGTATGACGTGTACAGTTTGATTGATTGATTAATGGCCTATTATCGGTATATGACACACATAACAAGCTGTTGTTGTGATTGTGGGGAATCCTAACGAATGTCAGTGATCCAGAGACGCATCTCCATTTCAGATCACACCATTTTAAAGCACCTTATAGTTCTCCCCCCTGTCACATGACTCCCCAACCCTCCTCTACCGCGGGTTGTTTATGTTCTCTGCAGGCCTCTTGGAAATGAAATGTTGAGGTTATGTAATGAAATGCCCCCCCCCGCCCCCCTGCACTTTAGACCGAATCAATGATGCCCTGAATCAATGATGTCCTATAGTACCCCCATCTGGGTATGTACTGTACTCTACACTACAGTAATAGTAGTGTCTGCGTCATGCAGGAGTTGTGACACCAGCTCTAAAGGTAAAACAATTATTCCCACACGTGAGTGTTTAATTATAGTATTTCCTTATTATATTATTATTTCCAGTTTCCATTTCTGTTACGGTACAATACATGTCTCTGTTCTGGATCTGCAGCGCAACATGACTTAGACAATGTAGCTTAACGATTAAGATTACATTTTGAGTTTGAAAGGATGAAAGAAAGCTTAAAGAGTGACTTTTTTTGTTTGTAGTTCTTATTTTCCATTCACCATCATGTGTTTGCATACATGATTCTCTTGCTCTCTCTTAACCGAGGTCAGTTGGGCGGTTCGATGCTAAACAACTTACACATCATGTTCTAATGCCAAATCTCCCAGGATGTAGGAGGGGAAATAAAGCTCCTTTGTCTGGGCGTCAACAACAAGGCCTTTAAAGCAAAGAATTACAGTGATGTTTCAACACACAGAGTTAATGAGTGCTGTAGCACAGTTCTCTCTGCTCAAGATAAACGGTGGGGGTGGGGGTGCAGGGGGGCGGGGGTTATCGTTAATGGAAATAAAAGGGGTTTACGTTGAGGCTGTAGGGGCACGGCACGGCCGAGGAGAAAAAATCCAACAAGCTTATGGCTCATGTCAGTGGCATTTACAGGAAACACACTCTTCTCATCCATCTGCCTCTCCCCTCCTCTCCCCCCTCTCCTTCCCTTCCCACTATCCCTCTGTCTTTGACACTGTCTCTTCCTTTGTGAGAATCTCCTTGCCTATCTCCCTTTACTAAGTGAATGAACATATGATTTAGGCATGTACTTTACATGATGAACATATGATTTGTTGGCATAATATGTGAAATGTAGAGATTGTAGAGATTGTCACAACAATTATACCGTTAGGGGTTAAATCACAACACAATTATGAACATGTAACATGCTCTATATACACAGTATATACCACTGTAATGAGTATTGACATAGGAAGAGGACAGTGAACCCAAGGACTACTGTATTAAGCCACATTTCCATCTTCTCTCTCTCTCTCTCTCTCTCTCTCTCTCTAGCACTTAACTGTGAGGGATTAGAGATTACATCATAGGATGGACACTCCTAGGACCCAAATGGAAGGCGAGAGCACTACCGTCATCATCCATAGGCTCTAAGTGGTGTTTAGGACACAGCCATGTCATCTAGGATGGCACTGCTCTTATGTTCTCAGATAGAGATGATCATAATCACTTCACAATGTGCGCATGAACACGCACATACGCACGCACGCACGCACGCGCACACACACACACACACACACACACACACACACACACACACACACACACACACACACACACACACTCACACACACACACTCACACACACACACACACACACACACACACACACACACACACACACATTAACAGCAATGCTGAAAAAAAAGGTTGCAAAGTGTGTTTGAATCACCCCTGGAAAAAATATAATTAACTAAATGGATGAAGGGAGAAATTAATGTGTACTCACAGATGGTGTGGGGGAGAGAGAGAGAGAGAGAGAGAGAGAGAGAGAGAGAGAGAGAGAGAGAGAGAGAGAGAGAGAGAGAAAGAGAGATGTAGCGTATGGCAGTAGCGCTGTTGTTAGGGACCGGGAGGTCAGGAGGTGGGACCAGGGTGAGAGCTTGGCGGGGGGGTGGGGGGGGGGTAGAGGCGGTGACACGGGGCACTAATGATCTCCATTAGCCAACCTGTACCTGCCAAAGCAGCAGGGTCAGCCAGAGCAGGGGGGCCCAGTACCCAGGCTGACAGCGCCTGTCACAGGCACAGCTACGGTCTGATCCATGAGATCCGGGTGTCTCTTCTTTCTACTCCCTACAGGTGCCTGACCTCTGACCTCTGGACTTCTGCTCCGCCTCCCCAGCTCCTTTTTAAACACTCCCCATCGCCAGCACAGTTAGTCATAAGTTAGCCGCCTCGTCATGCAAACAGGGGAACTTTTAGACTGGAGGGGGTGGGGGGTGGGGGGTGGGGGGTAGAATGAGAGGGACGACTGAGTGAAAGAGATTGAGACAGAGAAAAGAGAGAGATTGAGAGAGAGAGAGAGAGAGAGAGAGAGAGAGAAACATACTGTTGATGGAGAGTGGTGATGATGGAGGGAGAGAAGGTAGAGGTGGATAAGGAGGATGTGTAGTCTTGTGTGTATGACGAGAGGGAAAAACGACTCTGTCCTCCCCCCTGGTCTGTAGCGTGGCGTCTGCGATGCTCTTTGATAACGACGTAAACAATAAGAGAACCGAGAGAAATGGAAGGACATCAAAAAAGTGTCTGGAAATGTACAAACATGTACAAACAAACATGTACTGTAGGTAGTTGAAACTTTATTACGTGTAGGCAGACATGGATATGTGGGGTGCATGTGTATGTACGTACGCAGCAGTATTTATGTGTGTGTGTGTGCTTGTGTGTGCGTGTGCGTGCGTGTGTGTCCGTGCGTGGGTGTGCTTTTGTGAAAGTGTGGGATAGTTGTATCCGATAGGCTGACAGGATGGTAGAGCGCTCCCTTGTTAAATCTGATGCGTAGGTTCTCTCCTCTGCTCATGACCTTGCGTTGGAGCGATGGGAGCGCACGCCCATGTTGGCTAGTTAATTGGTCGATTGAACGCTTATCTCTTCCTTTCGGCACAACACAATCCTATTATTAGTTTGACATGGTGATGACACAGGCCCAGCACTCACATGACATTGTGTGTGTGTCTGTCTGTGTGTGTGTGTGTGTGTGTGCGCGTGTGTGTGCGTGCGTGTGTGCGTGTGGTGATGGGCGGCGAGCTGTATGAGATAGAAGATGAGATATGGAAAAGGTCCGCATGGAGGCAATTCTCAAGTCACACATTTTTTCATATTACGAAAGTTTAAGTGTTGAAGAGCCCACTCAATATAACAAACAACAGTTTTAGGATCACTAAATACTTGGATTCCCTGTATCGCCTGCCTTCTTACTTAGGCTACTGAGTTAGCAATGGCTTGTACTAAATAATGTAAATGATGTAATAATTCAAAAGCAAGGACTGTGTGATCATCTAATTATGTGTAGTTATGTGTTTCTAGCATGTTGATGTTCTATCAGCATGTTGTGATGTGCTAAAACATCAGTGAGACGTTCATAACGATGTTCCTTCTGAGCTGCTAGCTAGTTACCAACGCAATAACCAACGCGTTTGTTTTGATTCACAGCGGGTTTCTCTAGCATTTTGGTTTGAGGTGTACCAACATTCAAATAGGCATATGTTCTTCAACTATTTTCAGATGACTCAATTTCAGATGACACATGACACATCATTTGAAAGCTTACAATCTGCACTTTCGTAATCTGTAAAAAAATTGAAAAATTACCTTACCCTACTTGGGGACTTTTTCACCAGACCCTGGTAAAAGAAAGTGTAAAGAATGTTTGCTAACTACCTGAGCTATTCCTCTCCCTCCGTGTAACCTTGATTCATGTGTGCTGTTGATGTCACATGCTAGATCTTGGCAGAGACGGAACGTGGAAACTTCCGACTGACATGAGCATTTTGATGTACAGATTAAATTATCTTTCTTTCTGAATCATTGATAAAGTACCCTTATGATCCATGCACTGGTCACCCTTATGACCCTTATGATCCATGCACTGTAGCCTGTTATGCGTATCATGCATCATGCTATTGCATCATGGTGCAGAGATGGAGAAAACTGTGAATTTGCCTTTCTTGTACTGTAGGCTACAGTGTGAAATTGACTTTGATTACAGTGAGTTATTACATTTCATTATGGCTGGAGTTACTCTTCGTGGTACATTAAACTAATGCATTCTCTGTTCTTCAAATGTAGGGTATTACCACTGATTGCAATCTACCGTACTGTATATACTTTCAAACAGAGTTACTGATTTGATTTCTCAATTAAACATAGTTGTGTTCGTTAACATTTAATGGACATTCACAATACAGCATGTTATTATCTTTTACAATAAAAACCTGAAAGCCATATCCTTTCTACCTCACTTTCATTCTCCAATAAGCAACATTCAGTCCCTAGTCAGTGTCACTATTGCATTTGTATTGTTTACCTTCTTCAACACAATGCCTTTGTGTTGAATTATTCCATGATACAGCATCTTACAAACAAAATGTGACAGCAGCTGGTGACAGCGGGAACAACTAATCAAAATATTCTGACTTTTATTCTGAAAAAAATGTCAATGAATGTCAACATTGTTGAAAATCAATGACACACACCGCTAGTCAAGCCAAAACCATTGTATTTCGGTTTGACTAGCGAGTGTGTCATTAATTTTCCAACAACAGCTGCCGTCACAAATGGGTGGAGCCTTCATGGTTTCCCAATCCACTTCCTGACTCCTTCTCTACTGTGCTTCCTCTCAGGCTAGCTTGGGGCTGTCAGAGTGCAGGGCTAAGCCCCAGGACCATGCTGGCTTTAGTCAGCGTGTCAGGCTCAGCCTCTGCAGCCCTCAATGACACACTACTGGTTAGGTCAGTACTCACAGCACTGGTAGGTGATCACATCACACCATACTGAGGGAGAGAGAGGGAAGAGAGAGAGAGAGAGAGAGAGAGAGAGAGAGAGAGAGAGAGAGAGAGAGAGAGAGAGAGAGAGAGAGAGAGAGAGGGAGAGAGAGAGAGAGAGCAGGAAACAGAGAAGGGCCAACCACCCCCAGAAAAAGTGACAGTGGGGTTAAACAGACCTTATTAGCTCATTGTCAGGGTGATGTCCAAGACCAGCAGTAGATGGCTCGCTGGCTCAGTGTTAAAGCTCTAACAAGCAACACTTTTGACACATGGACGCCCGACCGGCTCTCTGACTAATGACTCGTGGTAGAGGTGGACAGATATGACACACAGGTAGGTGTGAGAGAGGAAATGATTGGCATATACACACCTATCGGTGTCGAGGCTTGTTGATGGACAATTTGTATTCTGTATGATGACTGTATTCATTTGCTCAACAATTATTCAAGGGGTTGGTGTTTTTTGTACACCTGGAAAATCTACTGTTGTGACTGGTTTAACATGACTGGCATTATTTCCTGTGTCTATCCGGTGAGGTTGACATTGGTATTCACTGTCACATCACCCTGACAATGAGCAGGTGCTAATAAAGTGCCTGCTTAATCCCACTGTCACCATCGCTCCTCACAGCCCAGTGTTACCGGGTGGAATGGCTTGATCATGCCCGTCTTGCCGTCGAAATAACTGGCAAGAGGTCATGAGGATTGTGACATCAAACAAAGGCATGGGGACAGAGAGAGACGGAGCAAGAGAGAGAGAGAGAGAGAGAGAGAGAGAGAGAGAGAGAGAGAGAGAGAGAGAGACAGAGAGAGAGAGACACAGAGAGAGAGACACACAGAGAGAGAGAGACACAAAGAGAGACAGAGAGAGAGAGAGAGACACAGAGAGAGAGACACAAAGAGAGACAGAGACAGAGAGAGACAGAGAGAGAGAGAGAGAGAGAGAAAGAATGCTTTATACTGTAGATTAATCTCTGCCTGCTTTTATCCCTAATGAGATGTTAAAAAAACGACTAGAGGGTTGATCTCAGACAGGCAGTGTGGAGAAATTGACAGATGCAGATGACGGCCTGGATGTATAGCTTTTGCATCTAATTAGTGTTTAGTTTAACAGAAATCAAAGCGAGATGCCTGACATTTTTTTTCTTTTTTTCCTGTTTAGCTCCCAGGATCCCATTTCCCTTTTAATTGTATCAGAGTCATTATCTGAGTGATAAATAAAGGTATGTCATTTCTCCTTGATCCTTGTCACCATGTTTTCCATTAACCAGAGTCAGCCTGGGGGATGTTAAATCACATTGGACTGATGTTACTGTGTACATTATGTTTTCAGATGTCTTTTTAATATGTCTATTTTGATTTTATTCTATTATTCATTAAATTGTCACTTAATTTTTCTGTTGTTGTTGTTTGTGGTGTGAGCTGCTGTGATGCCTTCATTTCCCTCGTGATCAATAAAGTACCTATCTATTCTACAGTATCCATCTATCTATTAACTCTCACTAAATGTGTTTTTTTCCCCCTTTCCTAACACCAGGGGTGTAAATTTCGTTGTTTGGTACCTGTACTGTAGCAATGACAAATAAAGTCCATTCCATTCCATTCCATAGAGTGTACTGTATGGAGGACCATTGTCACACCCACACTCGTTGAAAAGTGGCAAGTACATGAATTACAGTGCACAAGTGTGTGTGTGTGTGTGTGTGTGTGTGTGTGTGTGTGTGTGTGTGTGTGTGTGTGTGTGTGTGTGAGAGAGTCCGTACGTGCGTGTGTCATCACACTGAAACATACCTGGAGTAAAGATAGAACAATGACATAACTGAACACAAAAACATGCACAAGTGAGCAATAGCAGAACGTTGGAAAGGAATATACAATCGGGTGGAAGTGTACATTTTAGGGCAACATATTTCAAGATTCAAGATTCAAGAGAGCTTTATTGTATTATTCACTCACTTACAATGTTTCCAAGAACCCATTAGTTGAGTACCTGGCAATCAACTCGCCCACAGCCACCACACCAACTAAATGCCAGTAGATCAATCAATTAGGTAGACGTGTGTGTGTGTGTGTGTGTGTGTGTTGCATGTTATGTCAAGAATAATAATAATAAATAATAAAGAATAATGATGAGGTGTTTTCTAATTGGCCAAATATATCTGACATTTGTGTTGTTGATGAAAGCCAAGGAGAGGTGACCACAGAGGTAGGCTGCTCATTCGATCTGTACATTGAGAAAGCCTTTTCTACAAGATTGTTAAAATGCCAGTCACCTAATCACACTTATTAGTGGCTTTATCTTCCGGTACCACCTATTAATACTGACATGTGTCAGCCTTGTCAGCCAGACATGTGTATTACCTGACAGTACATGGCCTGCAAATTGCAGGTCTTCCAAAGAAAAACACCAAGCAGCTTGAACGATATTGTTCTGTGTCAGCTATGTGGGAAGCTCAGCTAGAGCTTAGCTATACGTGCAAAGACAGTGCTTCTTGTATCTGCATGGCCTTTGTTTTATTTTGGGTTCTTGGATGTAATGCTTTACTGTGAAACCAAATCAAGTATTCAAATGTTTTGTGTGTGTGTGTGTGTGTGTGTGTGTGTGTGTGTGTGTGTGTGTGTGTGTGTGTAAGCCACCCTCAATCCGTGTACAGTGCTTATTTCACAAGGTGCTACTCTTGCCTAAACCCCTGGTACAGGTAAGTAAGCAGATAAGTCAGTGGCAAAGAGAACCTCCACAGTAAGGTAGAACCTTAAGAAGAAACAGACTCAAGTGTAGAGTAACTCTCGTGAACACATGACAATGCAATCCATACGAAGCAAGACAAAACACATGCTTTGTATGGATTGCATTGGATAGCACATGCCTCATGCTTTATAAGATGCCATCCTAGCTCAGGATAATGTACTGTCAGAGGGGAAGGCAAAGGCACTAGCTTATCCTTCCATATTTAATTTAAACACCACCGTAACTTGACAATGGCAAAACTCTAGACACTCTTAAAAATCACTCAATGTTCTCCAAATAAAGTGGCTTTTTTATCTTCCGCAGGTGTTGTTCTAGTCTCGCTGGGCTATTTTTACTTCTCTTAGCTACGCTCTCTCTATCTCTCTCTCTCTCTCTCTCTCTCTCTCTCTCTCTCTCTCTCTTTCTCTGTCCAATTCCTCCTTGTTGTAACACACCATTATTATTAGATCAGGGACGTGCGGGCGGATGTGCGGACCGTTGGAGTTCTGGAGTTCTGCCTCTCCGTCTCTGAGAGAGAAAAGAGGATTCAAAGCTCAAGGCTGAGCAACTTAGCCTGGAAATGTCCTAGCAGGAACGAGCCAGAGAGAACAAATCTAATAGAAAAGAACAAACCAACCAAAACAATGCTGATCTCAGCGAAGCTCGGGGGATTATGGGAAACCGCTGCCACTACAGTATAGTAGTTATCTACAGTCTAGAATATTCTGAACAATGGGAGTGCAGGGAATCAACAACCCGTGACGTTATCTAAGTCTCTGTCACTCTCTCTCCATGTCCCTATAGTCATACTGCATGTGGGAGGACGTTTTTAAGACGACATTACTGTATGAAGTCAGGCAGGCCTCCAACGCAACTATGAATCAAAACTGCATTTATTGTGAAAGAAAACAAAAAAACGAAACAAACAAACAAACAAACAAAAACAAGAATAAATGTTGTCTGACTGACGTGGGCATTTACTGTCAGTCATCGACGCGTTTTTCTTTTACAGGGTTGACGTGATGTGAAATCATGACAGATGAATTAGCACGCTGACACTGAACACAGGGGACTGGGTGACTGTTGTGAGAGAGACATGGGGCGTTTTCTGTCTCTCGGCATGCTAGATGAGTGCCGTTAATCAAGACGACTGTCGGAGGAGCGAAACGGTGCATTATCGTACAACGGTTCTCCCCCCTTCCGTGTCAAACTGCACAGGAGAGGAGAGACCCATGTTCTGGGCTCTAGTCAAGCCATGCCACTGAGCGACATGACAGGACAGGCTCCATGTGCTCTCACTTATCCCTTTTGTTTCATGATAAGCATGCTCTTTAAGTTGAGTTTGATGGAGTGGGAAGAGTCTTGCTGTGGGAATCTGGTCTAGTTAGAGAGAATAACGCCTATGGAAGGTTTTTAATAAAAAGCCATCTGGTTGTCTCTGGGAGTTGAAGTTACCAGAGCCCAAAGCACGATTTCATTTATTTGGAAATGGTGAAGACCAGACATGTGGATAATGCATCAGACTTGGGTTAAATAGTATTTGAAAACCTTCGAACGGTTTCTCGAGCCTGCCTGGAGTGCATGATGGGTGAAGTTTTACTAATTGAACCCAGGTCTGTAACGCAAGCATACAGTACATCAGTAGATAGTTCTAATGATGTAATACACAATTATAATCTTCAATTAGACAAATATCACTTTCACCCACAATATTTTCATGTGAGTTCTCCTTCTAACCCTAACCTTTAACACTCTGCAAGGGATATGACACTGTTACAATAGCACACACACACACACCCACACCCACACACACACCCACACACACACACACACCCCCCCCCCCACACACACACACACACACACACACACACACACCCACACACACACACACACACACACACACACACACACACACACACACACCCCCACACACACCCACACACCCACACACACACACACACACACACACACACACACACACACACACACACACACACACACACACACACACACACACAGGTGTCGGTCAAAACCGACGTTGCTGAGTGAAACGGCATGAGGTGAAAAACAACATGTGTCCTGAAAACTGAAAGTCTAAAAAAACTTCTACAAAAACATCTAAAATAAAACCGAAGGCTGCGTGTGTGTTTGAGTTGTGCGTCTCCCCCTCCTCTGTGGCTCTCAGCCCAGCAGGTTCACAGCAGAGCAGATCTCACTCACAGTTTAACATAATCTCTCCCAGGCTCCCATTATGTTTATTCCTCATTAAAATTTTATCAGCCAAGGCAAATTGCAAAGATTAGAGAGGGAGGAGGTCTTTTCGCTCCAGCCTGTTCACAGATTTATTTATTTCTATGGATGATTCCGGCTTATCTGATCCCCCAGAGCCGAAGACAGTTCCCTCGGTAGAGCAAAGGTCTCGGAAGTGGATCTCGGGGCATGTAGAACAGTCAAGTGAATGACCAATGGGAACGTTTGTTTTATAAACTCTACTGTTCCCCCCCCCCCACCCCCGCCTCTTTAGTATCAAAATACAATAACATGGTAAATCTGGGCCCTGCTCTATTGATCTGTGGGATGCCTATGAATATGGATGTTATTGAGTTGATGTACTCTACGCTGCTGGCCTGCATGTGAGCCAACGCTGCCTTCATTAAAGGTTTGCTGCCAGAGGAAGAGCAGTTAAGGAAGTTCAGACCACAGTTTTTGCATTCAGTCACTATAGCTCATAGACCCAATCTGCATTAGTGCAAAATTGACGGATCATTTGTGTGTGTGCGTGCGTGCGTGCGTGTGTGCGTGTGTGCGTGCGTCATAGTCTCATGAATACATACTCATTATTTCATCGTTTCTGCAGACCAAACAATATGTTCTGTTGCTTATATGTGACGCCCGCTGGTGAAACCACAAACCAGCCGCAGAATCGAAGGGCTCGAAAAGTGAAAATGAAACTTATTGTGCCAACAATCTGGTTTTCCTTTTTTTTCATAACACGCAACTTGAAGTTTTAAAGTACCCACTCAATATAATATACAACAGTTTAACGATCACTAAATACTTTTTTATAATTTGTGGATTGTATTCACTGTTCTCATTTGCCGTAGGCTACCGGTAATAATTTTAAATAATAATTTTGCCATTTAGCAGACGCTTTTAATCCAAAGCGACTTACAATTACGAATTACAGGGACATTCCCCCTGGAGTAACTGAGGGCTAAGTGCCTTACTCAAGGGCACACTAGTAGTGGTGTGGTTTCAGGCGGGATTTGAACTCACAACCTTCCGATCACAAGTCCAACTCACTATCCACTAGACCACCACTAAGTAAGTGATAATGACTTAAGTAAACATACCGTACTTAACATAACATAGGCCAACAACAACAACAAGGCCAAGCTACAAAGAGTCGTACGGACAGCTGAGCGGATCATCGGCTGCCCCCTGCCTCCCATCACAGACCTCCATAGCTCCAGATCACTGAAGAGAGCACGCAAGATTGTGGCTGACCCCTCACATCCAGCTCACAGCTTGTTTACATAACTCCCTTCTGGACAGCGCTACAGGGCCACCAGGACAAAAACATCAAGACACTTGAACAGTTTTTTCCCCAAAGCCATAGCCCTTCTCAATAATTGCTGATCATTTTACCTTGCACTTTACATGTTCTTGCACTTAGTTGTACAGTATTTATTCATAATATCCACTCATATTGGTACTGTATATTTTGTCTGAGTATTGTCGTGTTGTCGTCTTGTTGTTGTATGTACTGTAGCTTGTTTAGTATGGTTGAATACCAAATCATGTTCCTAGTGCACTGCACATGGCGAATAATGTTGAATTGAATAAACATACTTTCGTTGGATAACGTTCGCCATTTAGCTATAGCAGCGTTGACCACATGTAAGAAAACTAAAGATACGTTGTGTGAGTTACGTGAATTGCAATATACGTGACTGAGAGTTACTGTATGTGAATTAGGATGCAAGAATTATCAGCCAAAGTGTCTCAAGCACGATCCAATCCAGCAACATTCAGCTTGCAAGTTGGCCAGTTCATTTAAACTGTAAACAAGTGTTCTGGGCTGAGGGAGGGGGTTGATCACCATACACAATGGAATATATAACCATCACTGTTTTTGTATCAGCCACATGTAAATCACATATCAATCACACATGTGATTCACATCACAAAACCGTCTGTGTGTGTGTATGTGTGCATGTGTGTGTGTGTGTGTGTGCATGTGTGTGTGTTTGTGTGTGTTTTGTTAAATGCCAGTCTCACTTTCATTTTCAAAAGGGAGATTGAGAGCAACATGGTGCTATGAAACAGATGTAGTTTTCACTCCCGTATTCTGTCACCGAATGCTCTAATTGACCCCAGTGAGGCCCTATAAAAGTCTCCATTAAACTCAGATCTCATCTCAGGGTGCTATGCAGTTAGCAGTAAAACATGCTTAGCGATTAGCAAATGGCATACACAGATACATTAGGGCTTTGGAGAGCGAGAGGCGAGAGCGAGAGCTACTCAGCAGCAAATTGAAACAGAATAACCAAGTGTCTCTTTGAAGGGGGAGTGAGATAGGAGGTGAAATCTGATGTCATGTCCATTTATTTGGTTGATAGAGAACATTACAGAGTGCAAGTTTGTTGGTGTTATTAACAGATGCCCACTTTGTAGTTCACCAAGGGGGCCTTTGCACAATGTTGTTTATTCATGGATGCCGGTAGCCAAAGAGTTTTAATGTCCAAAAACACGACCTTTTGATTTTTTTTGCTGGGGAACTCAGCAATCAACCAGCCGCATGGCAAGCATTACAAACAGCTGCACTGTCCTGAGTGGTGGAAGCCAGGGAGCAGTGGGAGTCTTTATCTCGATACATATCACTATATTATTTCGGCTGTGTCGTTAAAAAGGCGAAGTGTTTTTTCGGTGCGCTCCAGCGCAGAGTAGAGCGGACGCCTCCGCAGCTCCCCGACCTTGTTGCTACCGCTGCGGTAAACCACGGCCGGGGTCAGACGGGCATGGTCTGGTAATTAAGCATCGGGAGATGAGATCAGCGGTGGATGTAGAAATCTACCACCGAGCTCAGTCTGGGATCCTCCATTTGTCAGAGGGCCACAGTGAAGCGCGGACTTTTACGGCGGATAATGCATCACCTCTGTGGACCTGGTCTGTGCACTTCGCATCCAGTCGGTGAGCACGTCTCTCTCTCTCTCTCTCCCTCTCTCTCTCTCTCTCTCTCTCTCTCTGTCTCTCTCTCTCTCTCTCTCCTCTCTCTCTCTCTCTCCTCTCTCGCTCTCTCTCTCTCTCTGTCTCTCTCTCTCTCGCTCCTCTCTCTCTCTCTCTCTTTTCTCTCTCTCTCCTCTCTCTCTCTCTCTCTCTCTCTCTCTCTCTCTCTCTCTCTCTCTCTCTCTCTCTCTCTCTCTCTCTCTCTCTCTCTCTCTCTCTCTCTCCTCTCTGGGTGTTGACGACATCCCTCCTGGGACACATAATATATATGACAAAGTCTTTAGTGATAATTTAGTGGTGAGAGATATGTTGTTACCATGTAAACCACGTATTACCGAGGGATTAGATCATATAAGGAGAAGCCCGAGGTGATAGAGGTAGGTAGCGCATTAGTCATTTGAAGACTGAAATAGCCGACTTACAGCTATGATTTCTTGTTGTTAGGTGTTAGTTGTTCCACTGGACCACGTACTCACCAATGAGAAATATCTTCAATCAGTAGCACCGTGACAAAACAGACCTAGTTCTCGATAAAAACGCACAGCCGCAATACATCGAAATATACCACGGGTCCTGACAAAGTACTCATTCATACAATTACCGAACAATGCCGTTAAAAACGATGAATCCAATTATACCAAAACAAAAGCAATATTTTCAAGGGGTTAGCTGGAAGCTAGCTGAAGTGGTTGCATAATTTATGTTTGTCCTTTTTTCCCCTTTTTGAATAGCGCCTAATAAAACCAACATCCATTAAATAATGCATGACTTGTGGTTTTGTTAATAGGCTTTGTAGTGGCAGTAATGTACTTTCCTACATGGCTGATGGAGATTATGGCCGGCTCTCTCTGGTTGCCAGATATCGATCTTCTTTTATACCCCCGGCGTCCCCCGGACCTGATTATTCAGCCTGGGCCCACGACCCATCATGCAACGGCACTGAAGCAGGCTGGGCGAGTTGCAGTTTGGGGGTAGAGAGAGGGTGTAGTAAGAGAGAGGTATAGCGAGATTAAAAGAGAGAGAGAGAGAGAAAGAGAGAGAGAGAGCGAGCGAGAGAGAGAAATAGAGAGAGAGACACACACAGAGAGAGAGAGAGAGAGAGAGAGAGAGAGAGAGAGCGAGAGAGAGAAAGAGAGAGACACAGAGAGAGAGAGAGAGAGAGAGCGAGAGCGAGAGAGTTTGATCTTAGAGAGTAAAGTAAAAGGATAGCACTAATCCAATACATGTAGCCTGTCCTTTCTTTTAAATCTGATTATTCTAATAATGAAGAGAAATCACTGAAGCGAAACTCCAATAAGGTTTTACATATTTAACAGTCTCCGCAATACATAAAGAACCAAACTAAACAAGGCTGTTTTTTTTTTTTTTTGCATGGAAATCTGATTAGGATTGTGTGGAATTGGTTAGTACAGAATAGGGTTATATCCCCTGTAGGGATGTTTGTCAGGTGTTTTCAAAGTGTGACTCTGTCTGTGTAGAGACTTTCTAGGAGTTTATGGGCATTTGCAGAATATGTTTACAGCTGACAGATCCCTCTGGTCATGTTGTGTTTTTAAAAAACTAGTGTTTGTTACTTTACCACTGTATAGGTCTAATATACAGTGTATATATATATATATATATATATATATATATATATATATATATATACAGTATATCTCAAAAGTGAGTACACCCTTTAGATTTTTGCAAATATTCTGTTATATCCTTTCATCCTACTGAAACTTTGATATAACTTAAAGTAGTCAGTGTGCTGCTTGAATAACAGTATAGATTTATTGTCCTTTGAAAATTACTCAGTACACAGCTGTTAATGTCTAAACAGCTGGCAACAAAAGTGAGTACACCCCATAGTGAACATGTCCTAATTGTGCCCAATGATGTTGTTTTCCCGCCCTGGTGTCATGTGACTCGTTAGTGTTACAAGGATTCAGGTGTAAATGATAAGCAGGGCTTAAATCTGGTGTTTTGGGCACAATTCTCTCTGAATAATGGACAACATGGCACCTCATGGCAAGGAACTCTCTGAGCGGCTGAAAAAAAGGATTATTGCGCTTCACAAAGATGGCCTTGGCTATAAGAAGATTGCCAACACCCTGAAAATGAGTTGCAGCACAGTGGCTAAGATCATACAGCGGTTTTCCAGGACAGGTTCCACTCGGAACAGGCCTCGCCAGGGTCGACCAAATAAGTTGAGTCCACGTGCTCAGCGTCATATGTCATATCCAGAGGTTGGTTTCCAAAAATAGACGTGCGAGTGCTTCCAGCATTGCTGCAGAGGTTGCAGAAGTGGGATGTCAGCCTGTCAGTGCCCAGACCATACGCCGCACACTGCATCAAATCGGTTTGTATGGCCGTCGCCCCAGACAGAAGCCTCTTCTGAAACGGATGCATAAGAAAGCCCGCAAACAGTTTGCTGAAGACAATGAATCCAAGAACATGAGTTACTGGAACCATGTCCTGTGGTCTGATGAGACCAAAATAAACCTGTTTGGGTCAGATGGTGTCCGGCGTGTGTGGCGGCACCCTGGTGAGGAGTACCAAGACAAATGTGTTTTGCCTACAGTCAAGCATGGTGGTGGCAGCATCATGGTCTGGGGCTGCATGAGTGCTGCCGGCACTGGGGAGCTGCATTTCATTGAGGGACACATGAATTCCAATATATACTGTGACATCCTGCAGCAGAGCATGATCCCCTCTCTTCGGAAACTGGGCCGTAGGGCAGTTTTCCAACATGATAATGACCCTAAACACACCTCCAAGATGACAACGGCCTTGCTGAAGAAGCTGAAGGTTAAGGTGATGGACTGGCCAAGTATGTCTCCAGACCTAAACCCAATTGAGCACATGTGGGGCATCCTCAAGAGGAAGGTGGAGGAGTGCAAGGTGTCCAACATCCGTGGGCTCCGTGATGTCGTCACGGAGGAGTGGAAGAAGATTCCAGAAGCAACCTGTGCAGCTCTGGTGAATTCCATGCCCAGGAGGGTTAAAGCAGTGCTAGATAACAATGGTGGTCACACAAAATATTGACACTTTGGGCACAATTTAGACATGTTCACTATGGGGTGTACTCACTTTTGTTGCCAGCTGTTTAGACATTAACAGCTGTGTACTGAGTAATTTTCAATGGACAATAAATCTATACTGTTATTCAAGCAGCACACTGACTACTTTAAGTTATCAAAGTTTCATTAAGATAGTGTTATCCCCTGAAAGGATATGACAGAATATTTGCAAAAATCTAAAGGGTGTACTCACTTTTGAGATATACTGTATGTTACGGTACATGTGGGAATACGGTACATGTGGGAAAACTAGGATTAGGGTTAGGTGCTACGTCGACATGGTACATGCTGGCATGTCTAACCCTAACCCTAATCCTATCCCTAACCCTACCCCTAACCTTAACCCTAACCTTAACCCTAGCACCCTAGCACCTAACCCTAATTTTCCCACATGTACCGTATTCCCACATGTACCGTAACATATATATATATATATATATACTGTATATATACTGTATATATATATAGAGAGAGAGAAAGAGATCTGTATAATATGGCGTGAGGCAGGTTTCTTAAACATACCGTCTATACAGTATACAATACAGCCTATTGTACAGCATTCAGTGGTACAGTATGTTTAAAGCAGAGGACTGTGGGGCCTAGAGAGAAGTCTGTAGAGACACGCCAGTGACGCAGATAGAGAGAGGCCAGATGGCAGTAATACAGCTCCTGATTGGTAGAGTGGAGCAGCACTCAGACGCAGAGGAGGAAGACAAAGAGAGACGAAATGTTCCAGTTGTTCATCTCTTAAGTGCAGAGCCCAAGGTGGCAATAGGGAGATTTCTCTGGGGGAAAATGTGCCTTTCAGAGATAAGGGTGAGGGCCAGATCGAGCTCCTTGGTGCTGCTGGGACACCTTGACGACGGAGCTGAGGGAGCCAACTTCCATAAAATAAAATAAAAAAGGGAAAGAAAAGATGCCGTGGTGTGGAACGCAGCCCAGCCCACCCTCGTCTTCAGCGGCGGAGAGGAGGAAGACAAGTTCTCTCCGATTTTTCTGTCACCTAAGCGGCTCCGACTCTGGGGAGTGGAACCTCCGTGGAAGAACATTCCTCACTTAGGGAAAAAACTAATCCCGCTGCAATAAGGTAGCGCCTGGCGTTCAACCCTGCAAAGTTCAGGATTTCCAAGTCGAAAACATGATCATTGCTCAATTTAATTTGATGTGCTAGCCTATACCTCATGCTCAAATTGACCGAGCATTGTTCAAGAAAGCCTTATAAAGACCTGCTCTCTTTCCAGGAGGAGAAGGAGAAATGCAGGAGAGAGAGAGAGAACACAAAAGGTAGTGATTGAGTGTCCAGGGCCTTGATTGCTAGGTAATAATACGCTACACTCAATGATGATTATTCTATTGTCTGTTGGCTGTGAAGCAACGCAATCCGAGGAGGAGTACCCCTCCTCTCAACTAGTGATCTTCTGTCTCAGTATTCAATAAGTTTTAATGATATTACGAAGATAATATAGAGATTTAGCCACACCAAGTCTACCTCTCTCTCTCTCTCTCTCTCTCTCACTCTCTTTCTCTCAAACTTGCTATCGCCTGTGAAAATACCTTTTTAAAATATATATATATATATTGTTTCAACATCTCTCACCAATCAGTCGTTAAAAGCCTTTTCAGTCAATGAGCTGGAAGAATGTCATTTTAGATGGTCAGTGACATCTTGGAAGTATTGTGCAGATCCATTGACCCTCAAATCAGCTAAATGTGCTGAGATTATGTACGGAGATGGAATCCATCCGAACGCTAAAAAGGTCAGTGAATATGTTCTGATTGTAGGTTACACAACATCGATCGCTACCAGGGCGTGAAAGACAACCCCGTCTCCCACCAGTGGCGGGCGGTGCATTTCACACCTAGGCCTTCAGTGATGTCCGACACAGTCCTACCTGAATTATTCTACCTCTTAATACCATCATTATGACGCCATGGCTCTAGAAACTAGACAGAAACACAGTATAACCGGGCGTTGCATCACCTTAACATAATCAGACAAGTACAACAGAGTTATATTAATATTTCCGAAGCATTTTTAATCAATAAATCCGCATTTACAATGAAGAGTGTGATCTTTAAGATCACTTCGCTTGGATACTGTCAAAACTTTTAAATAAAAGGCACTTTTATCGTCAAGAAACGTGACAAAACAATTCAACAAGTCTCCTTGAGTACTTTTACTGCACAGCTGATTCACGTGCGCCACCCACGTAATCTCCACATCTCTTGCAACCTGCAACAGACGCATCAAACATTTATTTTATAAGCCTATATTTGTCATTTTAATTACCTATATATTAATTCGTTAATATTGAAACGAAAATAAAATGAATTTTAATTACCTATATATTAATTCGTTAATATTGAAACGAAAATAAAATGAAATAACGAAATAAAATGACAAAAATATATACAAATAAAATAAAAAATAAAATGCTTTGTACTCACCAAAACAACTTCATTTGAAAACAAAATCCATCCTCCTTTCTTTCCTCAGGAATACTTCAATTACTCTGTTGTAGAGTTTATCTGTACGCTTCAGCTCCATCAATAAGTGCTTTTCAATTGACATGGAAGCTAATGCTGAAAGCCGAGTCTGTCCAGTAGCATTTCTGGCATACGTTTTAATTCGCTTTAAGGCCGAGAATGACCGCTCGACCGAAGCAGTGGACACAGGGATGGTCACTGCCACACATGCCAAACTGTAAAGCTGCCCCATGGTCTCACTCAGATTTCAGGCATTGCCAGCAGTACAATTTGCAGTGCCTTTCGGAGCCTGTGAGCCAGGGGTACCGCTCGTAGTTAGCGATCTGAAAGTGCCGGACAAACCCTTTTCCCCGCTGAGAAAGGCTCGCAAGAGTCGGGGTTGGCCGTTCTCTGATAATGTCTATCTTTTCCTGGAAAGTTCTTCTAGAAAATGGCGTTGTTTTAAGATCTGTCACCACATCTGCCTCTTCTCCCCCTTCCGCCATTGTAGCTGATTGCAGACGGTATAAAGATACGCAAATTACCTTGCTACGCATCTCAATAGTGCGTATCCAATCAAAAGACGTGCTGGGTGCTGACATCAGATTGAGCCTTCCAGCAGGCGCCGTTGTTGATTTTGCTCGCATCTACGTAGGTTTACTAGGAACGCCACAGGTTTTCTCGTTCCAACGTTAAGTTACAGGTCGAATTCGCGGCACCGTCTGTTGTGAAGGCGGGCAGATTTGGGAGCCCCCTAGCAACACATTTTGATTGGATAAAAGCTCTAACATAAAGGCCAGCCCTCCAAATCTCAATTGGAGACTGGAAGCAGCGCAACCAAGAGGAAAGCTATGAAATGAAGAGAATAGACTATGGGGAATCATTAATACATATTTGTGGAAAAAATATATTAAATAAAATGTATATTCTGATGATGTTTAGGCCAGCAGAGAAGGCCTTGCTGGCCCTGACGGCACACCACTGTCTCCCACAGAGAAGGAAACGTGAATGTTCACTTACTTGAATGCATGTTGTGCTGCCATGAAAATCTCTCTCTCTTCTCTGTCTCTCTTATTGATGTTTACAGTATATTAAAATGACATATTATTGTAGGCTGGTATCAACTGTTTGGTAACATCGTTATGATGTTATACTATGACAAATGTCTTCGTTCTTACAGTCAAGTGAATCAAGTCATCGCTTCCGAATTGAGACATCTGTAAAAGCATAAGCACAGTCCAATGTCTAGGTTGGCATTGGAAAAGCCCCTGGTTACTACCACATGTTCCTGATATACAAATATCGGTGCAAGGTGAAACTATACTGGATGGCAACAGAAAAAGGCATAGATTTTTTTTTATCAATTCCCTCCATTACTCAAGTTTGCCCAACCACAAAATGAACAAAGTCAGCCCTCATACTCCCTCATGCCAGATTTGTGGTGAGATTGGAAGTGGATTGAAATTAATGGCTTTTCTAATTGGAGCACATGTTCGCCAAAGTGACGGAGTGGCGTTAACACGACTCCCCTCCTGCTCTACGCCCACCTGGCCACGGGGGAGGTAGGCTGGGGGGGGGGGGGGGGGGGGGGGGCACAGGAGAGACAAGAGTGTGAGACGAAGGAAATTAATTTTCCGCAGACTCACTCTGCTTCCTCCGTCTGGCTAATGTCCACGGTCAGGATGGATGATGTCACATGCTCGCTCGTGGCGGAGGTTTTACCACGCCCGCCGGTGGGCTTCCAGGTGGGTCCGTGCTTCAGCTAGCACCGCCGCTTCCGCATCGCCCCCCGATGCCAAGAACGAGAGAGCGCTTGGAAAAAAAACAAAATCAAGAAAAACAATGGTAGCTGTCACTTACTGTCTACATTCATCAGTGACTGTGGGCGGTAAGCCATTATCAAGTAGGCTCTCTCCATCCGCTCCAAATGAGCAGAATATCAATATCATTTTCACAATCCAACTTTCTTCTTCATCTCATATAATGGACGTAATTACAGTAATTTGTTGTTTTGGGAATACCTGTAGGTTCTCGAAGAATGACAACATCTTTATGTACGCCCTGAATACATTTGCTCTGCTCTACATTTACCGTTCCACGTTTTGTGCTTTTCTATCCTTCTTGAATGTGCAATTAGCTACGCCATGGTGCATTTATGTGTGTTGTGTCAATAGGCGCAACAGCATCTCCCACACACTGTGAGAGAGAGACTGCAGACTCGAGATTTTTTCAGCTGGCTCTGATTTCCTTTGGCCAGGCCAATCAGGAGGAGAAGCACAACTCTGCTGACACCCCACTCAGAAGATAATAATTTTAGGTTCATGCTACAGTACGTAGAGAGGCCAACAACACTGTTCGTCTCGAAGCCAAAATTCCAATCCAATTTTCTTCTTAACGTATCTAATCTGTCATCAGCACTGTTCAAGTAACAGAGCTTTGAGTTGATTATCATTCAACACTGATCTTCCTCAAACTCCCTTTCCGTCTCTCCCCCAAGCAATTCAATTTCAAAGCTTTTATCGACTTGATGTAAACATTACTTGTGACGGCGAATGTAGGTAGTGCGTATAATAAACAAATTGAAATCTCTGTTTACTCTTTTTAAATCTTTCTCCCCTTTCTCCTTTCTCCCCTTTTCAATGGAAAGAGTGGCCTGCTTGTTGGCTCTATCTTCCTTTTCTTCATGTTTTTCCATTTCATTTCGTCCCTACCTTGATCCTCTTGCAGGAACACTTGTCATATTTACTTTTATCACATTTGTCTTATCTATCCATTTCCTAGACCTCTGCAGGCTTTGATCTGTGGGACAGTTGTTCCGGGTGTTATCTTAATAATGGTGAGTCATCCACTGTAGATGTCTTGCTTGGCCTACCAGCCCGTTTGTGATTGCTGAGCTCACCAGTGCTTTTCTTTCTTACTTTTTTAATGATGTTGATGTAGGAATGTTGGAATGTAGGAATGTTTGATGACTTCTTCCATTTGTAGATCACTACACTGGCTCCCTGTATCTCACATAATGCCTTATGGACCTGCTAGATCCCCCAAAGTTACAATAGGAACTATTGTTTAGGCATAATGTTGCAGTAGATGTTGTTCATGTTGTTGCATGAGCGGACGAGACTTGTATAGTGAACTCTTGTGCTTAAGTTTAATACATCTCATACCCAGTTGGGTAGAAAGCAGACATTCTGTAGTCTTCATATGCATAAAAGAACAGAATTTAACACCCAAGATCATCTGAGGCTGGCCTTTTAACTGTTCCAAGAGTTGAATAATAATAGACTGTTATGTTCTGTTTGGCTTTTAATTTACTGTATTTTAAATACTGACAGTTTAGGCTAGGTTTATAACTCACTGATTTGCTTTTAGTTATTATTATTTTACACTTGAACCTTTTAAAAGATTATTTCTACTCGACTTCTTTTGTTCGACTTTTAATGTGTTGTATTTTAAATGATGACATTTTTATTTTAACTTTTTAATTTTAATGTTATTGTTTTTATCTAGCACACTATGAGTTTGCATTCAATTGTATGAATGTGCTACATAAATACATTTGCTTTGCCTTGCTTTGAGCCTCCAGCCTCATAATGGCTTCCTTGCCTTTTACTGACATCTCTTTGGTCCTCATGTTGACAGACTAAAAAAGCAAATGCAAAGGCTAGAATCAGTACTAGACACTGACAGCTCTCTAACACACACTGGCGGACTCAGGGGGGGGGGGGGGGGGGGGGGCAGGGGGGGCGACCGCCCCTCCTTGTGCCCCCACGGTTGAAAAACGTCTCGCTTAAGTGCCCTTTTGAGTGGCAAAAATGCCCTTTTGAGTGGTGAAAATGAGAGGATGTGCCCTATTGGTGCCCCTCCAATGGTTTAAATTTGACCATGTGCCCCCACAGTTGAAAAACGTCGCACTAAAGTGCCCTTTTGAGTGCCAAAATTAGAGGATGTGCCCTATTGGCTGCCCTTCAAATGGTCTAAACTTGACCATGTGCACTGATGGGGTCCCATGTTGTGCAGTAGGTGCCCTTTTTTTCTTTTCGCCCCTGCCCTTCAAACAGCCTGAGTCCGCCATTGCTAACACACATGGGGCCCTATTATGCACTTCATCAATAAGACGAGGCGGTAGATCTAAACTTAAGACGTGGAGGCGTGGTCAAGGCCACTTTGCTATTATGCGTGCTGTAGTGGGCGCCTAAAACCCGGCGCTAAGCAAAGAAATTAGTCATGGGTGTGTTTTGGGCGTCTTCTCAATCAACCCAATCAGCGTGCCAGGTGCCATTCCCTTTAAGAACCGGCTGCGTTGAGTCATTAGCGCTATGCTATTATGGAAGTCCTAAGAAGGAGGTCAGCGCGCTTCTCTGCCTCTCCCTTCTGAAATAAAGCATTTATACTGTGACCGTAATTGACGTCTTGCCGTGGAGCCATGTGCGTGTTCATGTGTGCCCACATGCATGCGCAAACCGCGGAGGCGCGCTCGTGTTTCAAAACGTGCATGAAGTCTAAACGTAAGAACTTTTCAAACCACTTCTTAGCGATAGGAGCAAAGTCAGATCGCATAATAGCAGGGGCGCCTAGTGCACTTCATTAACATATGAACACTCCCACAATGAGCAATATATGCACGGGAGTTTTACGTCTTATGTGTGGGCGCCTATCGACACCTGCATAATAGCAGTAGCGCGTATGAAGCGCATAATAAGGGTGGCGGTAGGTCTTAACCTGGCGGTGCGTCTTAATTAACACTTAAGACGGCAAGTTAAGAAGTGCATAATAGGGCCCATGATGTGACGCAACACACCTGACTAACCAGAAACACCCTTCTCTCTCTCTCAATTTTAAAGGGCTTTATTGGCATGGGAAATGTACGTCTACATTGCCAAAGCAAGTTTGAAGATAAAAAAACAAACACAAAAATAATGTAATGTACGACTAGAATAAAACAAATATTAAACAGAGCTGTGTGTACAGTATATGTAGTATACAGGTAAATGAAGATAATTCTCTCTCTTTCTCTCTCTCTCTTTCTCTCTCTCTCTTTTCTCTGTAATTACTGTAGAACAACAATTAATGGTTAAATCACTTCCTCACCAATAACTGCTGTCTACCCAGGTAGAATACATGCTGTCCTTATCACAGAACATGGCCGTACGTGCCAAGAGACAGTACTCCCACACTACCCCCATTAGGCTCCCACCATGCAGGAAGTAATGGAACTATTCAAAGCCTGTCTCTTCCTGGAAATATGACACATATCTGGTGTGGTGCTGTGCAGACCTCGGAGATAGAGATACAAGCACAATAACAAATGATTCATTTCCTCCCTCGCCATTTCCATTTCCAACACTGCCCCCAACACACAGGACACCTCCTACTGGTTGACACTTCTCACCTCTATAGAGGCACATTCAGTACTGTATTACATAAAGACCACAGGACCAGATGGAGAAGGTATGTGGAGGTAGCAGAAGGAGAAGAGGAGGAAGACAGGTGTTAAATGCATAGTAGATTAGTTACGGATGCTGGAACCAGACAGGAAGTATCCACTGTCCTAATAGGGGAGATACGAAATAAACAGGTGCTGCTCACATGTTGCAATAATAACAACCACTTTCTATGTCGAGAATCTCTCTCTCCATCTCTCTCTATATGCCAGACTGTGTTTTTTGTGCTGCGTTTGTTTGTGTGCTGTTATTACGTATTTATTTTTTGATCTTTCTCTATCTCGCTCTCCCTTTGTCTCTGATCCATTAGTGTCTCTCATTAATAAAATAAATAAACATATTTAGCTGCGTGGCAAGAAAACGGATACAAATAATCAACACTTTCCTTTCATCAGGAATTTTCCATGAAACACTGCAGTTAGCAAGCCTTTACTAAAAAAAGGAACGGCCTAGACCCATTTGTACTAAACAACTACAGACCCATATCAAACCTTTCCTCTACAAGAACAATTATTGAAATAATTGCCCACAAGCAACTTAGCAATTATTTGATCTCTCCTATGATTTTCAATCAGGCGTTATCACTGAAATGGCCTTTATTAAGGTCCTTAATGACATTTGTGTAAACAAGACTCCTGATAAGTCTCGGTTTTGGTACTACTAGACCTTAGGGCTGTTTTTTACACTGTAGACCACAACATTCTAATAGATAGACTAAAAACCTGGGTAGGACTTTCAGGCACTGCCCTAAACTGGTTTAAATCCTACCTACAGGACAGAAGCTACTATGTTTCCATTGGCAACTTTGTGTCCGACCAAATTAAAATGTGGGGTTCATCAAGGATCAATCCTTGGCCCCCTTCTATTCAATCTCTATATGCTTCCATTGCGACACATAATTGCGAACAAAATTGCCTACCACAACTATGCAGATGACACTCAAATCTACATAGCCCTCTCACCGAACGACAATAGTTCCATCTGCAATCTCTGTAAATGCATTGAACAAATAAGCGCCTGGATGACACAAAACTTCCTCTAGCTAAACAGGAGATAATTGTGCACCTGACAAAACATCGAAAGTCAGTGCAAAACTTGATTCTCTCTCTCTTCAAACTAAAATACAGGTCAGAAATCTTTGTGTAATTCTAGACTCCGATCTTACCTTCAACAGACATATAACGACCTTGTCTTCACCAGATCTTCCCACACTTCCAACCTTACCGTTACCCCTCTTCCAGTTTCTGATCACCACTTTATATCCTTCTCCCTTCCCCTCAAAACTTCCTCTTCCCTCTCAGCCTCTAACCACTTAAGACCCTCTCGTCGTAACCTACGTACCCTGTCCCCCAGCGCCCTCTCTTCTTCTGTCCTATCCTCCCTACCCTCTGTCGAATCCTTCTCCCTTCTATCCACTGATGCGGCATCCTCAACCCTCCTGTCCGCTCTCACCTCATCCTTCGACACCCTCTGTCCACTAACCTTGAAGCCAGCTCGATCCTCTCCTCGAGCTCCCTGGCTCTCTGAAACGCTACATGCTTGTAGACTAGAGCTCAGAGCAGCTGAGAGGAAATGGAGAAAAACTGGCCTTTCTGATGACCTTAACCTCTATCACTCTCTCCTTGCCAACTACGCCTCCTCTGCATCAGCTGCTAAAACATCCTACTATCATTCAAAAATGCATTCTTCTGCCTCTAATCCTAGAAAACTGTTCTCCACTTTCTCTTCACTCCTTAATCCACCTCCTCCCCCTCCTCCCTCCTCCCTGTCCGCCGATGACTTTGTCACCTACTTTGAAAAAAAGGTGGACGACATCAGCAGCACCTTTCTCCCCCCACCGCTCCCTCCTCCCACTAACAATGCTAACACTGTTCCCACTAACAATGCTAACACCCCTTCCAAACTCTCCCCTCGACACTCGATCTCTGGATTGTCATCTTTTTCCCCCCTCTCCCCCGATGAGATTCTCACACTTATCACATCAAAGCGGGCAACCACATGCCCTCTTGACCCCATCCCCTCCCCTCTTCTCCAATCCATTTCCGCCGACATCCTTCCTTACCTTACCACCCTAATCAACTCCTCCCTATCCACTGGATCTGTCCCAGCGGCCTTCAAAATAGCCAGAGTCAAGCCTCTCCTCAAGAAACCTACCCTTGACCCATCATCTGTCCACAATTACAGACCGGTATCCCTTCTCTCCTTCCCTTCCAAAATCCTTGAACGTGCGGCATCTAAACAACTGACTGACTATCTCCGGAAGATGGATCACTTAGACCCCCACCAATCCGGCTTCAAGGCTGGGCATTCCACTGAGACTGCGCTCCTTGCTGTCACGGAAGCCCTCCACTCTGCCCAAGCTTCCTCCCTCTCCTCTGTTCTCATTCTCCTTGACCTGTCTGCTGCCTTCGACACAGTCAATCACCAGATCCTTCTCTCCATCCTCTCAGACCTGGGCATCTCTGGCACCGCACACTCCTGGTTTTCTTCCTACCTGGCGGGCCGCTCCTACCAGGTGACCTGGAGAGAATCGCTATCTTCTCCACGAACCCTCTCTACTGGAGTTCCCCAGGGTTCCGTCCTAGGGCCCCTACTCTTCTCCCTCTACACCAAGTCTCTTGGCTCGGTAATCTCTTCACATGGGCTCTCCTACCACAGCTACGCAGACGACACTCAACTCTTCCTGTCCTTCCCCCCGTCTGATGTACACGTGGCAACCCGTATCTCAGCATGTCTCGCTGACATTTCAACTTGGATGGCTGACCACCATCTCAAGCTCAATCTTAACAAGACCGAGCTCCTCTTCATCCCCGGGAAAGCCTGCCCTCTCCAAGACTTCTCCATCACAGTGGAGAACTCTACTGTAACCCCCTCCCTGACAGCCAAGAACCTTGGAGTGATCCTGGATAACCGACTATCCTGTGCGGAGAACATTGCAGCAACGGCTCGCTCCTGCAGATTCCTCCTCTACAACATCAGAAGGATACGACCATTCCTTACCAGAGAGGCAGCGCAACTCTTGCACTGGTCATCTCCTGCCTGGATTACTGCAATGTACTCCTGGCTGGGCTCCCCGCTTCAGCCATTAGACCTCTGCAGCTCATCCAGAATGCTGCTGCCCGGCTGGTATTCAACCTCCCCAAATACTCGCATGTCACCCCTCTCCTTCGCACCCTGCACTGGCTCCCGATAGCAGCTCGCATCAGATTCAAGACACTGGTGCTTGCATACCAGGCAGCTAAAGGGACAGCCCCTGCCTACCTGAAGGAAATGGTAACCCCCCAAACCCCTGCCCGCTCACTCCGTTCCTCCACCTCGGCTGGCCGACTGGCCCCACCTCCTCTACACAGCAGTCGGGCTGCCCGATCACGTCTCTTCACAACACTGGCTCCCCGCTGGTGGAATGAGCTCCCCACGGCCATCAGAACGGCAGAGTCACTACCCATCTTCCGTCGTAGACTGAAGACCCATCTCTTCAGGTTACATCTTAACTGCTCCTCCTGAGACATCTTCTGACCCTCACCACTACGTCTCCTAAAGACACCCGCTTTTCCCTCTACTGTGTCCCTAAGAACTTCTACTGCCCCCCTTGTACTGTTTCTCAGTTTCTCCAGTAAAAAAAATAAAAAATAAAACGTTTTAGTAGAAGGCGATAATAGGGAGAAGGTTTTTCCTTCTATCAGTGGCCCCGGGCCCGAGCTAGAGTACTCTTCCTGCAACGAATAGTAGACTGCTGATTCACATGCTTAGTATTCAAACGTATTGATTGTAAGTCGCTTTGGAATAAGGCGTCTACTAAATGCCAAAAATGTAAATGTAAATATAAACTCGATAACTAAATCAGCCTACTATCACCTGTAAAACATAACAAGAATGAGAGGTTTCATGTCCAAACAAGACATTTGTTTAGAGTAGACTTGATTATTCTAATAGTCTACTAACAGGCCTATCTAAAGGGGCTGATCGTAAATTGCAGTTCATCCAAAACACTGCTGCTATGGTCCTAACAAAAACTAAGAAGTTTGAGCACATTCACACTCTACAATGGTTACCAGTCTCTCAGAGAATTGAATTCAAAGTTCTCCTAATTGCAAGACCCCTAAGGTCAGCTGAGGCTAATCATCTAGTCATTCCAAGAGTGAAAACAAAACACGGTGCAGCAGCTTTTAGCCACTCTGCTGCATGCTCCTGGAACAAACTCCCTGAAGAAATCAAACAGACCCTAAAAATATTTAAATCTAAGTTAAAAACCATAATGTTTTCTAACACTTCCATCCATGTCTTTTTATTCATTCCTATTATCTTATTCATTATCTTATTAAATGTTTATTAGATATACATATTCTTATCTATATATATATATTCTTATCATTAGAGTTTTAAATCTGTTTAATAAAAGTAGATCAAGAGGAGAATTATTCTCTCTATATGTAAACTTTTCCCCTGTTGTATGAAATGTGCTATGCAAATGAACTGGCCTTGCCTTGCCTCTCTCCAAACATGTATCTGCTTACTCTGAGAGCCTTAATACACAGTCAGAGGCTTTCATGTTAATTTCACTCACAGGCAGAGATCATCAATGTTCTCTCTAATAGCCTCAACAAAACAGTAGGCTACATGGGATATGGTTGCCATGGATTATCTTAACAACAAGGCTCAAGCTTCGTCATGCTCTTCCTCTATGTTGCATGTACACGTCTGCTTGGCAAACAACACATTATTGATTACAGTAGAAGAAACACAGGCGGATACTCAATCAATCTGAATCAATTGATTTCAGCAATGTGCTTTCAGGACGGCCTTTGAACTACACAGCAGTGAGTCCTCAGTGAAAGGAGGTGACACTTGATTTACGTAGAAACAGGCCATCCTGTGGTGTGTGTGATCACCATGATGCGTGTTGTAATACATGAGTGAGGTCTGGAGACGTCCATTTGTTTGATGTTGATGTGAGGGTAATCGTTGAATTAGACACCATGCACAAAGTAATGCACTGGTTGTGTTAAGTCAGGACTTACTTTGGACCGCATTTTGTATCTTAAAGAGCTGACATATTAAATAAATCATATTGACAGACATAATGTGTAACTGTAAATAGGTTAAAAAAAAAAGTGGCCAATGTTCTTCAAGTGAAACGGAGCATGAATCTGAAGCAATAATGACATGTAATTAACTATAATCATACATATGGAAGAAAGTCACCAGTCATTATAACTGGGCCGTGTTCAGTTCCATCATCTGGTTACGTTAGTCAGACATCATTGACATGAGATTCAAAAAACAAACGATTGTGTCAAAGACCTCTGCTTAGTCAAGCTCTTGTCTCAATCTTTGAGGCATCAGACAGGAGATTGACAGATGAAACAGTTTTTTACCTCCTGTTGCTATACTTCAAACGTGAAGGTAACATTTTCTCGGGAGAATATTTGCAGTCAGGGTGACTCAAAGTCAGGACTTCCTATTGGATCGCTATGGCAACCTTGGAGGTCCCCTCTTTGAACTCCTCTGGTCAGCAGTGTTTCTCCCTGTGTTTTCTGACAAAACACACAGTGAAGAAACCCACAATCAAACTAACAAACACAGAACAACACACACACACAGTCGCACACGCACGTGCACGCACGCACACACGCACGCACGCATATTATATATTGTACGTACACACACACACACACACACACACACACACACACACAGTCTCAAGCATTTGCTCTTCTGCTCCACTGAGCTAGCCCCCCCCCCCCCCCCCCACCCCCCTCCTCTTTTTTGCATGCACTGAATGCATAACCTCTGATCGTATCGAAAAAGGCACCTTGAGTGTTTTGTCGTACACGCTCCATGGATGCGCCTTAACCCCGCAGCCAACCAGCAGTGACAGCCAGAGGAAACGTTTGTTGTTATCGGTCCTCCCTTCTCCTCCCCTCCCCTCCTCCCTCCTTTCCCTCCCTCCTCTCCCTCCTCTCCCTCAGCCCCCCCCCCCCACCCTCCCGCCTCACCTTCCCTCTCGTATCATTTCACGCCGGGTTTCTGCGGATTCATGGGGTAGCCAAGCGCGTCCAAGACACAGGCGTGAGAGATGGGAAACGGAGGAGACGTCTGACACAGCGGTGGAGAGAGAGAGAGAGAGAGAGAGAGAGAGAGAGAGAGAGAGAGAGAGAGAGAGAGAGAGAGAGAGAGAGGCTGGGGGCCTGGCTGGCCTCCATATGCAGCCTCCCGTCACCTGACAGAGGGACAGGGTCGATGATGGGTGACTACGGGGAACTTGCCAAGGAAGAGTCAGTGTCACAATGAGTCATAGTGGATTATGGGTGTGTGTACAGTAGTTTGAAGGGTGTGTGTGTGTGTGTGTGCGTGTGTGTGTGTGTGTTTGTGTGTGTGTGTGCATGTGTGTGTGTGTGTGCAGTTCGTGGTGTGAGTACAGTTTGTAGTGTGTGTGTGTGTGTGTGTGTGTGTGCAGCTCTCTGTAGACCTATAGGACTGAGAAGTTCACTGTCAATAGGCATTCATATTTTAAAACTAATCAACACGGATAAACTAGTTTATCTGAACACATGGTAGAAAGAGGATGCAGTACGAAGGAAACACAAAAGAGAAAAAAAAGAGGAACATTGAAAAAAGACATGTCTGTTACTGTGCATGAATGGATTGTGATCCCACCCCTACACATGGACTAATTCTCCCCAGCGTGATTCAATAGCAGCTAGTCTAGAGGGGGGTACAGAACAGTTGTGTGTGGTACGTTTCACAAGTCAACTGTCTACCACACATACAAAGCAATGAGTGTTTTGATGCGTCTCCTTTCATCCTTAAAGTACAGTGGGACAGACCATTTGTCGGAACTTTCAGAGCAAAGGAAAAAATTGTAAAAGAGAAAGAAAAAATGGAGAGAGAGAGAGAGAGAGAGAGTACTGTACTTGCCAATCGTTTCAATGGGATCAAAGCCAGCTGTGAGTAAGTGATAGAATTTAAGTCAGCAGCTAACAAATGATTTACACAGAAAACATGCGCTTCGGCGGGAAGAAAGGGGACATATTTACGGCAAGGGGAAAAACCCTGACGACGGATTAGAGACTACAGCATGTCAGTCTTTTTCGGAGTTCTTTTCATTCCCTGGCAAGACTATAAAAAAAATAGTGAGGGGGAGAAATAGAATTCTGGTATTTGTGGGATATAGTCTTTTTGGCTTCCATGACAGCTGGAAGAGGGGAATGAAAGTGTCAGGATGGGATATGACAGGGTGTTCCTGTCCACACCAGGAAGTACCACAAAACGGGGCGATGTCATTCAACTGTAAGGGGAAGAAAGTTGTTTTTTTTTTACTATGTTTTTACGTTATGTGAGGAGAATCTCTGACTCAGACACACATGCACGGACGCAGACACACACATGCAAGCACGCACACATGCACACACAGAGACACACAGACAGACAGACCCACACACACACATGCAAGCACGCACACACGCACACACAGAGACACACAGACAGACACACACACATGCAAGCACGCACACATGCACACACAGAGACACACAGACAGACAGACCCACACACACACAGGCAAGCACGCACACATACATACACAGAGAAACACAGACAGACAGACAGACACACACACACACACGCACGCATGCATGCACGCAAGCATGCACGCAAGCATGCACGCGCACACACACACACACACACACGCACACACACACGCACACACACACACACACACACACAATGATACATTACCATGATACGTTTCCATGATACATTACATGACAGTAAATATCTACTGTTATCACTGGCGGACTCAGGGGGGGCAGGGGGGGCGACCGCCCCTCCTGGTGCCCCCACGGTTGAAAAACGTCTGTCTTAAGTGCCCTTTTGAGTGTCAAAAATGCCCTTTTGAGTGGCGAAATTAGAAGATGTGCCCTATTGGCTGCCCTTCCAATGGTCTAAACTTGACCATGTGCACTGATGGGGTCCCATGTTGTACAGTAGGTGCCCTTTTTTTCTTTTCGCCCCTGCCCTTCAAACAGCCTGAGTCCGCCACTGACTGTTATATATTGTATGTACAGTATATTTCTCTATGGCTGACGTTTACGTACTATAGTATTACACTGTTAACACCTCTGTTTTCATTGTTGACACTGTCGGTGTCATTTAACTTTCTGGTGCAATATATGTTCAGTGTCCTAGGAGAGATAACATTAGCGTGTGAGACACTAATTGACATTCATCAATTAACTGGGAGGTTTCATTAGTGTCATCGTATAGCTCTTTGTTCCCCACCAGTAGCTGATCCAGCCACAGCTGAGAGAAATAGAGATGTAAATTATGATCATATAAATAAACATCATGTTTTTACATTTTTGCACCTGTTTATTTCCCCAATGTGTGCCAGTAGATAGTACCTCTTGCCTGTTTTCAGTTTCCAGAGTCAGTACCGGTAACTCATTTACTTTGTACATTTGAAATATCTGTCTCCCTGCTTGTTAACACAAGGAAAAGTTAGAATGAGACACATTAGACATCTGTAACATGTAGATATGCAGTATAACACTACCAAAATAGAAAGAGAGAGAGAGAGAGAGAGAGAGAGAGAGAGAGAGAGAGAGAGAGAGAGAGAGAGAGAGAGAGAGAGAGAGAGAGAGAGAGATAGAGAGAAAGAGTGTGAGAAAGATAGCGAATTAGCCAGAGGAGGGTTAGCTAGAGTTCAGCTAAGTGGAGGAGAAGATGAAAATAGTTCCAGGAAGTGTACAGGAAGTAAAAGCCTGTCTGTGTTCCTGTGCCTGAGCCTTCTGAGAAGGGCTTATCAAAAAGCACCTCTAATGAGATTCCCAATCAGGTTGTTTTAGCCATATTTGTCAAATTAGCATGTTCATCTCGCCCAAACTAGCCCATGCCATCTGGTCTCCGCTCTTGTCCCCACGGAGACCGCGCTAATTAACCGCCTGACTCCGTGAAGGAAGGAAAGATGGGAAAATGCTAATTTTAAAATAGTGGTTAATCTACTATTGGATTTTTGCCAATCGCAAATGAAGGGCAGAGAAATCAATGGAGGAGCTCTGACATTTATGATTGGTATTTAACAGT
>NC_137688.1:8090738-8098238 GCF_963989245.1 Nansenia antarctica
AGAGAGTGAGAGAGAGAGAGAGAGAGAGAGAGAGAGAGAGAGAGAGCGAGAGAGAGAGAGGAAAAAAGGGAGAAGATGCAATAAAGAAATGCTTTATTTTGGAACGAGACAGTCAGTCATACAGATATGCTTGGCTTTCACAGCCCGATGTCCCCCTCAGTCTCAGTCACGGCTTCTCATGCACGCAGCTCAGCACACTGACAGGCTCTCCGTCAAGAGCTGACCTGGACACACACAGTGCCTATGGCTTTCATGCACTTTTAAGGACTTAAAAGTAGGGAGTAGAAGATGACTGGTTTTGATGCTCCACCAGGGCTTCCAATTGATTCCAAATTATAGTAATATAAATGGTTCGAAATAATTGTATAGTCCGTAGATTTTTAAATACACACTTGGTAACATCACAACTATAATCATTAACTTGAATTAATTGTGTGGAGGGAGGGTGGTATACTTTCAACGATTTGGAGAAAGAATATTTCTAAAATATAATTCAGTAGCACTTTGCATTACAGCTTGGAATACAGCGTGGATAATAGCATGGTAATAACTATTGTAATGCCGCTGGGACATAGAATAATGAGGCACTTGAATCTGGGTTCAACAAAGGTACAATCAGTTTACTTCGGTTCTCGTAGACCCCTGTCAGTCACCTACTGGTATCTTATGAGGTTAATTTTGTTGGTTATGAATCAAAGAACAGTTATTGAGTTTAAGACGATTTAATCAAAGTACAAAACATACATACATATACCAATAGCTGGAGCCTGATGTCTGCTCTCCTCTGCTGGCCTGGCTGGGGTGGTTAAAGAGACCCCCCCTTGGATCACACCCTTATTTATAGACAATATGCAAATACAGTCACAGGCCATAGCCTATCACCTTCCCTAGAGCTGGTCAAGGGGTGAGAAGGGACAGTCACCTGTGATGTCACTATGGCCTACAAACCAGGAAGTCATTCCCCAGCTGACCATAGAAGAACAGTCAATGTCCTGAGCCTATGATCGTCATACAACCCCCATCTTCAGTAGCACAGGCCCACACCATGTGTGTTTTAAGTACAAATATACTACAATCACAAACTCTGTCTAAGGCGCATGCACCGTCCCCGACTATGAATTAACCCATTCATTACAACTATGGTACCAGTAATTTACCTGTAGTTGCTAGTGACAAGTAAGACAATTACCTTGTTATTACAGTTGGACTGTCGTTTCCATATTGTTTTTTTATTTTTGCATGACAGATGCTTGAACAGAGAAGGTGGTTACTATGAAATAAGGTGGTATCAGAGATGGACAATGCTATAAGTTGTTTCCATTTTTGTTCTTTCCTTGTACCCCATCTTAACCTCACAACTCAGACCATGGTTACTCTGTCAGTGGTAATACAAAGGCTACCTACAGTAGTATCGGTATGCATCCACTGTATGTAACAGTAAGACGTTACCCAGTGGGTCTCATACATTACGTTTTTATGAGATGATTTTCATGCGGTTTATGTAAAGCTACTCTGACCTTCATTAGTAGGGTCGCTTTATGTGCAATTGTGTCTTTCAACAGAAGAAGAGCTAACTCACTGAACAACCCTGATACAAAACACCTACTGGAAGTACTGTTTAACTTCTGTTTGATGTTCACAAAGCACTAGTTCAATGGTTAAAAGTTACAGATTATTGCTATGTCAGGTGCAGATAGATGTTACGTTTTTATTAGCGAAATATTTGTCAAGTTTGTTAGCTATAAGTGAACATTAGCCTCGAAAGCCACGAGCCTCGTTGAAAGTAACATATTTTCCGGATCATAAATCGCTCCGGAGTATAAATCGCATTTATTGATGAGTATGAATTATGAGTTATGAATTATGAGTATGAATTAACATTTAAAAACAATAAAAACATTAAAAACATTAAACCTACCTGCCAATAAGTTGCAGGACCAGCCAAACTGTGGAAAGAAGTGTGACTTATAGTCCAGAAAATACGGTAGCTACCTCTAACGTTAGCTGAGGCGCTTGAGCCATTGGACTAGCTTTGGATTGTAAGGTCACAAACCTGTATTGAATATTATGTTATGTCAATGAATTAATTTGTAGCTAACGTCTTGTTGTAATATTAGAGTAAACATCATTGGAAATATGATTAATTAAAACATCCAGCTCCAAAAATAAGTTTAATACAAACGCCTCCATTCATTCTCCACCAACAAACCATTACATTAGGCTATAGAGCAACATTATCTACTTGATAGCTTATTAGTATTATTGTGAACGTCTGAATGTGTTAATAAGGGAGAATTAACATAGAGTATTACCGTGTTAATGATGCAGTGAATGCATGCATACTGATCAGGATGACTGTATTACCACTGACTGATGGTAAACACATCCCAGTCGCCGGCCCTGAGCCCCTCGGGATGGACTTGACAATCCTGGGTGAGGCTCAATCGTCTCCGGACCGGCGTCAGGCGTTCCCCTCATCAATGCACAGATGGGGCTTGGCCCCAAATGCGTCGTGCGAGTGTGCCGCAGAGGACCAAACCGCAGACCATGTTATCCTGGATTGCCCGGTGTACCACCAACCCAACAGGATGCATGGTCTGTCGGTATTAGATGACGAGATGATGATGTGGCTTCTGGAGGGGTGTCCAGAAATATAGCCCGGGTGAGCCCCTCAACCAGGCCTCGGGGTGGTAAAAGGGCAGCCCCTCGGCCCCGAGCCTGGTGGAGTGGAGAGGAAAACAACAACCCATACGCCGAAGAAGAAGAAGAACATGGTAAACACAATCTTACTTGTCAGGTTAACATAGGATAAAACAGTAGAACTAAATGGAAACAGGTACCTTCCCTATTTCTTGGTTATAAATCAAATTAAATGTGTGTTCATCAGTTTCAATGATTCAAGAACTATATATGGAAATGGTATAACAATAATATGAAACAAGAATCGTTCATATTTCATCTTATCTCATCTTAAATATCTTTCTTGTTACTGTTTTTTCTATTGTTAACTACTTACTAATAATTATTACCACGTGATTACCCACTTATTCAGAGTTAGAATGTAAAGTACAACTCATACTTGTCTCAACATTACAACAATAGTCATCAACTGAAGAGAGTTTAGAAACAAGGGGAAATGACTTTGAAAGTGTTTTGAAAGTGTTTTGCTAATCATGGAGATTGATTTCTTTCCTATCCCCACGTCGATGTTCTTCAAAAGCCTGATGACTACCCCTTTCCTTTTGTATGACAACAGCTCAGCTCATTAGGAAAGCAGACTTGTGTTGGTGTGCGTTCAGACAGTTCCTCCCTCCCTGTCTGAGTGTGTCCAGTGTGTGTGTGCTTGCGTGTGTGCATGCTTGTGTTTGTGCGTGCGTATGTCCGTCTATCTCTGTGAAGTAGTCATGCTGTAATGCTTAATTTGGTCGTGCTTACCATTTGATGGTAGCATGTTTTGATTGTCAAACTGAAAGTGTCATCAGTCTCTTCTTATTAATCACAATTGAATAGAGGAGCACTAATATATTCTGGTTAGGCAATGCAGTGCACACTGTTTAATGAGATTGCAAAAAATATGAGAATTCACATTCTTGTCAAAATGCAAGGGATTCTCTAACACGCATACATCTCTGTCAAACTATTTCAGAGAACAAAGCTATAGCAACTGTATTATGATTAAACTATAATAGCTATATAATAACTAAACTATATTTGTGATCCCATCAATTATACATCAATGTACTTGCAGCTCATACAGAAATATATTTTCACTAACTAAATATTTGAAACAAAATGTTACACAAACTTATTTTTGTGCCCAGCTGTAATGCAAACTTGGTAAAACTACCACCCACTCACACATACAAACACAAGCACAGGCACAAGCACAGACGCACGCAGGCACGCACGCACGCAGGCAGGCACGCACGCACGCACACACACACACACGCACACACACACACACACACTCTCTCTCTCTCTTCTCTATGTCCAGTGCCCTGAGGCCTGGGGATCATGGTGTGATGGCCAGTGACAGTAATCTGTGTGATGAGGAGGAGGGGAGGGGGCCCTGCAGTTCGACAGTACACATTATGAAGGCTTCATTTACGCCACCGGCCCTAATGAAGGGGGTTGGGGGGAGGGGTGGGGGGTGGGCTAATGGAGAAGCAAAAGTGGAACGTTTTAGACTTTTGGTTTTTCAATGATGGAAGGGAGTAATATTATGTTACAACTGAAAGTTTGTGCATATACGGGTCATGGGGAGAAGCAAGTGTGTGTGTGTGTGTGTGTGTGTATGTGTGTATATGTGTGTGTGTGAGGAAGAGATCTGCGTGTTGTGATTGTGCTGTTCAATGTGCTAAATCCATCCAAGTCATTTTGTTGTGACTGGAGTTTAAGTGTGCAGTTAATATCCCTCCAATACACACCCACCCACACACCCACACACACACACCCTTCACAAGGTTTATTGTGGTAGATGTAATAATAACAGTAATTACAATTAAGATGTATTTTAAAACAGTAAGGATCGTTACTTGAATCCCAATACATAATGCTAACTTTTCTTTTTTTTTCTACCACCATGTCTCTGTGTGGGGGACACTAAAACCCGATCACGTCTCACGACAGAGTCGATAATATCATTTTCTCTGAACCATAAAAATGTGATAATGCTAATATCATCCTAGCAAGAGGTGCAGTTGTATCATGCTGATATCAATATACCCCTCACTAAAAACAGGCTCCATTTGTGAAATGTGTCTTTTTTCCCTCCTCTCTTCTCTTCTACCACCAGCTGTTCACAATCTAACCGCATCCTAAAATGAGGAGAATTGGTAATTGCCAATGAGCACATAAAACATATCCATGCTCGCCAGTGTGTGGAGTGTAATTGAAAACAGTTTGACTCAAATTGGTTTATTTCTTTGTTATTATTTCTGCCCTCTGGGATGCCCGCTTGTGGAAACCGAGCTCCGAGCGCTGTTCACTTTTGTGGTGCTAGCTAGAACAATCCGGCTCCATTGGCCTTGTGGAAGCTTCCCTGGTGAAAGCGGTTGGGTGGGGTGCTGCAACTCTTTCGACTCTACTGTACGAATTGGGACGAGGTGGTGCCAGACTCAGTAGGCTAAAATGGTTTCCTCTCCTCATCTTTTTTTTTTATATAATTTTCATTTTTCATTTTTACCCATTTAGCAGACACTTTTATCCAAAGCGACTTACACTTAGAGATTACAGGGACAGTCTCCCTGGAGTAACTTATGACTAAGTGTCTAGGTTCTCCTTCCCTCCGTGTGGGAAGTGGACCTGTACAGTCACATCCCTGGGGTGGCATGATCCACAGTCCTTTCCTGCATCCTGATGTTCCACATCAGAGTAGATAAAGGGAAAAAAGGATAACGCGAAGAGGAAGCCTCATTTGTATTGTGTATTGAGACACAACTCTGGCATTGAATGTGACCGTATGTGAAGCGCTGTCCGTGGTCCTGAGCACCAGCTCTGCACCGTGGGGACTCTGAATTCAAGTTTTGAGTGGAAGTCTATGTGAAGAGCTGTCCATGGTGCTGAGTCTCACTCCACACTTTGCGTGCAGCCCCGTATGTACACAGCACTAGTCGCTGTCCCTGGTCCTGAAATAAACTTTCAATTATGGTGCTATTCATGGTCCCGAAACCCCGGCTTCTCCACTGGTTCACCGTGCAGTAATTGAGCTCAGGAAATCGAGGTGTTCTTGTCTATCACTGCATCGGAGCCAGGGAGACAGGGAGAGAGGAAAATAACAGGAACCCAAAGAAACAAAAACAATTTCATTCAATTACCTCTATCTCTTTTTCTTCCTTCGCTGTTTTTCTCCTTTGTGTTTTTTTCTGTGCTCTAAACTGAATTGTGTCTTTGTTCCCATAAATCTAATAGGAGCTTGATTGCTTTTCCTAATTATCCTGTTTATGCCTTCTGCAGGCCCAGCCCTCTTATTGGTGTAATTAATTTCAAAGATAACGTGTCCTCCGCTCGGATTAGAAATGGTGCTAGATAACCGAATGTCAGAGGGGATGTGTGTGTCCATGAGTGTGTGTGTGTGTGTGTGCGTGCGTGCATGTGTGCGTGCGTGTATGTGTGTGTTTGTGTGTATGTGTGTGTGTGTTTGAGTGGTGGTGGGGGGGGTGAGCTAAGTTAATTAGCCTGACAGGAGAGGGGGCTAACTGAATCCCACCCTCTCCTCTACTTCACTATCACATGTATGCACGCCCCCCCCCCCCCCACAAGCCAGAATGACTGCTATTCCTGCTGTTTCTGATGTACTAACAAGCAATCATGGAGAAGGTGAGAAGAGTTTCAATAAAATACTTGTAAACCAGTGACATCATTATCCTATATACATAAAAACAACCCCCCCCCCAAAAAAAAAAAAAGTATTTTGTTGTTGTAGTAAAAGGACACTGTCCTTAGAGGAATCTATAGTGACAAAGGGTTGATTCCTAGCTTGTTAGGTATATTGCTCTACGTTCTATGTGCAGTCCTAACGCCATGATTAGCCAGTTGTGCATTTGCACGCAGATGACTATTCACTACAGAGAAAGCAAAACCAACTTCCTGCTAACTCTGGAAATGGTGGAAGATCCATGCCTGTTGTTTCTGTTTCTTTGTACCACCCGCCCTCCTCCCCCCCCCTCCCCCCTCCTCCCTCCACCAAGACTGCGTATCGACGCCAGGCTGTCACCGTGGTACCTCACCGTATATTAGGAGCAGGGCCTTAACAAACAGCAAGCCATGGCCCCTCCAGATGAATGGTTAAGTTGAGGGAGAAATGGAGGAGCACGCCTAGACCATCGCTCCTAATAGAGGCAGGGAGCGAGTCCCCCGAGGAACCACCCGATCGATCAGATCAGCCGCGGCTGAACTAACACACCAGCCTACCTGGCTAACTGGAGGGAGAGAGGGAGGAAGGGGAAGAGAGAGAGAGAGAGAGAGAGAGAGACAGAGAGAGGGAGGGAGAGAGAAAGAGGCAACGAGAGAAAGACAGAGAGAGAGGAACATGCAATGAAAGAAACAGAGGGAGGAGGCGAAGAGAGAGAGAGAGAGAGAGAGAGAGAGAGAAAGAGAGAGACGGAGAGACGGAGACAGTATGAGAGTGTAGGCAGGCTGAGATCAAGTGAAAAGTGAATTAAAAGTTAGCAGAGTGTACAGAGGGAGAGAACAAAAAGACAAGAGACAATGCTAATGAGTTATGCATTTATCTGGTTGACGTGCTGGGACCTGGGGTGAGGTGGGAAGGGAAGTAAACAGACAAATGAAGCAGGCAAGCGCAGCTCTCCTCATGTACTATAAGCTTTCAAGGCATGTGGAAGATAGTATGTGCCTCATTAAGGACACAATTCGAATGCATAATGAAACACCGTTGAATGCGTAATCAAACATGCGATCAGAATAGAATGACATCGCTGTGGCTTTGAATTGTCTAATCAGTTACGATCAACTTTAAAGTCGTGATGACTCAGTACAGTA
>NC_137688.1:8100738-8110738 GCF_963989245.1 Nansenia antarctica
AGAACACACACACACCCACACACCCACACACACACAGTCTGGCCCACTCAGGGGTCGGTTCACAGCTCCTCCAAGCACAGCTGACACGCTACAGAAACATGGGGACACAATGGTGTCCATGTTGCCACGCGTTGAGCTGAAATGATCTCCCGTTGATCATCTGGTTAAACGCTTCTCCAATGAATTACATGAGAGGTGTGAGAGAGAAAACAGGACAAATATGGCGAGTAACCAGAAGGATGATGGTGATTCAAGCAGTGTGTTCTTAGCGATATACACAGCATATGAATGAATGATCTTTATTATCATTGTAACAGGTACAACGAAATGTAAATGCAAACCCTAGGTGCTAACAAACAAACACAGTCCTAAGATAATAAAAAAACTAGAATATGACATAAATAGACATAAATAGGGGGGGATATGAATAGAAATAGGGGGATAAGTGATCTGAGAATCTCTTATGTGAACTTCTATACTTCTATACATTATATGGCCTATTCACAAGGGGTATAGACAGGGGGCAGTTAGCATGTAACTGTGTACTTTTATAAACATATAAACATATGGCCTAGTAGACAGTATATGACCCCTATCACAAGATAAGTTATAGAACACATCTACACCGTGACACTCTCATAGAAAAGATCTACTTCTTCTCTGGGCCCAAAAAAAAAGCAATGTTTTTTTTGGGGGGGGGGAATAGAGAGCGTTCGCAAGAGATATCCCGCCATGACAGGCTCCTTGTTAAACGAGTCGACTCTCAATACAGTAACAGCCTTGGTGTCAGCCGCAACAAACTGACTTCCTGCAAGCACAGGTGCGGCGGGACACCTAAGCAGCCCCTAATCTTCTTATTTATGTATTCAATAACACCTCTCCGCCTATCCATTTAACATCCATTACACCCACGCTCCTGCTATTCCCACAGCGCCGACGCTAATCTCACGATCGCGGCGGAGACGGGCCCGTATCCCTGTGAGGCTAGGAGCTTTTGAGCTGCGAGCTGCCTGGGATCCCCTCTCATGTTCTTATTATGCTATGTATGTATGTTACGCTATGTTTTATTAATATTAGAACCTTACTGCATGTCTTAATCACTAAGTAAACATACATGTTGGCAGACTGTTTGGCTCCCCCCTCCCTCCTACGTGTCTTGGTTAACAGTTCAGCCTGGACTTGGCACGCAGTGCTAATTTCGAATAACAATGGCCAGCATCATGCCGAGATGCCGTGCTGTGTTGGATTAGCATAATGGTGATAGCCTAATTGTTTAATATGTGATGAAGCTTACAGTGAGAAGGATAGAGTGCAGGTTAAGTGAAACCTTGGGCTGATAGGGGGGAGAGAGGGGATATCTTCCTCAAGACCACGCATAGGAATGATTTGAAATGTCAAAAGGCGAGGCTTTCGTGGATCAATTCGAGTCATACCACACATGCTTAATATAATTACGAATAGGTACATGTTTATTGATTAGAAATGCAGGCAATGAATGGCTCAGGCCCGATGCTAATACACCAATTACTGTAAGAGATCACTGCCCTCACAGGCCCTAAGTGAGTACTCCCAGTAGGTAGTAGTTGTAGGAGGTGTGAATGTGTGTGTGTGTGTGTGTGTGTGTGTGTGTGTCTTCTCTAATATTTCAGCAAACACCCCCGATGTTGTAATTGTCAACGAAAATCACAGAGAGGTGCTTATTCTAGAGGTTGGCTGCACCTTTGACCATAGCCTAGAGGAAGCCTTTTTAACCAAAATCTTGAAATACCAACAGCTGGAGCAGGCCATATCACAACTGGGCTACAGATGTCAACTTTTAGTTTTCATATTTGGCAGCCTGGGCCATGTTCATAAGTTGTTTTTAGAGGCCTTCAAATGGCTGGTCTACCTAAGAGAAGGGCCAAACAGTTAGCAAAATATTGCTCAGTATCCGCTGTTATTGGTAGCCGCTCAATATGGAGAAGGCGGTGCTTCCTGTACCCATGAGCTGGATACTGTCTGTTTTACAGTATTGATACTGGATCTGTCAACCCACTGGTATCATCTGGTGTGAATAACATCCTGTGCGTGGCAGAACTGGTTGTTGGCTCAGCACTATTGTAACAGATTGTTTCCATGATATCAAAATGCACTGTTAGTATTTATGTCCTTTAGAATTGTACATGTATGTGGACATAAATAAAGCATTTCAAATGTGTGTGTGTGGTCCTACCCAGGGCTCTGTCGACCAGGCGGACCACATGCCCATGTCACATAAACGAGTAAAACTGTTGAGCGCACTGTTGCTTGTTCCTTTGTTGTGCACTGTGGGCCCTGGCCTTACTGTGTGATGTCATCCTACCTGCTGCTGTGTTGCCTGCAGGCTGCTCTAGCCAAACGTAAAATGTTAAATGTGTTGGCATTTAGCAGACACCTCCATCCAAAGTGACTTACAACAAATACATTTGACTAAGTAAATGAATGATCTACCAGTGAGGGAAACGTCATCTCGACTGTCCTGTCCTTCCCAGTCTCCTGTCTCATCACGGCCGGTGGTGACACAGGCTCAGTCGGATCTGTTTCTGATTCTTCTGCGGGGGAGGTGAATGAATAAGCCTTCTTCCTGTGTGTGGTTTTGAAATGATAACAACGATATTAAGAAAAATCAGGGAAGGGGGAGGTCTGTGTTTCACAATGGCAGAGTTATTTCATTTTAACAAGTCATATCTGTGAACCTCTGTCGCCAGAGCTAGTGCTAAGGGGGCATTTAGCGCGGTCCCATAGTGAGGGGTTGACACATGTAACCCAGGTTCTCTGAAGGAGATGTCCTTAGGGGGCTATCACTTACAAGTGCCACCGGCAGGTACCAGGAGTGACTGTAACAGTGTTCTTCAATGGAAGGTGGGGGCGTAGGGTGTGTGTGTGTGTGTGTGTGTGTGTGTGTGTGTGTGTGTGTGTGTGTGGTGAGCAGGTAGAGAGTTCACAAACTCACAGCACACATGAGAGGGCCTGGGTGACAAGAGTGTGTTTCCCATGAGGGGTCTCACTACATCTCCGACAGAAAACCTGGGTTACATTCATAACCGATAGGTTATGATTTCATTAAAAAAATCCCAGATTGTTCAGCACATTTCGTCGCACATTTCACACACTCAGAAAAAGAGGCTCTCACTCTGTCACCAGGAAATAAAACTGTAGACATAGATAGATATCTACCTTTTTATTATTACATTTCTTTGTTGTAATATGACGTTTTGCCCTGATATTGCAAAGAATCGGACAGCCTAATGGTGTGTGTATATATATATTGCTTTCTATTGTGGCCATTTTGAGTGACAACCTGTCTTATTGTATCCTAAGCAATGACAGGTAGAGTATAGAAAAAAGAGCCGGCTGGTAACATATGAAAATAGATATGAAAATCAAGATAACCAGTGACATAATAAACTATACACAGGCGTTCAGTGTAGGATGGAGAATTGGATTCTTAGCTGACTTCTTGGTATCCATTATGACAACCTGGTTGAAAACTGTTTATATGTGACTGAGTGTAAAGCCTCATCATAGATTGTTGAAAGGTACTTAGTCACGTGACAACTGTTCGAAAACGGCCCATTTTACTGAGAGCCAAACGCACCACACTGTAGGTGGAATCACATAAGAACCTCGTCAGTTAATTAGTTTGTCTGAAGGTATACAGTACTTCTACGAGACTCTCTATCTGATGCAGTTTCAATTACCAGGCAGACATTGTTTCAAATGAACACCCTTTGCCATAACCCCAAGCTGCAGATTGTCCCCAAGCTGCATTCATCCACTACAGTAATATAGTCTTGTTGTGCGTATACATCCACCCACAAACTTGGTGTATAAAGTGGGTATAATGAAGTGCGTTGGCTGTGATGCTGCAGCACTTTAGTTTTTTCCCTTCCGCAAGCACTAATTAGCCACAGTGACATGAAGTTGAGCTGTCTGCTACCTTTTTTTTGCGTGTTTTTTTTCTCCTCTATATGACAGATCCTGCTGCCATATAATTATGTCTCTCTCTTTTTTTAAGGAGTGCTATGTTTGCTACTCCAGTGGTGTATTTGTTCCTTTACCACCCCTTTGTATTTCCCTAGGAAGACAATGTTAAAGGAAAGGCTTATTTCTAATTAACTGAGTGGAAATGTATTGATCAAGCCTCGACAAGAAGCAGTCATGTCGCTAGAGGATGGGGGAGACTCCTTCGAGCACAAATGCTAATTACTCTTGTAAGTATAAGAGGAAATTAAATGGTCATCTCTGTGCCTGAGGGCACGTCTGAACACATGGAAATATAATCACACTCCATTAAAACACTCATTAACTTTTTAAACGTTGTATCACCAAACGCTGGCCGGATCTATCCTGAAGCGAACTGATTTTACAGTGAAACTACGAAGGTCTCATAGTTTGGTCATGGTTTTCAACATTGAGAAAGGTGGCGGCTCGGACACCGGTGTGGATAACATATTTGCTGCACTGATATTACATTTACATGTTTGAAATGAAATCTAAATGGCCGCCATGGCTCTATGAAGCCATGATAGAAGTGAATCAGTGTACCCATAATGCTGTACATACTTGGTACTCACTCACTCACTCAGCAACAAGTCTTCGCACTTCTCCTAGAAATGAGCCGTGATCCCTTCACAGTGCGAAACACTTGACTGATCGCTTTGCACTGACTCACTTCTCAGCGAACGAGCGCAGACTAAACGTTGACGTCTCATTGGTTCAGCACTCTAACCTCGATGTCTTATTGGCTCAGCAGGAAGCCACATCACCACCTGCTGTTGTGTCATCAATAACACCTCACAGAACAATTGATTCCGGTCATGAGTCAGTTGAGTCTCAGTCAACCATCTGATACAGTTTATCTTGCTCAGCTGTTGTGTTCTGCTCATATCTTCCCGTGGACAGATTCACAAAACTGATGAGAATCATTTACATTACATTTCTGTCATTTAGCGGACGCTTTTATCCAAAGCGACTTACAATTAGAGATTGCAGGGACAGTCTCCCTGGAGTAACTTTGGGCTAAGTGCTTTACTCAAGGGCACTGTTACGTCTAAGATTGACATTGTGGGCTCTTTTCAGCTGCCTGTGAAGTACGGGGAGAGGACACTGACGGCTTTCAGGTTCAACGTTGCACGCCACGGGACCAACTTGTTAGGCCTCGACCTGTTCAACGCCCTCGGTTTCACCCTGCTAGACACAGCTGGCTCAGAGATTCACACCGTTTCCATCCCCTGGCAGCAACAGTGGCCTGCGCTGTTCAGCGGTGTAGGCTGCCTCGACACTTTTGCCCACCAGCCTCTGTTAGATCCTACAGTGATGCCTGTTATACAGCCCCTCCGCCGCTCCCCCCTGGCTCTCCGCGATGACATCTCCTCTCAACTACAGAGCATGCTCGATAGCGACATCATTGAGCAGGTGAATGCATCGCCTTGGATCTCCAACCTGGTGGTGGCGAAGAAGAAGTCTGGGGGGCTGCGCATCTGCGTGGATCTGAGAGCGGTAAACAAGGCCATCATCCCTGACAAATACCCCTTGCCAACGATAGAGGAGCTCACCGCCCAGTTCTACGGGTCCAGCGTGTTCTCTAAACTGGACCTCCGTCAGGGTTACCTCCAAGTGCCACTACACCCCGAGAGCCGCAACCTCACAGCGTTCATCACTCACAGAGGGGTTTTCCGCTACAAACGCATGGCTTTCGGTTTAAGCTCCGCCCCCAGCTGCTTCCAAAAGATCATGGCCTCCATCTTCGCTGGGATCCCAGGTGTGGCCATCTATCTTGATGACATCGTGGTTCACGGGGCCACCGTCGAGAGCCACGACGAGCGTCTCCACAGTGTGTTCAGTGCATTGGCCAAGCATCACCTCACACTCAATGGTGAGAAGTGTGTATTCGCCGCCCCAGCCATTGACTTTGTGGGGTTCCGCCTCTCAGCTGATGGCACGTACCCGCTGCACTCGAACACCGAGGCCATCCATCATGTCCCGGAGCCCACCACAGCCGCTCAGGTGGCCTCCTTTCTAGGCATGACGGCATACTACCTCCGTTTCCTGCCACAGTACTCGGCCACAACCACACCGCTGCGGAAGCTGTTGAAGCATGACGAGCCCTGGCTCTGGACGTCTGCCTGCTCAGACGCCGTACGCCTCCTGAAGGCCCAACTCACCTCGCCACCGATCCTGGCGCATTTCGACCTGGCCAGCCCCACTCTTGTCACGTGCGACGCCTCTGCCACAGCCATTGGTGCGGTGATGTCCCAGCTGCAAGGGGGGGTGGAGAGACCGATCGCCTTCGCCTCCCGTGCTCTCAGCCCCACGGAACAGAAGTACTCGGTGGGGGAGCGGGAGGCCCTAGCATGCCTCTGGGCATGTGAGCGCTGGCACATGTACCTCTATGGACGGCTATTCACACTGAGGACAGACCACCAGGCCCTCATCACCCTCCTGGCCACGTCTGGCACCGGTCACAAGCCACTCCGCCTCCACCGCTGGGCCGACCGCCTGCAACAGTACAACTATCGGCTACAGTTCACGCCAGGACGAGACAACGTGGTAGCCGACTTGCTATCACGCGCAATCCCCAGCCCACCCACAGCCCCAACCTTGACCCCCGGACTGGACCAGGCTGAGCATGACCTCGTCCAGCTCCTCCACACACCCCTTCAGGAGACGGTGTCGCTGAAGGAGCTCCGGGATGCCTCAGCCGATGACCCCACCCTCTCTACACTCTCAACCTACATCACGCAGGGGTGGCCGGTAAGAGTACCTGACGAGCTACTCACTTACTCCAGGATCAGGGAGGAGTTGTCGGTTTGGAATGACACCTGTGTCGCTCGCGGGTTCTGCACTGTGGTCCCAGGTGTCCTTCGGGCGCGTATCCTTGCTATGGCGCACGAGGGTCACCTGGGCATAGTCAGGCTCAAACAGCGCTGTCGTGAGGTTGTGTGGTGGCCAGGCATCGACAGGGAACTCGAAACCCTGGTCAAGGATTGCACTGCCTGTCTCCTTAGTGGTAAGACCAGGGCTCCAGCTCCACCCCCGCCCATGCAGCCGTTGGACTGGCCATCTCAACCCTGGGAGCACCTGCAACTGGATATCTGCGGCGAGCTGCATGGGGTACCACATCACCAGCGTTTTCTCGTTGTGACCTACGACCTCCACTCTAAGTGGCCAGAGGTGACACCTGTGGGCTCGGTCACAGCAAAGGTGCTGATCGACATTCTCGACGCTCTGTTTGCGCGTTGGGGCCTGCCCAAGAGGATCACTACTGACAACGGTCCTCAAATGGTTTCCCATGAACTGTCCTCCTATCTAGTGGGTAAAGGGATCCACCACATCCGCACAGCGTTCTACCACCCTGCTGCGAACGGGGGGGTGGAACGGCTGAACCAAACACTGAAGAATGGCATCAGGGCCCACCTGGCACAAGGGTGCACGCTCACCACCAGCCTCCTCCAGACGCTGTTGCATTATCGGGCCACGCGACACGCCACTACAGGAGTCTCCCCAGCCTCCCTCATGCTGGGGCGGGAGCTCCAGCTGCCTCTCGATAGGCTCCGCCCTATACTAGCTCAGCCCCCGGTCCATCCAGTTCAAGCCACAGTCACCAAACACCAGCGCTTGATGAAGGATCGTTTCGACAGGGTCAGACGTGCTAGGCCACCTGTCATCGCTGTGTCGGACTGGGTCAGGATCCGACGACCTCATCGGGACAACAAACTCCAGTCGTTTTGGTCTGACCCTGTCCAGGTCAGCAAACAGCTTGGCCCGGCCTCGTTTAGGCTCGCCGACGGCACTCGCTGGCATGCTACCCGCCTGCGTAAGGTGCAGCCTCCCCCTGGCCCAGCGCTGAGTGTGGCCTCTTCCACAGTCTTGCCAGCCGCACGGTTGGATGAAGCAGCAACCCCGGCCTACCAGGCTCAGCCCCAAGGCGTGGAGCCGCCACCAGTGGCTGTGGCTGCACCAGAGCCACGTCTGGTTCGAGCACGCAACAGGCCCGAGCACTTGCGTGATTACATGACTGAGTATCACACCTAGGTTGTGTGAGGGGGGGGGAAATGTTACGTCTGTGTTTACGACAGTTTGGGCTTTACGACATGTGCCGTATTACGTTGTGTGTTACACTCGTGTTTGATTAAATGGAGTACACGTTCCAACTTGAAGCTCTGAGTTCAGTCTCCATTATTGAACATAACAGGCACACTAGTGAGTCCAACTCACTATCCACTAGGCCACCACTACCCCGACCACCTACCCTTACAGGGTTATCTATCCAATACAGGGGGGCAGGGGAGGGGCCTCATTTATAAAAAATATACTTGAACGTCATCTTTAACTTGCACGTAACCACATTTTTCTAAATCGACGTAAGCATTATTTATAAAACGGGCTGCGATTGTTTAAAATTACGTACGTCTGTTGTACGTACTTCCGTCTATAAATAAAAAATATACTTGAAATTGAACGCAGGTGAATGAGCCCTATTTATGCCCTGTGATAGCGGGGTGCGGACACCAGTGACTACTCGGTGAGCTTCCCATCTTTGAAAACGAGTCCATGGTGTTTTTTGAAGGATTTTCTGTATGCCCATCCAGATCCATCAAGTACAAATCAAGGACCCCAATTGAAATAAGCCAGTGGCTTTCTTGGGTTTTTATCCTCTTAGTTTGACCTTGTATGTAATATGTACTTTCATGTACCTACTTCTGCAAACATTCTAATAAAGTTTTCAATCAATCAATCAATCCATTGTGTATGTCAAAATGTTGATATGGACCCATATGATCGTAAATAACCTTATAACAGGGCTTATAACGCTAAATACAGAGGAATCCTGGGGAATCACAATGAATCTCGCCTTTATCACGCCTCAATTTAGAATGATTACACCATACAATAGCCTAATGGCATATAAAGGAAGACTGAAATACAATCATCAACATCAGTTCCCTTTAAATCTTGAATTAAACTCATTTTCTCGGCTGATAACAACATCGTTAATTTTATTACGAGCCACTTTCACTTCGCATGAATTACAGTAGGCAACATGTTCGAGTGCGGCTCACATGCCTGTAATAACGCCACCTTACCAGTAGGTAATGTGCGTACGTCAAGTCAATACCTGACATAGAGCTATGATCGTTTCAACGGTCAAATTGACTCACGTTGAAATCACTACTTTGACGTGGTTTTCTCCGTACGCCATGGGTAAGCTCAAATTTGATCCAAAGTACTTTCTATAAATGAGGCCCCAGGTGTGTAGTGCTGACCCTGCTGATAGAGGGCCTTCAAAGAGATAACAGTGACACAAATGCTGTTCCAATTAATATGAAACACATTCATAATAAGCTTGAACTATATAGTTATTCCCTAAACAATTGAGAGCATCTCATCTTAAGACGTTATGTATCGGCTTACCTTTCACAATGTGATGAACATTAGCCATCCTCTGTCTATAACAGAGTGTTACGATGTACTGTGCCATCACAGTGATAGACCCCCACAATCTTCTCTCAAGCCTCCTGTTACAAACAAACCACACTCACGCTATTCCTTCTGCTGACCAGACACGTCTAGTCTCAGCAGCAGGAAGGAGCGGCTTTCTAATCAACCGCACAAAGAGGGAAGAAAAAAAAAAGAGAGATTGATTACCTCACTGTTTACATTCCCCTGGATGGACTCCCCTCAGACGATCCTGCGTGAGTGTTGTTTTATTGTCATGCTACGATAACGAAGCCTGTCATAAAGAAGAAGAAGCACTGAAGGGAGAGAGAGCATGTTTTCCATTAGTTTCCCCAAGGATGGCCGCGATAAGAACGAACGCTAGAGCATCCAGCAGTTATCGTGTTCCTGTTCTGTGGTAATTCCATTAGTAGGGAAACTCGACGTACTGTAGCTGTCTTTCGGATTAGCACTTAAACCCTTCCCCATGGCTAACTTTGGGCCCTACTTAGTGTACATGTTAATAACTCCGGAATGAATT
>NC_137688.1:8115738-8120738 GCF_963989245.1 Nansenia antarctica
AACTCAATTTACGGTGCCCCATCATTTAAATGTATAATTTCTATACTGTATGTATTTCACTTGTCTATTGCTGTTGTATTTCACTGAAAGTTCCTGTACAATGTGGTGTTTCTATGTCATGTGAACCCCAGGAAGAGTAGCTTACTGCACACGTGACAGCTAATGGGGATCGGTATGAATAAATACATATATTTGAAACATTTTAATCGCACTTCCTGTTTTCCGATCACGAGTATCATCCGGATACGACTATCAAGTCCTAATCAGCAGACACGGATACGACTACTAGGAGTGTGACAAGATCAGCACACCTCAGATATTGGCCATGCATTCTAAGCGGTGTGGTATTGTGGATATTGAAACACAGTCACAGTCACAATCTCAACTCCTTCTGACTCTTGGATAGCAAATCCGCTGCTGGCTTGGAAAAGAGAGCTGGGTCTCAATGTAACGTTTCCCTGTTTAAATAAAAGTTCAATAAGAAATACATTTTAAAGTTTAGAAATACAAATTACAGATAGACACTGCTGGGGTTCTATAGACGTGTTCGATTATTCTGAACATGTAAAGTGATGCGGAGCAGATTTGTATGAATATTTATTTGTTATCTAAAAGCACAGTTAGTTTGTCCACTGTTTGTGAATGGCAGGATGAGCTTCCCATCTTCCTCACATTCTTTCTCTCCATAGCAACGGTCGGGTGTAAACTGCTCCTCTTCCTCCAAAATTGCCCTGAGCTCTTCGCCAAGAGTCCCCTAGTCGTGATAACAATGCCATATCGTGTACATACTAGCCATACAACATATGTCGTGGTCTGGTGAACTTGCAAACAACACGCTCACTCGAAGGGGTCAAAAAGTGAAAGTGAAACTTATTGAGTCAACAATATCTAGTTTTCGTTTTTTTTCATAACACCAACTTGAAGTACCCACTCGATATAATAAACAACAGTTTAACGATCACTAAATACTTTTATTTAATTTGTGGATTGGTGTAATGGCTAAAAAATGCTCTAACGTGTCTTCCTGTTATTCCTGTGTATAATCAGTATATCCTAAGTTGATTTGTTCCTGTACTAACGTCATAGACTAAAAGGTTAACAGTATGTTATCTGATCTAACTGCTCTGGAGTTCTACATGAATGCAAGTTTGGACATTGTGTTCGCAATTTACCACCTTACTTCTTAGTACAGAATGTGCTCATTCTGCCGGGTAGGCCGGGTTAAATCTGCCACTTGACAAGATAGTGTGCCCATCTGCTAGTACTGAGAGAGATAAGGTACACACCAGCTCATTGTCTGTAAATCACGCCACCCTCGAAGGAGGGCCGGCTGACCTTGTGCATCTGGTCGAGTATAAGATGGTCGTGAGAAGCGGAATTCAGGGCTTCTTGCCAGGACAGCTCTCATGACACTTCTGTTGTGTACTGTTGTTTAAGGAGTCAATACTTTGCAAACTATTTTGATTAAAACGTATTAACGAGTAAATACTGTGTACCATCTTGTTGGTTTTCCTGTCTCACCTGAGGACCGTATGGTTAAATTTCCATTACAATTGTATTCACTATTCTCGTTTGCCAGAAGCTACTGGTGGGGCCCACCCGCTGTGCCGACGGACCACGATGCCGACGGACCACGATGCCGACAGTTTATTAGCGGATTTCTGCGAGAGCTGACAAGAGTGGGAAATGTGGGAAAACTCGGGTTAGGGTTATGTGCTAGGGTGCTACGGTTAAGGTTAGGGTTGGGGTTAGGGGTAGGGTTAGGGTTAGGGATAGGATTAGGGTTAGGGTTAGACATGCCAGCATGTACCAAGTCGACGTAGCACCTAACCCTAACCGTAGTTTTTCCACATGTACCGTCTTCCCACATGTACCATAACAGAGAAGCGGAGAGCATTCACATGCAGGGAGGGCTGTCGGCACAACGGTCCGTCGGCATATTGATGCGGAACCCTACTGGTAAGGGAGACTTGACTTGTAAACATACTTTCGTTTTAGCTCGTGTTCAAAAGCAAGAACTGTGTGTTCATCTTGTTATGTGTAGTTATGTGTTTTTAGCATGTCGATGTTCTCTCAGCATGTTGTGATGTTATTAAAATACAGTTTAAAGACCTTCGTAGCGATGTGTTTTGTTAGCCGCTAGCTGTTAGCAGCGTTCGTAGCTGTGGCTGCGTTTATAGTCACTTTTCTCCAGTGTTTGAGGTGTACCGACATTCAAATACGCCGTGTTAAATCTTTCTCCGGTTTCAATCTATGACACATCATTTGAAAGCTTACAATCTGTAGTTTAAGCACATGTAAAAAAAAAATACTTTGCCTGCTGGTTGCACATTTCACCAGACGCGTCACATATGCCAGTAATAGGCCAGGTCAGTCACACTTGAAGAGTCTGCCTTTTTTGCAAAATGTCAGCATGGGGATGCTATTGGCCCCTTTTTCTGCCCGTCACTGTGAGCGATGGAGGAGAGGGAGATGAAGGAGAGATGAAGGAGAGACTGAACTCGGTCTGAGTGTTCCCTGTGCACATGTCAGTGAAACATATATACATGATTTAATGTGTCATAGCCCTCATGATATGAGTCTAAGTATTCTTTATGGAGCATTTGGAAAAGGGTATTATTGCTATTTACTTTCAGTGGGGAGCAGTAATGTGGCACAATCCTGGAGTGGATCATTTTCAGTCTTTATAGAAGTGACACATTTCATAAGTTTCATGAAATATATTTTCAGGGAAAAAATCTCACAGTTTTTTTTCTTTTTCTTTCTTTGGTGTGACATGGTGTCATTTGGGGTGTTGCTTATACCATTAGGAAAAAAACATAGTTGAGTGCAAATAAAAATAATAAAATAGCTGTAGAGTATGTGGCAGATGCTGTCATCATACAACACAAGGACATTCATTAATTATCTGCCTCAGAATCACAGCAAATCTGACTCCAAATAATAATGGTGTCACCATTTTCGCAGCAAATTGTCTTATTTCACTTGATAATCAAAAGATAGTAAATTATGTAGAGGCAGGAGTAGGATGAATATAAATAAGTTTGTTATACAAATGTGATTATTTGATCTTCAGATGCAAGGCACTGATGCATTAAAAGGTTCAGACAATTGAACTGAATCCTCAAAACATACATACATACATACATACATACATACATACATAAATGGACACTTATACAGTGCCTTATTCCAAAGTGCTTTACAATGGCCTCTCATTGGTGGCAAGCGACCATGCAAGGCACCGACCCGCTCAATGGGAGCAATTTAGGGTTCAGTGTCTTGTACATGTACAGTACCGGTCAAACGTTTGGACACACCTATTCAATTGAATGGGAAAATGTGTCTAAACTTTTGACTGGTACTGTCATGTACATACACACATACATACATATATTCATACATACATACAGTACATCCATCCATCCACCCATCCATCCATCCATCCATCCATCCATCCATCCACACACACACACACACACACACACACACACACACACGCGCACACACACACACACACACACACACACATACACACACACACACACACACACACATACATACATACATACACAAACACACAAAACAATGAATACATGTTATTGGGAAATTGGGAAACCTCAAACCTCAACTATGCAGCTACATCCTCTCAACTAACATGTCTGTACATGTGAGACATACTGTATGTGTGTTGTACATGTGAGACATACTGTATGAGTGTTGTACAGGTGAGACATACTGTATGTGTGTTGTACAGGTGAGACATACTGTATGTGTGTTGTACAGGTGAGACATACTGTATGTGTGTTGGCTCTGACTCGAGTCATCAGAGAAACAACAACCACAAAGAGCAACGAGTCAAGCCAAGAACATCTTTATTATTCTCCAGGTTAGCTTGCCTACGTGACTAAAACGCCGACTTTGAGCAAGCCTTCGCCGGGCCCACTCCAGTGTGTCGTCTGTGGGCTGGACGGATGTGTGTTATTTATGAGCGTGAGCAGTCTTTCACCCAGTCAAGTGGTCTATTACAGGACAGAATGATCCCCCATGCAAGAATGAATGATTCCCCTCTGTTAGAAAGCAACGTAAAAAGCGCTGTATGAACCGTTAAGCCATGTAAATCTGTCGCTTTTAACGGCCCGCCTCCATCTGAGATATAGATTGTAAATACATCTGCAAGGGTCTCCAGCTGAGTTATATATACCGAGGGGTATTATTTAGAATTTGCGAGGGGGATTGAACCACACCTTTATTCCTCTGTGTGTGTGTCTGTGTGTGTCTGTGTGTGTGTATTTGTGTGTGTGTACATTGCTCTGTTTTGTGCAAGATCGTGAGTGTCAGTGTCGTGTCAGCTCGTGAGTGTCAGTACAGTATATGTGTCTTATAGTATACAGTATGTGTGTGTGTGTGTGTGGGGGGGGGGCTCTTAAATGTGTGTGTGTTAGATTGACAGTATGCGCTGTCTTATCCAGATCAAACGTGTGTCTTGCTGGTTTGGCTCTGCGTATGTTGAAAAGGTCACTGTGATTGATTTGCGATACAACTCCTGGCTGTGGGTCAGTGGCTGACTGGGGGGCTGACCTTTGCAGCACAGGAGCCATTTTGGGCGGGGGGTCGGGGTGGGGGGGAGGCGGTGGGAGTGGCGGGCTGCAGTGTGGAGGGGTGTATGGAGGTTCTTACCAAAACCCTCAAAGGGCCTCTGTACTGTACATTACCAATATCTTGATCAAATCAACATTGATTTACTTGGGGTTTAACCTATCATAGTGGATAATACAGGGTTTACAATATTGATAGTTATTGATTATGAAGTAATGCGTTGGGAGGCATACAGCATGGTTCTAGCGCTTGCGTCGGAGGATTCAACCATAGTTTCTGTGTTCTATTGCATGTAGATGATGAAGTGATGGACTCCAAAAGCCCTCTGATATAATATACTGTATGTTTTCAGGTTGATGGACTGGCCTTGAGGGCCTCTCAATCCTAGCCATACTTCTGAT
>NC_137688.1:8125738-8173238 GCF_963989245.1 Nansenia antarctica
GCAGAAGGAAAAAATGGCACCAACGGGCTGATAAAGCTACAGTTGATTAAAAATTAATTGAGGACAATAATCGGTAATAAACAAGAAATTGCCGTCATTAAATTGTGAGGTATGTTTTATTATTTATAAATCATCAAGGAGTATCAAGGAGTCACAAGGCGGGCATCATTGGGTACCCCTGCAAAACGGATCTGTTGACTGACGGATTAATTAATATGCATTAATATATTCTGGAAACCTAGCTATTTAATTTGCAGTGAATAATTGTAATGTGTGATAGGAGTTCTTGGTGCGTCTGATTCATTATAACACCATTCGTTTACAGGTTGCAATTTATAAATTATAGATACTCCATTTTTTTAATTAAAGTTGTCCCTCAGAACTGCTGACATTAATGTGTATCTCTTGCTGTACAGGGAGGATGACATACCCCAGGTCGAACTAAGCCTTACTCAATAGTTTTCTCAAGTTTGGTGAGAAGGAACAATAGAATGTACCTTACGGTACACCGTATAAATCTGTGGATAGCTAAACGATAGAGCTGATGAGATATGAGTTAAAGGCCTTGTTAACCATATAAAGTACGATATATAGATGTCCTCCTTGTAAACACTGATAACCAACGGCAACGTGGAACGAGTCTGAGCATCTATTTTTGTGCTCACTGGTTTGTCTTGATCATGTTTGTCCTGAACGTGTTTGTCTTGACTGTGTTTGTTCAGATGCTTCCCTTTCAGAGAACATACCATGTCAACAAACATCTACACACTACAGGGCACATAAACCCTTCTGTCAGCATTGTGGTGATGTACAGTATAGGTCACTACTACCAAGGGGAGGTAATTATCATTCTTTTCAGATTTTTTACATATTTTTACTTCATAAAGGGGTTTGGACATCAAAATTGCACGCCAAGTCATTGGGCTACTTCTCGAAATTGTACAGTTTTTTTTTTTTTAAACAATTGGATAAACAATAACCACACTAACAGCAGCATGGGTGAGTAACCAACGGGTGGCCAAAGGGACAGGTCTAACACAGCAGGAAAAATCGAATCTGTTTTCTTCCTGGGGCAGGATCTTTAATGGGGCGTCTGTGACTCAGCCAGCAAAGCCGGCGTCTAACGATCGCAAAGTCGGCAGCTTGCAGCAGTTAGAATCACCGGCTGGCCGTGTGTGTGTCAAAGTGTCCCTGAGCAAGGCACTGAACCCCTAATTGTGCCAGGATCTCCTTCAATGGCTCTGATGGCCCCTTGCCTAGATGCCCCCCTCTAGAGCATAAATACACGTTGCTGTCCTCTGTGCAATGACACACTTTGAATCCTTTTCCCTTTTAACATGTTTGTGTCCACCTCCAACTGCTGTTACCGTTTCAGTCCGGATCGATAGCCAGCCATGTTCGCTCCCTCCTAAGAGGCCGCTCAGCTGAAACTACACCAGCACACACACACCCAGGCCCCCGTCAATAACCAGCACACACACACACCCAGGCCCCCGTCAATAACCAGCACTCTGCAAACTAACACGCCGATAAGGGGAGGACGCCTGCCCTGCGGACGCCTCGTGAGGTTAATTTGAACGATTTCGCAGCACTGCAGGTGAGAGGAGGTGCTTGGCTTACCCATCAGGCCCTCACAGCATGGGGCCGTTCTTGTGTGTAGAACGGCCGGTTGATATGATTTTCTGACATGTGCATTAAATGTATTTTTTTTCTGAGTGGGGCAGTCCTACTCGTATTTTTTTATTAGATAGAGACAGTAGAGATATGACAGGAAGGATGGGTGAGAGAGAGAGAAGGGATGACATGCAGGACATGGCCAGAATCGAACCGGGAACTGGCGCTTAGTGCGTTACGCCACACACACACACACACACACACACACACACACACACACAAACACACACATACATAACTACTGCCATGTAGCAGGGGGGGTCATTGGTGCTTTGTTTAAGACCATGTAATACACAATATTGTGTTGCTTGTCATATTACAAACATTAAAAAAAAAAAACTCTGGTGGCTTTGCCTTTATGGCGAGGGGTGTAGGGGGGATTTGAGGTGAGGGGTGGGGATGACGTATAGTGGATCATAACATCGAGTTTGTGGATGAAGACGAGGATACATCATGGATGGGCTTGGCACTGTACTTGCAGTGTGACCATGTTTATGGCGATATGACTACCCCCAAAAAACTAAAACTGAAACATTGGCATTCATTCATTGTTTTCATTAATAAACTCATCCATCTCTCCATCTACTTCAGATAGTTTTTTCTCTCTCTCTGTCTCTCTGTCTGTCTCTCTCTCTCTCTCTCTGTCTCTCTCTCTCTCTCTCTCTCTCTCTCTCTGTCTCTCTCTCTCTCTCTCTCTCTCTCTCTCTCTCTGTCTCTCTCTCTCTGTCTCTCTCTCACACACAGGGTAAAGGAGTTACAGCAGGTAGATTCACATTTCAGGGTCATGCCATGAATAATCTTCAGTCTTTGTTTGGAATAAAAAGAGCACGTGCATATTATTTCTCAGAGGCTGTATGTACTATTTGTCTGGAAAAGGGCATACTTGTATTGGTGGAAGTGTGTGTGTGTGTGTGTGTGTGTGTGTGTGTTTCAAATATATGGGAATGTTTCAACATTGACAAACAATCAGGGTTGCCATGGTAATGAGGTTTGGATCTGTATGAAGACCTTTCCTCTTTCAATAGCTTTTTATGGTTCTCTGAAATACCCTGCACTTCAAGTTAAACTTAGGGGCCATGCATTGTGTAAAGGCGGGAAGGTTCTCTGACAATAGAGTATTCTACCAAAGTCTATTCCACATTATTGAAACATCCGTAGCTTTGCGCTCTATTTCAGATTAGCTTCCTGAATTCAGTCAGATGAATAGTTTTCATTTATTTTGATTGCAGACAGCATCTATCCTCCTGGCCCTCTAGATTAGAACACCAGTCAAAGTGATGTTGTGAAGCCTGGACAGCATGTGAAATTACAGTTTAAGAGGAAAAAACCTTTGTTTTGATGGTATCTCATCTCTATTTTTCTTCATTTGAAAAATGACCTTCGATCTCGGTAAATAATATAATATGTTTTCGATTTTAGACGGCAGTTAGACGAGCGAACCCTATTTGACAGCCCAGCGGATGAACGCTAATTCAAGGATTTCTTAGGCTTGCTGTCAAGCTGCTTTTTCTATAGTGCTTTCGGTGTCCAATCCACCCTTGACTCAACACTACAATGTTGTATTTCATTTGAGAGCTCTGGTCAGCTGGAGTCCCAGCCCATTGCTGCCTGCCATGACTATCAAAGTGACTGAAGCACTGGCGGACCCAGGGGGGGGGCAGGGGGGGCGACCGAGGATGTGCCCTATTGACTGCCCTTCCAATGGTCTAAACTTGACCATGTGCACTGATGGGGTCCCATGTTGTGCAGTATGTGCCCTTTTTTTCTTTTCGCCCCCCCTGCCCATCAAACAGCCTGAGTCCGCCACTGGACTGAAGCATAGTATTTATGATGCTGACCACATCATTAGCATCGTTAGCTGCTATACTGTTCAATTACACATAATACACACTCTCTCTTTCAAGAGCATGTCTGCTATCTTGTAAATGAATGAATGAATGAATGAATGGTCTTTATTGTCATTGCTACAGTACAGGTACCAAACAACGAAATTTAGGAGGGGTGGCTCCCCTGGTGTTAGGAAAGAAAAAAAACACTTTTAAAAAAATCACAAGAAGGGAAGGAGCTGGTTTACATAAATAAAGGCTATGTACACTATCCACTATACTATACTGTACAGATAGACAACTAGGGTTGTCATATTGCACAATAGTGTTATTGCACATTTATTTATAGTGTCGCAGTTTGCAGGCTTGAAATGTACATATTTGTGCCTCAGCACTACACCTGATTTTTTCAGTCCAGCAGCTGCCATCAATCCGTCCAGACTGTCCAGGGCCCAGAACCTAGGTCTTTGCTGTGTTCAGGGCCTGGACGGCCCTGTGGTAGAAGCTGTTCTTCAGTCTGTTTGTCCTTGCGGCCAAGGTCCTGAACCGCCTTTTCGAGGGCAGCCGGGTAAAGTGTTCGTACCCAGGGTGGGTTGGGTCCCTGGAGATCTTGGAGGCCTTCCTGAGACAGCGTGTGTTGTACAGCTCTTCCAGAGAGGGGAGGGGGGCGCCGGTGATCTTCTGTGCTGTTCTCACGACTCTCTGTAGCGCATTTCTCTCCGCGGTTGTGCAGCTGGAGAACCAGTTGCAGATGCCGTAGGTGAGGATGCTCTCCACTCCGCCGCGGTAGAAGGTCACCAGTATCTCCTGCTTGCTGTGTTCCTTCCTGAGGACTCTCAGGATGTATAGCCGCTGTTGTGCCTTCTTGATGGTGGCTTTTGTGTTGTCCTTCCAGGTCAGGTCATCCCGCATGTAAATACCCACACAATTCCAGTCAAACCAGACATAATATATTCTGAACATGATCATAATGACCGAGGGCGAAGGTACTGTAGTAGTTCTTTAGTAGAAACGTTGGCGTGGTTCTCATACTGTCGGTACGCATATCCTCTCACTTGAGTTGAGTAGGCCTACTCGTGAATCCCACGTGGAGCGCAGCAGAAGAAGAATGAAAAGTGTAGAACAGACGGGGAGAATTTAGCATTTTCTAATGCAACTCGAGCCGTGTCACTCAGCGGCGGAGATCATTTTGATTCTCTGTTCTGATATCCACACGGTGGCAAGCCAAGTTAATAAGACTTCATCTACTTTGTGCTTAAAGCTGAAACTGGCGGACCGATAAGGACTACAAATCTTGTTGTGGAGAGAGAGAGAGAGAGAGAGAGAAAGAAGAGAGAGAGAGAGAGAGAGAGAGAGAGAGAGAGGGAGAGAGAGAGAGAGAGACAGAGAGAGAGAGAGGGAGAGAGAGAGAGAGAGAAAGGGAGAGAGAGAGAGAGAGAGAGAAGGGAGAGGGAGAGAGAGAGAGAGACAGAGAGAGAGAGAGAGACAGAGAGAGAGAGAGGGAGAGAGAGAGAGAGAGAGGGAGAGAGAGAGAGAGAGAGAGAGAGAGAGAGAGGGAGAGAGAGAGAGAGACAGAGAGAGAGAGAGAGACAGAGAGAGAGAGAGAGAGAGAGAGAGGGAGAGAGAGAGAGAGAGAGAAAGGGAGAGAGAGAGAGAGAGAGAGAGAGAGAGAAAGGGAGAGAGAGAGAGAGAGAAAGGGAGAGAGAGAGAAAGGGAGAGAGAAAGAGAGTGAGAGGGGAGAGAGAGAGAGAGAGAGAGAGAGAGAGAAAGGGAGAGAAAAGGGGAGAGCGAGAAAGGGAGAGAAAAGGGGAGAGCGAGAAAGGGAGAGAAAAGGGGAGAGCGAGAGAGAGGAGAAAGAAATGATTTTATTGCTTGTGCCAGCAGGTTGAATAATGATTATCACACTGTCTATCTTTCTTATCGCGTCAGAGAAGAAGGCTTGGCAGTGAACTCCTCAAAGACTCCGGCAGGCACTTTGGTGTGTCGCAGACATACATTCTGATCTCATTAATAAGAGAAGCAAGCCTGCAGAAGAAGAAGAAGAAAAAATGAGTAGAGAAAAGAGCTGCTGCAATATTGCCATCTAAATCCCTAAGAGGCATTATAACACCCAGACATGGCCTTGCCACACCGCAATCCATCTGATACAAAGCTGCAGCCACAACCACTGCAAAGCACTTTACCTCAATATATCAGCATCTCAGCCAGGCACGTCGTCTATGTTCTCAATATCAAAACAACATAAATATTATTGTATTTCAGAATTAGCTGAAGTCAAATGTGTTCTGGTGAAATGGTCGACAAGAGAGAGAGAGAGAGGGAGCGAGAGAGAGAGAGAGAGAGGGAGCGAGAGAGAGAGAGAGAGAAAGAGAGAGAGGGGGTGGGAGCGAGAGAGAGAGAGGGAGGGAGGGAGAGAGAGGGGGGGGAGTGAGAGAGAGAGAGAGAGGGGGGGGAGAGGGAGAGAGAGAGAGGGGGAGGAAGAGACAGAGAGAGAGGGAGGGAGAGAGAGAGAGAGAGAGGGGGGGAGCGAGAGAGAGGGAGGGAGAGAGAGAGAGAGAGGGAGAGAGAGAGAGGGCGGGGGAGCGAGAGAGAGAGAGGGAGGGAGAGAGAGAGAGAGAGGGAGAGAGAGAGGGGGAGAGGGAGAGAGAGAGAGAGAGGAAGGAGGGATAGAGCGAGAGTGAAAAAGCCACATCTCTTTGTGCTTTATGACACCGAGAAGAGTAATGTGGCAATCTTCTCCGGCTAATTGTATTATGATTCTGCACTGTAGCAAGCTTCCTGCTCTGTTCATTTTCAATCAGGCACATTAGCCTTCCTGCTGGGTCCTGCGGTCGGAGTGCCGGGAGAGAGACGATTCATTCCAATGACTGATATGTTTCTGCACTCATAAAAAAAGAAGAAAAAACTCTTGTATCCGGGGGTTGTATTCAACCCCCCCCCCTGCAAACCCCTCCCCTCCCACCCACACACACACACACACACACACACACACACACACACACACTCACACACACCCCTCAGCCAAAACATTCATATCCATCAAGAAGAAGTGGGTAAACGAATATCTCAATATGATTCACAAACCCCGTCAAACAAAACCAGACAGTGAAACTTTATGTCTTTGATACACATTACAGCCTACTCTTCAAAGTTTGCATCATCATCATCATCATCATCATCATCACCATGTAGCAACGTATTGATTTTCCATGTCCTTTTATTTTTTTGTCGTTCTTTGTTGGTGGGTTCTCAGTTTTGTCGAGCAATGTTCTCCTAAACAATCCTATCAGTCCCCCAGCCTGGTTAGGGGGAGTGGAGGAGTTATTTCCCACTGGTTTGTACAATTAAGCAGCTGAGCTCAGCTTGAGACTATGGACCACATATTTCTCCAAATGCATAGTACAAACAAACAAAAATGCACTGTATTTATCACTTATTAAAACAATGACAGATGTTCTGAAAGCCTGTCGGAGACAAACAATTTCAGTAGCTACCTTATAAATAACTTCAACAACAGAATATAATTAAATTGTCAACCCCGTTGTACTGAAAGCTACAGAAAACAGAAACAACACAAAAGTGGATATTCGCTAGCTGTCACCTGACATCTGCGTTCCCATCATCACATGAGAGGAAACGGTATCATCACAAGCCGCCTGGTTTCGGCCTCGTTCTGCAGACTGATGCTGGGAGAGATACTTGGTAACAGGTCAAGTGGACCCCCATGCTCCCTCCCCCAAATGTATGGAGGAAATGTTAATTTGACATTCCCTTTAGTTGGTATTTACCCTGAAGACACAGTGTGGTAACGTTGTGGAACGTTCTCGTAGGTACCTCATTGAAATCATCAGGTAATAAATGACACAAAGAGCCAGTGAAAGAAAAACAAGGAAAAAACCCTGTAATGTAATTAAGTGTAATTAATATGAAAATATACAGTAACTAAGTACAGAACAGGCTTAATTAATAGAAGTGTGTGTAAATTAAATAATCAATAAAATGATTACTGAGGTAATCTCCTTCACTTTCGACCATCTGCTGTATACCTTTTAAGAGATCTGCTTCATATATCATTTACATGTTTGGCATTTAGCAGACGCCTTTATCAAAAGCGACTTACAATTTGTCTAAGTAAGTGAATCATCTATCTATAAGACATCATAAGAAAAAGAAATCTATGCTAGTACCAGGGGCCATGCTAGTAAAAGGAAGAATTTATTTATTTTTGACTCTTTATTATTTATTTACAGTGGAGACACTGTAGGAGAGTAGTGAGTGGGAAAGAAGAGGTCTTTAGGAGGGACATTTAAAATGTAGCCTAAAAAGACGTGTTAATCTACGGTAGAAGATAACATTTTATATATATTATAAGATACACAAAGCATGCACATACAGCCTTTGTACAAGGAGCAACATAACCACGACTGGTCATTTTATACTACTACTACTTACTGGCTTAGATTGGCGTTATGTTATGTCATCAACCGCTGGCGGTTTTCAATTGTGTGTCCAATTTACAGAAAATCAATTTTTCAATGCAAAAACATGTTTAAAATGAAGACTTTTTAGTAGAGTAAATGCCAACCAAACATCTTTTGAAACGTTTCCTCCCCATTTCAAACATAAACATATTTTAAACGTCACTGTGGTGAATTCATTGATTGGTGGTTCATCACTCTTCATACTGTAAAGCCTTTACTGAAGCAATTCATGAATAGGTTCCCAATGCAACATGTTTACAGTATTGTCTATAATCACAATAAAGCTCTTCATAATTGTAGGACACACTATCTCACTGATATGTATCTGTTAATCCGGCTATGAGCTATCATCTTATTCTCCTGGTGTGACACAGCTGTGATTAAAGTTAAACTGTGCTGTCCTGTCAGTTACAGTATGTGTTTTTTTTAGCCTAAATAGCCATGTGTGGGCGTGGCTGCACACTCACTTGATATGCATCAATACCTCTGTGAATAAGCTGTTGCAGAGAGTGTTGAGGTGAGGAGGAAAGAAAATGTGGCGGCCTGCACTCGCAATCTATCGTGTTTGTGGCGTCTGGCGTTGTGGGGGCGGTGATAGATAGAACCACTGAGCTTTAAGGGAACAGCTGATCTGCCCGCCCGGCCCTTCCACCCCTAATGGTCTCTATAACCTTTCTAACGTAATTTCACAAAAGACTGCTCTGTTTGTTCTGCTAGCAGAAACAAAGCTAATTACAGACCCGCCCAAACGACTTGACCTTTCACTGTGAGTAATTGCAGCTTCTTCCGGAGCCTCATTTTCACTCATTTTCACTCATATTATGTGACATGATCTGGTGAAAAGGTCCACATGTTGGCAATTTTCAAGTCGCGCAAATGACCAAAAAGCTTGTAAAAAAAAGAATAAAAAAAAAAAGATATGTGTTTTCCATTTTTTGCATATTAAGTTTAAGTGTTGAAGAGCCCACTCAATATAACAAACAACAGTTTTTGGATCACTAAGTACTTATAATTTATGAATTGGATTCACTGTATCGCGTCGCGTCCTGCTTCAGGCTACTGGGTTAGTGACAAATGGCTTGTAAACAAACTTACGTTTAGCACGTATTCAAAAGCAATCTAATTATGTGTAGTTATGTATTGTTAGCTTGTTGATGTTCTATCAGCATGTTGTGATGTGCTAAACATGCAGTTAGATGTTCGTAGTGATGTTGCGTCTTAGTTGCTAGCTAGCTACCAACGCGATGGTAGCAAACACGTCTGTTTTGATTCAGAGCGAGTTTCTCTGGTAATTGGTTTGAGGTGTACCAACATTCAAATAAGCATATCTACTGACGATGTGTCCCGAAATGTAACATCCTTCCCATGTCTGAGATACAGCTCCCATGCCACTCTCAACATCAAGGCAAACCTCATGTGCGTACCATCCATTGGCACAACGGACAGTATAACATCACGTCCCGTGTTTCATGATTCTTCCTCTGTAAGTAACTATTTTCAGATGTCAATGTATGACACATCATTTGAAAGCTTACAATCAGCACTTTCATCATTATATGTAAAAACCAGACCCTGGTCTTTCACCAGACCCTGTCACATATGACGCGTTACACCCACGTCTCTTTCTTCACCTCCATCTCTATTCCAGTCCCCAATTGGTGTCTTTTCCGGTATTCAAGGTAATGGCATATAACTTAGCTCAAAGCACAGAATGTGTTCAAAAGGACAGCACATTAGAATTACATTTTTATCCTAGGGCTGCCATTCGGGAATGGTGTGAACTAATGGGAACATTGAGAAAAGTTGGTTCTGGTTCCACCTCAAGGTTTGAAATGGAGCACATGTAGAATGCTCCTCTCCGATGTCTGGCAACCAGGTTCTGAATGTGTCAGTGTTAACTCTGTAAAAAGGGCTTTACAAAATAAATGTGATCGATTGATTGGATGATAGATTGATAGATCCCACCTACTGTACACCTGAAGGTTATGTCACTGCATTATAATGCCATTGTGATTTTATTATAACGCCAGTGTGATTTTTGGAAAGGCATCTTCCTTGGTTTCTTATGAAAGAAAGAAACCAAGGAAGATGCCTCCTAAGAAACCAAGGACGATGCCTTTCCAAAAATCACACTGGCGTTATAATATCTAATACATTTTTTTATATCACTGTCATAGTCAGTCTAACCAACAAGCATGTTAGGATGTACATGATTAACCTAGCAAACAACTCCATTCCCGAGGTTGTGTGTATCTCCTCTATTTGCCTACCGAAAAAACGGATTGACAGATGACGCTCTTGCCACGGCCCTCCACTCAGCCCTCACCCACCTTGACAAGGGAAACTCTTATGTGAGGATGCTGTTTGTAGACTACAGTTGAGCAATCAACACCATAGTCCCCTTCAGGCTCGGCAGCGAGCTCGGGGACCTAGGCTTCGACCCCAGCCTATGCAACTGGATCCTGGACTTCCAGACCATCAGCACAGGAGCCCCCCAAGGCTGTATACTAAGCTCCCTCCTCTACTCCCTGTACACCCACAACTGCGTGGCCACTCACAGCTCCAACCCTTGCTGACGACACAACAGTGATTGGCCTGATCGCCGATGGCAACGATACAGCCAGGTCAATAACCCCGCTCTCAACACCGACAAGACCAAGGAGCTGGTGGTGGGAAAATGAGGCAGCCACAATATCCCATCACCCTCAACGGGTCTGCTGTGGAGAGGGTCAACAGTTCCTGGGGGTTCCCATCGCCAACAACCTCACCTGGGATGAACACACCAAGCAGGTGCTGAAAAAAGCACAACGTCGCCCCTTCCATCTCAGGCGGCTAAGAAAGTTCGGCTTAGGGCCTAAGATCCTTGGGGCCTTCTTCAGAGGCACAGCCGAGAGCATCCTGAGAGGCTGCATCACTGCCTGGTACAGGAACTGCCCCGCCCAAAACCGCAAAGCGCTGCAAAGGATAGTGCGGACAGCTGAGAAGATCAGCGGATGTGAGCTTTCCTCCATCCACGACACCTAGAAGGACCGGTGTGTCAGAAAGGCCCTCAGGATTATTAGGGACCCCAGCCACCCCAATCAGAAACTGTTCGAGCTATTGCCGTCGGGGTAACGGTACCGAAGCCTTGGGGCTAAAACCCAGAGGCTGGCAAACACTTATGTTTTCCCCAAGCAATCTGGCTCCTGGTGAAAAACACTGGAAGGGTGCAAGGGACTGCCACCACCCAGCCAACCCCACGCACACTGCGGAAATGAACATACAGTATTACAGCAGTATGGCTGCTGCACACTACTGGGTTATTAGTGTACTGTTGGACTGATTCACTGCCGTGCTGTATTGTGTTATTGTGTATTGCATTTCGTGTGATCGTGCTGTGCACAGCATGTTTTGCACTATTAAGGCCACTGTGAAATTACCACTTTATTAAACCGCCACTTTATTTCCTTGTCAACGTGGGGTTGCTTTTTTGCTTACTTATGTTGCTTATTATTACTGTGTCATTGTTGTGTTTTTTCTCTGGATCTGAATGCTGCAATGTCAATGTTGAGGAACCAAAGCCAAAGAAGTGTACTAAGAAATAAATTAGCATTCTGATTCAGATATTGTATTTAGAACAGTGATATACTGTATCATACAGAGAGAAGTGCAAAGGTCATCTTTAAGGATGGTGTGTATGTGTGTGTGTGTGTGTGTGTGTGTGTGTGTGTGTGTGTGTGCACATGTGTGCATATGTGAGTGTATGTTTGTGTGTATGTGTGTGTGTGTGTGGGTGTGTGTCTGTATGTGTGTGTGTGTGTGTGTGTGCGTGTGTGCATATGTGAGTGTATGTTTGTGTGTATGTGTGTGTGTGTGGGTGTGTGTCTGTATGTGTGTGTGTGTGTGTGTGCGTGTGTGCATATGTGAGTGTATGTTTGTGTGTGTGTGTGTGTCTGTATGTGTGTGTGTGTGTGTGTGTGCGTGTGTGCATATGTGAGTGTATGTTTGTGTGTATGTGTCTGTGTGTGTGTGGGTGTGTGTCTGTGTGTGTGTGTGCGTGTGTGCATATGTGAGTGTATGTTTGTGTGTATGTGTGTGTGTGTGTGGGTGGGTGTGTGTCTGTATGTGTGTGTGTGTGCGCGTGTGTGCATATGTGAGTGTATGTTTGTGTGTATGTGTGTGTGTGCAAGAATCACTCTAACAACAGCTTTATCTCCAGTAGGTCATACCCCACAGTTTGCCATCTATCCTGACCCCATGTCACACTTCATCTACCGCTCCACACACACACACACACACACACACACACACACACACACACACACACACACACACACACACACCTCTCCTCATGCAGAGCCCAAATCATAAGCTAACACATACCCCATGGCGTCAGGCACCCTGCACTACATGACTCACACTGGGTAAATATGCAATCTGCCAAAGGTTGGCTAGCCTGGGAGGTGGAAATATTATTATTATTATTATTATTATTATTATTATTATTATTATTATCACATACGTAGACACCGTATGTAGGCATCCATTAGGCAGAGAAATATGCAACAATATGTGGATTCCTCCATTTGCATGGATCATAAACTCCTCGAGGATATGCAGCACATAATAATCTATGATAATGGCGCTCGACAACAACCTCCAATGGCATGTGACAAATAGAACTTTGCTAAGTGTAAATTTGTTTCTGCCCTGATTCACAGAACAACGCTTTCATTAATTTCTACCCATGGTGCAAAAGGCACTAAAAGCTTTATATAAATACCTATCGCCTCGATGATAATAACTGAGTTATCAGTGCCGTCCAAATGACTGTTGACATCGCAGACATCAACAGTCTGACAGTTTGCAATGGCTGTCGTAGGAATTAATAAATACTGTTAACATCGATTACAAAGTTCCAAATCTATGAACTATGAAATAAGGAAGGTACCTTGTTGAGTTGGTTTATGGCACAGCAATGATTAGATATGTACTTACTAGTTACTGGACTAACACAGTTATAGCCTAATAAAAATGTTATTTTATTTTCATTGATTGACAGAAATGCAGAAAGATCAGTCTAATTGTATTTGTCTATATAATGATTACTGTCCAAAGCCCCTTATGTCCCCGGAACTATTTGTTTTCCAATAAATAACGCAATAAAACACATCCCTCTCCTCTTTCAACCAAATTGTTCAAGTATATTTGATACCGTATTTCCTGTGCTGCAATGCAACCTAGAACATAACCCCCTTCCCCCTTGAAAAGCAACAGTATTGAAAGACCATACGGCACTTGTGGCTTCAATGATTTTCGCAAATAATGATAATAATACCAAAGGCGTTATATACAATGGGAACCCATGCTTGGGGTTGAATGTTGAATCGGAGTGGCTTTTATTGGCTCTATCATTAAGCGTGGGTGGACAGGAGTGGGTACCATTAGTGAAGTCACATCTACTCTCCAGAGACCTATGTACGGGTAAAACGGGGAATGTGACTTTATGATTCACCCCAATTACTGCCTCAGCAGTAGCAGTATGGGACGTCAATACTGTAGAGCCTTGACCTAGTGGAAAGGATTTGATGTAGCACCCAACAATGGAGGTCCCATGAAGCCGTGGAGTGCACAATGGATCTGCTGTTGTTTTTTTGCAATAAACAAAACAATAATCAATCATGCATGGTTTGTTGTCTTTGTCATGCTTATGCTGCTACTTTACTTACTTACTTACTTACGCCTATCGCTCCTTTTGGAGGAGCATAGGCCGTCGACAACAGTTCGCCAGGGTCCTCTGTCCTGTGCTTTGCTTTCCAGCTGTTTCCATGTCAGTCCACTCTGTGTGATGCTGCTAGCTACACTCTTCAAAAACATTTTAAAAACCATATGATGACTGATGTATAGATGATACACTTACTTTCAACAAATGTACTTTGTCGCTTTGGATATAATGTACTTTGTCGCTTTGGAAACAATTTAAAACACTTTTTTTTTTATTATTAATATCGGAACGTCTGTGATGGTCGACGGCACTTGACTGCTCCTCGTGCCTACGACCGCATCCCAGCTGTTCCAATATCCACCATATATAGCACACCCTCGTGTGATATTGTTTGAGTAATTGCTGTACAATAATGCCCGCATCTTTATCACAAATCACGTTCGCCGCGCTTGAGAAGATTGAGATCTTTTGTCACAGTCTGACATTTTTATTTTATCAACACGTAATCAGGAGATTTCAGCGTGAAAGACCACAACACCTGGTTGAGACGCAGCGTATCAGATTGAACAAGACATGCCATACATCCGACACCACTTGGGAGGAAATTGCCTAAGATGAGTGACCAGATCCTAGCACCTCCGTCTCAGAGAAGAGAAGTCTTGTCCTCCCCCAGAGTGGAGGCTTTAGCGGTGAAATCAGGGAAATTTCACACTGCTGCCGCTGTTTTCATCGTCTCTTACGCAACAACGTTGGCTGGAGAGCTCCCTTAGATGGTCTGCAGGCTGAATCTCAAGCCCCCTTGCTCCAACACCGCCCCCCCCACTACCACCACCACCACCACATCAACAAAAAGTCCAGTGTTATTGATTTTCCGCAAAGCAAATTCCACCCTGCTGGAAAGTCCTCCTCACAATTGCGTGTCTGTGAGAGCGGGGGGCGGCTGTGTCCTCGTAAGCCTGCGGGCAATCGTCTGGAGAGGACAACAAGACAAGAACCCGGACCCACTAAAATTCTCTCCATGAAACGGCAGATGCCAAAGTGGGCTGGTGCTCGACTTGACTGTCGCTGCCGTCGTGTTTTATGGGAGACCAAGATGAGAGGTCTCCATTTGGCCTTTGGATGAAAACAAAAGAGAGAGCTCCCCATAGATAGCTGTGGACGCTGGGACGGTGTCCAAGTTCAAGTAACGGTTTTGACAATGTATCTATTGTGGATAAGAGCATTTCCGCTATGAACAGGAGGTCTGTTTAGAAATAGGGGAGATATGGCAATCATAGTCATCATGACATAAGCATGAGCCGTGGGCCACCAGACTTTGGAGAACAGGACTATGACAACTCTTCTTTTTCTTCCATTGCAGAAGGCTCATCACAGTCACTTGATAAGCGACGTCTTAATGTCTTGTTTTGTATCACCGACCCACCAACCCACCATTGCAACACACCAACACCACTCAAGATCACACTTCCACAATACAGTCCTAACCCTAACCCTATGTACAGTATATAGGCTGATCTAGAAGAGCATCCTCTTCAAACAACTGTGACACAGTCTGATAATTTGGTCCGCATGTCGGCAACCAATCAAAATGTTCAGACTTTTATTTTGAAACACGGAATGCACACATGCGTTTCAACGTTGTTGAGAATCACAACACAAACTCACTAGTCAAGCCAAAATACTGCAACGAAATGGATTCGGTAAGTAATCCCCACTGCTACCTAGATAACTATAACACTACTTTACATTGTTAGCAGGCTCACAAAACAAGCAGTGTTAGTTGACTAGCGATGTGTCATTGATTTTCAACAACGCGGAAATATATTCACATTTCTCGAAAGAAAAGTCCAATCATTACATCGGATCCTGACATGAGGACCAAAGCATTAGAATGTGTCACATATGTAAAGAAATACGTGTTAATTATTAGACAAAGCAACAATAGAGCGGCAGCACCACAGCAGTCAACGATCTCTCCCCCCATTAATGCAAATTGACTAAAATATTTATGATGAAGCTTAATTGGCTTCATTGTTTAGACGTCGTGCTAACCTCAACACTGGCCAGTAATTGACGCCAGTGGGATATTGTAGATCAGAAGTTCTCCTCATTATATCCCTTCATTCTCAATTCATTAAGGCTACGTGAACTCTGTGTGTGTGTGTGTGTTTTCACGTTTTCACACAAAATGTCAGGCGAGACCCGTAATAGCTGAGTAAAACTATTCAGTCCAATCACAATAACCCCATTATCGCAAAACCCAAGACACATTCGACGTAAAATAAAAGATGCCTGAAACTCATTATTGTAGCTTTTATGCCTTATGATGGCATTGATGTCCCTCAATGGAAACGGAGACATCACATCATCGTTAAGACATTATCTCAAGCTGGTCAACCAATCACACGCGACCTTCTGGCAGCATCTGTCTAATGATCTCATTTCTAAGCGCCAGTGGACGAGGAGCATAGTCCCAACGTCATCCTCGAGGGCGAAGAGGAGAGTTAATCAAAGTTGGAGTTGTGGAAAGGTGAGACAGGGGGGAGGGTGGAGGCAGGCGGGAGAGGGGAGGGTGGAGGCAGGGGGGAGGGGGGAGGCAGGGGGGGGCCTGAAGCAACCGAAGGCCCGAGGCAACTCAAGTCGGCCATTTCTATGCCTGATTAAAAATTAAGAGGCTGCACCTCTTTGTTCCTAGCAAGCACCCCCCCACGCAATTGTCAGTACCAGAGGAAAACACACACGTCTGTAATTTAAGCCGAAGTGATCGCAGTCGTCGAAACCAAGGTTATTGGAATGTTTATTACTTTTTTGCACCGGAGTCTCCAGTCAGACACTGTTAGCGCTCTGTTCTGTGCAATGTTGGGAGAAGTTTTGAATAATTCATGCAAGCGGGGGTTATTTACGCTTACTTACGAAGGGAGTGTGTGGTGTAAGAGCAACGACTGCTTGCTTGGGAGGTAAATGAAGACATCTGGAGAGCAGAGGCAGGGTTTGATTGTAATAGTGTCGTAAAATTGGATTGTCTGACTCGTCGTCATTTCCCCCGGCTTACAAAGAGACTGTGACCGATCTGGGTTTCACGGAGGGCTGGCCATACAGGGGCAATTGTTCCTGCTGCCCCACCCCAACCCCTCCCTGCCCGGCCCTGCCCCCCCCCCCCCCCCCGGCCCCCCACCCCCTTGACTCCCAGACCCATTTTCCCACTTCGCTCATTCCACCAAAAACTCCAGAAAGCCTCACATAAGTACGGAGCCTGCGGGCAAACGCCTCCCTCACCAGCCTTTAACATATTTCTGCGGGAGAGAGAGAAAGAGAGAAGAGAGAGAGAGAGAGAGAGAGAGAGAGAGAGAGAGAGAGAGAGAGAGAGGTTGCGGGGGGGGGGGGGGGGGGGGGGGGTTGAGGGAGAAGGGAAGCCAAGAGATAGAGAGAGGTTGGGGCGGGGCGAGAGAGAGATACAAAGAGAGACAGAGGAGAGATAGAGAGAGAGAGAGAGTAGAAAGTGAGACTATCCTCGAAAGTTCACAGGGTCGAACAGTACAACGACCATGGGTGTGGTCAAGATGTCGAAGCAGCGAGCATGTTGGTAACCACCCATCCACAGCCGGAGCCTTTTCACATTTCTGGAGGAGTGGCAGGTTTTTGGGGGGGGATTTCCCCAGGAGATCCAGCTAGAAGTGCACCTGCCTTTTATCATTTCCGTTTCCTCTCGCAAAACTGTGCTGCAGGCTAATCTGACAGTGTGACGGATGGAATTAACCAAGGGATAGTTCCCTGGGACACACTCCTGCTGAATTATGCTTTACTCATCAGTGACTGACTATGATTACAGGAGACTCGGGGGGTGGGGGGATTCAGATAGAAACAAAATGAGAAAAGAGCGAGAGAGAGAGAGAGAGAGAAAAGAAAGGGGAAAAAAAACACAGAGAAATAGAGAAGGACTGTAGGCGGATGGCACAAATGAAGAATTTAGGGATCCTTAGGATCTATGCGGGACCATGCACAAATCCCTCGCAATCCTAGAGCAGATACGAGGAGGGTGGATGGGGGTGGGGGGGTGGGAGGGGAGGGAAGAGGGGAGGGAAGGGTGGTCGCTGATGCTGGAGGGTTTGTAAGGCTTTCACAGTTCCAATCCCGACTTGGCCCAAGGCAGCTTAATCTCATGTGTGAATGCTCCCTGCAACAGGCAGCCCACGGCCTGACCTAAATCTTTGATGCCCGCCCCCCCCCGCCCCCCCCAGGCCCAAAAAAACACAGCCAATAACATGGCGAGATTGGGTCCGCCACTGAAAATACTCAAACAAAAATACTCAAGCAAACAAAATAAAATTGCTTTTAGGCTATTCGTCCATATGCATGAACGTGTTCGTGTCAGCATTGAATTATTATTATTATTATTTATTTTATTTTTGGGTTGTGAGGGAGTGTACCATTAGGAATAGCTGTGGGCAGGGGGGGGCTGTCGCGTTGGTCCTGCCATGACACTGCATGGTGTTGTGGGTTTTAAGCATTCCTTGTGAAACAGTGCTTTTGACTCTTTTAGAGAGAGAGAGAGAGAAAGAAAGAAAGAAAGAGAGAGAGAGGCGTGCATGCAAGCACGCACGCACAAACGCGCGCGCACACACACACACACACACACACACACACACACAATGCCTGCAATGCCCCTGGAGAAGTGAGGTTGTACCTGAGTCCTGATTCCTCACCCATGGCTTACTGTTTTGCTGAATTCGATACGTATGTAACATAGGTGGGTGAGGGTTAAGTGATGCATTTCTATGTAGTGGGTGGGGAGCAAACACACGCACACACATAGAAAGTGACTTACTGTATGATCCTTCACACACATTGATTAAAAACAAATACATTCGAACTCTACTACTGTATGCTATATTCTACGTTATAGAAGAGCCGCCTCGGCCTTGACCATAGTCTTTAGAATTGGAAGCTGCTACTTATACACAAAGACCACTAGTTGGCACGTGTTGTAAATTAGCTTCTGTTTTTTTTTTTTTTTTATTCTGAAAATGTAACGATACTGGGTGGTAGAACGCACATATCTAGGAAAAGTCATGAAAGGAGGGTGCTGAAATTTGATAGAGTGCAAAGATATAGTATATATATATCTTTTTTATTTAGGGTTAGGGTTAGAGTTTTTTTACTCACATGGTTAATGACTCCACCCATGGATGTTCTAGTGTTAAATGAGGGTGTCCATTGCGGTTCCAGAGCACAATAGACACTATAGTTATTACTACTACTAATACATATCTCCAATCAGCGCTCATGTCACTGGCCGACCAAGCATGCTTTCAGCCCTACTGGAAGTCCTGTGTGATGGACTGAATGGACAGAACAAAAATAATTGGGCCAAACTTGTCGTGTCGACTTGCTGTGTGTGCTGAATTCCCCTCTGGATTTTTCAAATGGTAAATGGACTGACTTATATAGTGCCTTATTCCAAAGCGCTTTACAATGTCCTCTCATTCACCCATTCACACACACATTCGCACACCAATGGCTGCAAGCTACCATGCAAGGCGCCGGCCAGCCCTTTGAGAGCAATTTGGGGTTCAGTGTCTTGCCCAGGGACACCTCAACATGTGGCCAGACAGGGTTCGAACCGCCAATCTGCCGACCTTACGATCATTAGAAGCAGATATACCTCCTGCGCCACCCTGACGTCACAGACAACCTAGCAAAGGAGAAAGACGGAATGGTCCCATTCAGAGGATTTTGATACCAACTTCAAATCAAAAACATTTCAAAACAAAGGCCCAAGGCTTTTTGGATATTACATGAAGAAGATCCCAAAGCGTGTTGAATGAAGAACCAAATAACACGATTTGTCCGTAAGAAGTGTTAGCTAGCGTGCTATTGGGAAACAAAATCAGAAAGGCTTGAGGCGATGTAGGAACATTTACAAATGAAGCCTGGCCAAGTACCTTTTATAAAATGTTTATTTTACGCCTCAAATAACTGAAATCAATATAAGAATTTAGACCAATCAGAAGACGTGTCAAACCACAGGCTTGTCTGGAAGTAAGTGTTAGTGAATAATCAATATACACTGTCTGGGTGTGTGTGTGTGTGTGTGTGTGTGTGTGTGTTACAGTATACATGTATGTACAATAGAGTATTGATCAGGAAATTGTCTCTTGTTAATTGAGGCTTTATTTTTTCAATAGAAAACACACACACACACGCACACACACACACTAAACACAGTAAGATCCCTGCCGGCTAGTCTCAAAACTTGCTGAATTGTTCACGCTTTCAATAGCTGCTGTCACATATGACAGTGTTTATATATATATGACAGTGTTTATATATGACAGTGCTTTTATATAAGACAGTGCTTGTATGACAGTGCTTATATATGACAGTGCTTATATAAGACAGTGCTTGTATGACAGTGCTCATATATGACAGTGCTTATATGACAGTGCTCGTATGACAGTGCTCGTATGACAGTGCTTGTATGACAGTGCTTATAGGACTTCAAGGGGGCGTGCAACTACTGTAAACTACCGTATACACAGTCTAACAGAGTGATTTGTCAAATGCTGAAAAAGGCCGAACATAACCGTAGGGTTTGGAATCTCCCGACGCTTTGAAATTCAATTCATTTCGATTGAATTCAGTTTAATTCAATAAACTTTATGTGACACATGAGATATGAGACATACTTTTGAGGTCTAATCGAATCCAACAGAACACTGCAATAAAACATGATAAAGTTTCATTGGATAATGCCAAGATTGATAGGAATACCCTAACCTGGTGTTTCCTATCGGTCGTCAACTTAACACATATCGAAGAGGAATAACACAGATTTGAGTGCGATGCTTTGAATGCACTTTTGCACTTGCACTTCAAATCTCTGTGAATAGGAGCTTCTACCAGATGAATAGTACCAAAAAAAGTTCTTACACAAAGTGTGTCTATATCCTTCAAGCTCCTCAGTGGAGGGAAAAAAAGTATATTTTTACCAGAACTTGGTAAATGTTTTCCCTTCTGACGACATCTAGTGAGAAAAGGATTGAAACGACCTCCGCGGTTTCTTTCATTCGTGGCATTGAATCTGAATAAAAGGTACCGATGCTGGGGTGCGTCAATGTGAACCTAAGGAAGCCATGTTGAAAGGCGCTGCTGTGGCGGTTGCACATTGAAAACTTGAGATGAATACTGGATCATTTCGAGGATGTACATTCACACGCCTCCCGCCCTCGCTCCGAAAAGACATACCCATGTACAGCTGCTCACGAGAACCGCTGCGACACAGACACATTCATGTCATAACTGTCAGTTTCTCAGGAGAAAGGGTGGGGGGGGGGGGGGGTTGGGGTTGTGTGTATAGATACACACAAACACACACGCACACACACCCACACACACACACACACACACACACACACACACACACACACAGACACACGCAGACACACTCCCACTTGGGGATGGTTGGGAGTGTTCGACCCTTAAAGAGGACCAGTCTGATATCAAGGACCTAGTGCAATCAGGAGCAGAGATAGCCGTCCCTCTGGAGTGGGGCATCGAGAGAAGAACACATCATCAGAACAGTAATTACTCTCTCCAAATAAGAGCGAGAGAGAGGGAAAAGAGTCTTGCACCCTGGGTAAATATAGTTGTGCTGAGGTAAATAGAGCTGTGCTGGGGAAGAGTCCATGGCAGGGCGGGCGCGCGCGCACACACACACACACACACACACACACACACTACACAAAGTAGGCTAAAACACTGTCTCCATGGGGGATTGGGTGGGGTGGGGCGGGGTGGGGAGGGGTGACGGAGACCCTCCTGTAGTGGATAACAAGCTGTTGAAGGATTGCAATTCCACACAAAGATGATACCGACAAAACCCCCCCACAAATCCGAGTCATCGACGCTGGGGGGAAGGGGATCCGGAGGTTGGTGGAAAGACTCTGAGGGTGAATGTAGACAGTAGTCTACAGCTACCCTCAGGACATGGGGTTGACCTTTCCCACTGTCTGTAGTTCAGATCAATATAGGCCTTTCAGGTCCCAGAGAGGCTGGCATCCACCAGGCCTAGGGTGTGTGGGGCTGGTGGGGGGCTGGTGGGGGGCTGGAGGAGAGGGCTGTAACAGACTCCAGAGCCCCAGGCCTTGCATCTGCTAGGGGGATCACCCTCCCAGAGAGAGGGCTAGAGAAGACATCATGAAAGCAAACAAGGGGAGACTGTGGTGAAGTCAATCCATCAAGATAGCCTTGATAATGTAGCAGACACCGCAATAATATCTTATTTGTCACTGTGTACTATTGTTACTGTATTTCATTTTTCATTTTTTATCTTTTTTATCGTACTGCAATGTCAGGAACCAAAGCCTAAGCATTTTACTCTCTTACACTTGCTCTTATGATTCACTTTTCCAATATGATTCACTTCTCCAAGACTGTATTTCACTTCTTTCACAGGTGAAAATACAGTAACTTTATACAGTAACTTTAATATGGAGGCTCTGGAACCTCCGAACCGCTGTGTGGCTATAAGAACTGACTCAGTGTAATATCTCCTGCTGGATTTGTATGAGAGAATGAACTGTGAATATATAGTGAATATCTAAAGACGTTATAGAGAACTTTATTGATTTCAATAAGTCCTGCATAATATAACGGACCAAATATTGGGTATTAACTTGGAGGCAGACTCTGTAACACCTCTAAAGACTTGGACCTCCCTCTCTGCACTGTTGTGCTGTTTACTCTGTAAAAGTGGAGGGAATGGTTGTTTCATATTATTATTTATTTGGAGGCCAGGCCATTAAACCTGAAAAAAGACACCATCAGCATATTTCACCGGCTAGAGAGTAAAAGGGTTTATTACCTATAAGGAAAGTTATGGTCCTATTAAATGTAGTTTCAAATTGGTCTCTGGATGTTGGGGAGGCTGGGTCTGCCAAGTTGATGAAAGGCGGAGCGAGGAAGATACTCAGAAAGGTCAAACATATTGCCTCAAATATCTAATTGGATTTCGCCAACAATTTCTGGATTTCTTCTCTCATCCATCCTCTTTAAGATGGCAAGGTACTCACATCAATGACCAGTATACAATGTGTGTGTGTGTGTGTGTGTGTGTGTGTAAATACATTATTAAATACCCCAAGCCTACTGTGTATTGTGAGTATTGTGCCACACATTAAATCATTTAATAATAATAATTACTGTATTTCCAAAAATATTTCAAATGTTTTTGAGAGCTACAGGTCTTTATGGATTTGTCAGTGGGTTTACTCAGAGCTGGCATCTGTCAAGGTCTATCCTTTATCATATATTTATATAATTGCCAATACACTGCCTCTCTTGTCAGCTTTCACTCATTCAGTTGTATGCCAGTGTGACTGTGTAAAACCAGTCTTTTATCAAACCCTAGTGACCTTTTCCGGAACATTGTTTGTCATGCTATCGTATGTTATTTCCTCTCTCTCCCCCTTACATCATATTGTCATCATACATATTCTCTTAAAGCTCGCCTACACCAGTTAACCCTCTCCCCCTCCCCTTCCCATGTGTCCCCAGCACTACCTCAATTAGGCCACTATACTTTCTCTTATTTCTTTTTTGTTTCTTTTTATTATTACTAGTCAATCTTTTCAGTCTGCAAAGCGTCTTTCGGTGTCTAGAAAAGCGCTATATAAGTCTAATGTAGTATATCTCCCTCCCTCCCTCCTCTCTCTCTCTCCATCCCTCCTGTCTCCTCTCTCTCTCCTCATCCTTCCCTCCCTCCCTCTCTCCCAACACACTCTCTCTCTCTCTCTCTCTCTCTCTCTCTCTCTCTCTCTCTCTCTCTAAATCTCTCTCTTCCTCTCTCACAATACTAGCCTGCCTTTGCTGGCTGTGTTAGCGTCATGGTTTGTGAGGGAAGCTTGGTTAGTTCCAGTAATCTCGATGACTCTAAACCCTGAAAGCGACACACATTTACAGACCAACATCGAAGGGCAGAGGGGCATGAAAAAAATGACCTGATTAAAATTGTATTATATGATAATTGAATGCACATCAAACGTGTTAATTATTGTCTCTATGTCGCTCCAATAGCTTCGTGACGATTCATTCTTCCCCCACCACTTGCAGAGTCAAAGTATCCGTGCTTTTCTCCCCATCGCCTTTGGGCACAGAGCAGATGTTTGTTGGCAAAGGAAACCCAGGGTACATGCATAGTTGGACTCACCTGCCAGCCCAGGATCCCCCTGTAACCTATGTAATGGTGCTTAATAAAGCATGTCGCGGCCCGCCAAACATTTCCCTGTGGTTTTCATCAGGGGGAGTCGGCTCCAGGCTGCCCTTTCGGTTGACATTTGCACAGGAAGCATGGTGCTGCGTTCAGGGGTTGGGTGGGGGTAGGGGGGTGGTGGTGGTGGTGGTGGTGGTGGGGGGGGGGGGGGTAGCGGGGTGGGGTCGAGGTATGTATGTGGAGGGATAGAAGCATGGATTCATCCAGTCAGGTGATAAGGGGAGAGGGTAAGAGGGGAGGAGTCTATTGTCAGCACCATGCAGAAGGAAAAGGGAAAAAGAGAGAAAGGAGAGGTAGAAATAAAAGAGGGGGTGGGAGGGTGGCGGGGGGGGGGGGGGGGGAGAAAGAGGGATTGGCTGAGTGGAGCAGATGGGAGTCAAGGGAGGACAAAAGTGAAAAAATAACAAACCATGTGGAGAAGTTAAGTGTTGTTTTGTGGATCCTGCACACCTACGATGTGAACTTAACTATTGTGAAGGTAGTTGGTCTATACCGATCGATTTGCTCCTAGTGAGTGGCCTAACTTGACATTTGTTCCTCCGGCCTCCGTTGCCATGCCACCCCGAACCTGCAGCCGTATCAGAGCATTTCTACCCTGCTATTTAAACAGTGAGTGTTTGTGCTACAACACCTGGGATAAGACACCCCCCCCATCTCCCTCTTTCTCTCTAACTTCAGACAAGGCCCTGCTTTAACGACATGGACTTAGAAATGGGCCGGAGATCAACAGGGGCTCAGCCCACGCTACACGGCAGTGGAGACAGCTTGCGCGCGCTCAACCACGGGGAAAGAGTATGGCAGATGTTCGGGACAAAAAAATAAATAAACAGCCACGGCTGTTTTGTTACGGGGCTGGGTCTTTAGGAGAGGTAAGCATAGAGGAGGGCAAGCTGGGGGAAAGCACTGGGGGAGATAAAGGAGGGAGACGGGGGAGAGAGAGGAGGAAAGGGGGGGGGGGGGGCAGTGGTGGATATTGGCCAGGCCCAGCGAGGAGCCGCCGGGGTGGCAGGGGTGGTGGAGGGCACGAGACTGGCAGCCCCACAGAATCCCCTGTTGTGCATGGCCCAATGCGTCAGCTTACTGCGATGGAGGGAGAGGAGGAGAGAGAGGGATGGATGGATGGAGAAAGAGAGGTTATCTGCACCAGAGCAGCAGGCTGGCGCTTTTATTTCGGAGGTGTGTGTGTGTGTGTGTACATGTGTTCACTGTGTGTACATTGAAATTCCTGTGTTCTATTCCCTATAGTGCATTGTTGCAAACAAGGGAGTCTGTATTCCTGAGGCGTGGGAGCGAACATCAGCAGCAGTAGAAACAAATAAATAGATAAATAAAAAGAATTTAGAAGAACTTGCAGAGAGTTCAGAGTCAAGGAAGAAGGTTCAATAAACGAATAAGCTACCATTACCGACAGGCTAAAGTTGCCTCTACTGAGCCAGAGGGTGTTTCTGAGACTGACCCTGCGGGATGTGAGCCGGCCAGGGAAGGCTCTATGAAAACCTCCCTATTTCATCCATTTAACGTGGCTTCTTCAACAAAGCTGGCGGAGCCTTCACTCTGACCCGCTCCTGTGCGTCATTCAACTTCTACACCCCACCCTCGCACTGAGAAATGTTATCTCTCTATCTTTCTCTCTCTCTCTCTCTCTCTCTCTGTCTCTGTCTCTGTGTGTCTCTGTCACTCTCTGTGTTTCTCTGTCTCTCTCTGTGTCTCTCTCTGTGTCTCTCTCTGTGTCTCTCTCTGTCTCTCTGTTTGTGTATGGAGTACAGGAATGAAAAAGAAAGATAGATTTAGGATTACATAAAACCAGGGCTTCTGGTGGCTGGTAACATATTTTGGCATCATCTGTACGAATGATTTGGCGCTGGAGCAGAAAGTGTGACTTAGTTATAGCTAGGGGGTGGGAAAATGGGATATGACTGACAGGCGTGGAGGGAATGAATGTGGGAGTGGGTTGGCTGACGGGGGTGGGGGTGGAAATTAGAAAAAAACGACTCCCTCAAGCTTTTCTGCATGTTTCACATGACTAAATCGATACATCAACTGGCATGCAAATACGTACTTGCACCCGTAAATAATATATCGGCTTATACACAGAGAACCCCTCTGGGGGCTGATTTGGGGCACTATGTGTCAGTCTGTAGAAGGAGTCGGTGCTGTGATGGCCTAGACTGGAGGCGGAGGAGGGGAAGGGGGGGGGGGGGGGGGGGTTGGGATAAATGAAGGGAGGAAATAGAGATGTGAGATGCACGCTTGGTAATGCCTTCATTCAAATGTTACATGTTGAGTTATAAAACAACGAGGGCAGGTAGAAATCAAATCACAACACTTGCCTCCTCACATTTAAATGAGCTTTACCTCCTGACCCCCCTCCATCTCCCTCTCTCTCTCTCTCTCTCTCTCTCTCTCTCTTTATCTCTCCCCTCCTTCTCTCTCTCTCCACTCCTTCTCTCTCAAACTTCACAAAGTAAACTTCAAACCCTTCGAAGTGAATTAGCCAAAATATAATATAGAGCCCAACTGTTAGACGAACCCCCCGCCCGCCCTCCCGCCCGCACGCCCACTCACCCACCCACCTCCAACCACCTAACACCTCCCAGAGACCCCCTGGTTAGTCAGCTTCGGTCCACAATATTGAGGAGGTCAGGGAGTTGCCTGCTCATAAAGAAAAGCGTCGAACATTACCAAATCCTGTTGGACTGGAGTTGTACATTTGAATAAAATCCTCTAATTGGTGCATTTGCATTTGTTCTGCCTCTGGGCTTCATTATAGAAAATGAGATGACCCATGCGTGGGAAAACCATAACGCCATCTTCGACCCACAAGACGAACTCTTTTGCTTTCTCACTTCTCTCACTCTCGTTCTCTCCACTCTGACCGCTACACTCTCTTCCCCCGATCGTCATCACCTCGCGGACGGATGAAGTTAAAAAACCCCGGGTCTGATGGGTAATGTTAGGAGGCGCTGAGGTCAGTGTGTACCGCCCGACAGCACCGCGTAGGCTGAATAATCAGTTGTTGTGTCTTTACGAGGCCCCAGAGTTCACCACAACGACTTTACTTCTCATCAACATGCTTTTTTGTCTGTGAGAGGAGGCATATTACAGGGAGATAATTTGTGGGAGGTAACATCACCTCTGTTTAATGGGAGGCACGTGTAACAATGGTTGGTCATTAGCCAGCTACTTGCTAGTTTTCACCCCCTCAGATTACTTCTCTGTCAGTGATGAACTGAGTAGACGGGGCAGGAGAAATAAACTGTAGGGCCATTATGTTACGGCCCTGTGTGATTATATCAACACCGTTAGTGTTTTGCCATCTCAACCCAAGAATATTGGCAACATAATGGCTGATTTGAGCTTCAAAGCAATGTCGATGTTATTTATCAAATCACAGAATGGGCGGGGTGGGGTGGGGGGGATAGCACAAGCTTTTGGACGAACGTCTACATTTCTCCTCAAGCATGAATATGTTATCAAATGAGTCACAGAGAGATAAGGAGATGGAGAGAGGGAGAGAGGGAGGGAGGGAGAGAGGGAGAGAGTGAGATAGAGGGGGGAGAGAATGAGAGAGAGAGGGGGGGAGAGAGGGAGGGAAGGAGGGAGAGAGAGAGAGACAGACAGAGATTATCTCACAGATAGAGAGTCCTGCTCTATAACTCTCTATATGTTTGTAGCAACATAGTTGTGTAAACTCATAAGCAGATCCATAACTGACTTAAGACCTGTTATATCAAACTGTATTGTGAACAAGCATGTGTGTGTGTGTGTGTGTGTGTGTGTGTGTGTGTGTGTGTGTGTGTGTGCGTGTGTGTGTGTGTGTGTGTGTGTGTGTGTGTGTGTGTGCTGCACTGCCCAGTATGTGTGTATTGAACTGACAGGTCTGTTCCCCTGTTTTGACTCTGCAGCTCCCACCCTTCACACACACACACACACACACACACACACACACACACACACACACACACACCGCCACCCAAACACGCAGCCCACCCACCCGCACCGACCCACACACCCCACATTCAAAACCCAAACTTTGAAGAGAGCACAGAATAAAAATAAGAAGAACATTTTTAATATTCTGCTTAATATGGCTTTTTTTAACAGTGCATAAAGGTAATAATGAGAACTGCCTCGGCGGCGTTGAGTTGCCTCTCCTCTCCTTCGCCCGTGTCTCTCTCCCCCCCAGTGTTCTCTTTGAAAACGCTGCACATGCTGTCGCCATGGCTGCCTGGAGGCAACAGCAGAGCATGTACTTCTCCTGCAAATAGAGAATCTTGAACTGTTCCCTTTTTGATGTGTGACATGAAAGTTGCCCAGATTCCCTTCATGTGACGAGGCATCTGCCAGAGAGCCAGAGTGGATTCGGAGCAGGTTTTTCCAGTGGCACGGAGGATGGGCGGCGGGGTGTGTGGGGGAGGGGGTTGGGTGGGGAGGAGGGGGGCGGGGGGGGGGGGGGGGGTTGCTCAGCTCCACTTGCCCCAGTGTGTCAGAATCGATGACTCTATAGAAGACGCATTCTTTTCACAACCGTTTTCATCAGGTGCACCTGTTGAACAAAGGCACAGCCGGCCTAGAGTACTTGCATACCCAGTTCTACTGTGCAACTCTGCACAAAAAAAAAAAGCAACTCTGAAGAGAGAGATGCTTCTGGAAGGATGGCTAACTGACCAATCGTCTTTGCTAGTTGTTTGTCCTCGTCGCCAAACGTAACAAATACTGTAATTAAGAAATCAGTTGGAATTTGAAACTTGAAAGTCATTTATGGATTTATTGTTTTACTGAATAGTCATGACTTGGGTTGAGGCTGAACAGTTAATATGTCCGATTGTATCTACGGTAATGTCTTGACAGCTCATAATTTAGCTGGCCTATTTTTTTTTTTTATCCTTATGACAGATAGTGTAAAGGGCTCTGCACACAGCGTGCGATTTCTGTTGCGCATCAACGTTCCATTTTGAAGTTTGAATGGAAGTCTATGAGAACATCGCATTTACCCACACACGGCCCCGATTTTATTCGCACTGCGAACATTCGATTCCATTCATTTTGAATGGGACAAAGCACACGGCGTGCGAGTTTTGTCGCACTGCTTTGTCCCATTCAAAATGAATGGAATCGAATGTTCGCCGTGCGATTAAAATCGGGGCCGTGTGTGGGTAAATGCGATGTTCTCATAGACTTCCATTCAAACTTCAAAATGGAACGTTGACGCGCAACAGAAATCGCACGCTGTGTGCAGAGCCCTTTACTCTTTCGCAAGCAGTTATGGGAAGGATAAAAAAAATAGCCCGGCTAAATTATGGGCTGTCAAAACATTACCATAGATACATACTTATACACATACACAGAGAGTGAGAGAGAGAGAGAGAGAGAGATAATAGTATTACCCCTCAATTCCATCGTTATGAAGTATGTGGTGTGTCTCTTTTACCCTGATTGGACATCAGTGTACACGGTATGCAGGTTTGTGTGCTTGTCAGAGTTGACTCTGTGACGTCGTTAGTCATGGGGATTGCTTTTGACGCTTCAATATTGGCCACACCGGCTTGCGACAGAGAGGAAGCTGTTACTGGGACTGTGTGTGAGTGTTTTTAGAAAAATAATCACAACCTTCTTGAACAATCACAATGGAGTATTAAGAGAGATGCCTCTATGCATAAGAACGTCCACTTAGTTAGAAAGATGACTGCCTGTCTAGACTTCTCATAACTCGCATGGCAGAGGAACACACACTCAGTGTTGGCATTAATATGGATGCCCATCAGGTGCCCACCAGGTGACACACACACACACACACACACGCACACACGCACACACGCACGCCCTTTGCCTCCTCACCCCTCTCTTTTCCTCTTTGTGGCGTTGGCATGGGCAGTGTGTAGCGTTGCATAGCATTGACATCATGACAGCAACCTGTGAATATGCCAGAGTCATTAATAAACATCATCAGATGGCACATCATTCCTTGCTACAGCAGAGGGACTGGACATGAATAGCCACATGGTTCAGTTATTGGAGCAATATTGAAAATAAATGGACATCCTTACATTGATGTACTCCAACAGTCAGTTAATATCGTGCACGATTATCGATGGCCTAGCGGAAAAGAATCGCTAGAGAATCATATCTTTGGTGTAAAACTTGAACTAGATAAGAACTAGATTACTCAGAATGATCCAATTCTTAGTAATATCCGCAGCATGGCCCGAGGAACCTTTCACAGGTTATCAACACTAGAACAGCCCTGTAGGTGGTGAGTTCAATGGACGCATCGTGATTCAACACTGGTTTTAATCACTTCAGGATTACTCAACATAAGATTGTGGACTGCGCTTATATAGCGCCTTATTCCAAAGCGCTTTACAATGGCCTCTCATTCAACCCATTCACATTATTTCACCCGTTCAGATTGTTACTCCCTAGACCTCCCATTTCCCCTAGCCAAGGACAGAAGGAAGTGGAAAGACCTCTGGTCTTTTGTCCCGATGGGAATCAAGAGGACTAAGTCCAGTACACTTTCTACTTTTGACAGTCCTCCATTAAAACACTACATATCGAATCGTAGAAGAGTTAGACAGCAGGCAAAATAAAAACAAAAAAGATTGATCTCTCCCTACAGACTCACCTCCTTCTCTTGAATTCCATAATCACGGCAACAACAATAAGCATCTCACTGTCAAATGTCAGCCTCACAGAAGACACACGGGGAAATCTATCTGATTGATCTGGCTCGATCCGGAGATGAGTGGTCCACGCACCTGTCCGTCAACGTGATTGATGTACCTGTCCGGGCCAGTCACAGTGAAGGTTAGCGTGGGAGGAGGTGAGGTGTGCCGGAGGGAACCCGACTACTACAGTGCGGTCACCCTCCGGTCTCTGTCACACGGGACCTGCCTGGATCAGGAGCACAAGAGGTGCTGTTATTGATCCTCCTACACCACCAGCACTTTAAGCGGGAGGAGGATGTTATTTTTTTTCTCTTCTTGTCGGTTTTCTGCACTCGCTTGACTGTAAAGTGAGAATGCGTGTGATACCTTGACTTGAGAGGGCTGGCGGCATCACATAAGCTTAGAGCGGCTTGCAAGGCCACAGAGTATCAGAGGGAAGAGCAGGAGTCGGAGCCTTACAGACAGGATGCTGATTAAACAAACAGTGACCCCATTCTTTGCTGCTGTAAGAACAGAGCTTTAGAGGCGATCGATAGGCACAGCCGGATTCAAAAGTATCTGTATCCCAGTTTAAGGCCCCTTTCAAGAGGCGTCGTGGCTTAACACAGCATGAAGGTAATGTGGAGGATGTGCGTGTGTGTGCGTGTGTGTGTGTGTGTGTGTGTGTGTGTGCCTGTGCATCAGCGCCTAACTTTGCTGCAAAGTGTGTGTGTGTGCGTGTGCGTGTGTGTGTGTGTGTGTGTGTGCGTGTGCGTGTGCGTGTGTGTGTGTGTGTGTGTGTGTGTGTGGTTAGACAAAAAACATCATGATTGAAGTCTGAGGGAGACCTTTGTATTGGAGCGGCCCGTGTTACACCTCCCCTGCATTTGGCATTCAGAACACTCAATGGACCCAGACCCAGCAAAGCGATATCATCCACTATCGACACCAGGGAGATGAATAGTGGAGCATACAATGGATATAACGCTAGGACTCCAAGGTCCCCTGCTTCCCACAGTGTCCCCCTCCTGAGCCCGCGTCAATAGGAAGACTGCCTCTCATCAACGAGGAGTGAAAGCCTCAACTTCCAAGTGAATCGTGTCTCGATACAAATAAGGCCTCTCAGTCCCCTGTCATTATTTAGGTGACCAGCATATCAAAGTCCCATCTCTGCACTCTTGTATTCCGAAATCCAATAATTGCTCTGACGGTATACAAGCGTTGATGTCAGGGGTGATATGTCTGGATCATATCTTTATTAAAAACCTACATCTACCCCTCAATGGCTACTGCAGCCAATAATTTCCCCCGAAGACGGGTGACACACTCCGCCTTAGCCCACATATAGAGCCGAAGAAAAGTGAAAGACGGCCTTGTAAATACAATACCTAACTCCACAACGGATAACGTGAGTAGTGATTCATTAGTTTGTTGAACAGGAGTGGATTGGGATCTCAGTGTTTCATAACCACGGCGGAGATACGATAAAAAACATTTAGCCGCAGTCATAAAGCAAACACACTCGCCGCGCAGCGTCTCGCTAATAGATATCTATGTGTTCACAGGCAAGAGGAGACAGCTTAATAACACAGCCCGTCGGCAACAACTTAAAAGGGGGGTGGGGGGGGGGGGGTGGGGGGGGGGGGGTGAGAGAGGTTGTGGGACGGGCGTGAGGGGCTAGCGGAGTTGCCCTGGGGAACGGGAGGCTAAAGCATATCAAATGAAAGCACTTAAGAGGCACAAAAAGGTAGCGAATCGATTTCATCTGCCGAGCCGCGTGGCGACAGATAATATCCTGTGTAGGCCGCGTGCCTGCCTGCCTGCTCGCGCCGGTGCGGTTACAGGCAACACGGGACAGCTGGGGACACCGATGCACCCGAATTTCTGAAAAATATGCGCCATGGTAATTACCAAGGGTTTTCAGCGAAAATAAACAGTTGGCCAATGCTTGTGGCCAGCTGTTGTTATCGGAGGTGCACACGTTGTCTTAGATACCATATTGTGATCTGTTTAATTAGGTGTGGATTTAAATTAGGTCTAATATACTCAAGATTTTAGAGATGGTTTATCGATATATAAACTTGGTGAGATAGTATTCCTTCCTGTTTACATAGGGACAGTTGAATTATGTACATGGCCTTTTAGACGGCTTCCGTTGTTCCAACAGCGGGAACTCCATATGGTGGAAAAATGTGCTCTTGCCGAGGATTTTGGATATTTTTTTTAAACAAAACAAATGTGTTAGCATAACTCACTATGTTAAGCTACTGCGATTCGGTTAGCATGCATACCATCAGGAACAGAATAATCCAACATCCTTTTGTATTATCTATTGTATTACCACCATGCTCACACAAGCCAGATTCACACAATAAATCACAACAGATTGAAGTATAAGTAGTTGTAATAACAATGGTATTAACGTGTAATGAACAATTATTCACGGCTAATGAACAACGCTAATGGAAATGGCTAATTAAGAAAGAAGCCCTGGTCATAAAGAATGAAGAAGGAACATTTACTTTATTCTTAAATTACAGTCCCTCTGTGGCGGATTCGCCTATCCTATTATGTGCCAATTAGCTGATGCCGGGGACAGTTTAGTTAACGAGCCCTGGATAGTTTTAACCTTCAACATGGTAGGATGGCTCGTCTGTGTTTTGCATCACACACACACACACACACACACACACACGCACACACGCACACACGCACACAGGCACACACACACACGCACACACACACACACACACACACACGCACACGCACACGCACACGCACACACACACACACACACACTTGAACTAATTTTTGATTATTCTGAATGATCTGATCCAATTCTTAGTAATATCCGCAGCATGGCCGAGGAACATCACCTTTCACAGGTTATCAACACTAGAACGGCCTTGTAGGTGGGGGAGTTCAATGGACGCATCGTGATTCAACACTGCTGTGCTAATTGGCTTGATATCGTTATTGAACTAGAATCTGTATGGACCCCCTGTCAGCTTCTAGAAAAGATCATGCCCTTTCAGTCACATTAACCACGTGCGTCGATGCTTTGACATACTCGGCTTTTTCCACAGTAACCTCTGACAGTGTCGGAATGTGACGACATGTTTCTCTCTGCTTTGAGGTATGTGTATGTAGGTCGGTTGGTGACACTATCCGTTAGCAGGTGACTTTCTGTGATCGCATCATCTATCATCAGAAGGAGGTAACCCAACCCATCCTATATGACAGAAAACTCTCATACTAGCCATGGCAGTGGAGGCGTGAAGAGTGTGTATGGCAGCGTGAAGTTAGATATATGGCCAGGTTACTATGGTTACCATCCCAACCGTTTGCAAAACAGTTACCACTGCGCTTGGGCATTAGGACCTCCTACATTAATTGCGGTGTCTAAATAATGGTTATGATCTAATGCTCATAACTCATAATGCTTGATAATATCAATACAGACCAGAGGAAGGAGGGACATCCAACACCATAGGTGACACGTTCTAATGCTTTGGTCCTCATATCGGCAACCAATCAAAACGTTCAGACTTTTCTTTTGAAACACAGATCTACTTTTCAACGCCGTTGAGAATCACAACACAACTACTCGCTAGTCAAGCTGAAATACTGCAACGCAATGGATTCGGTGAGTAATCCCCCCACTGCTACCTAGTTAACTTTTACACTACTTTACATTGTTAGCCGTCTCACAAAACAAGCGGTGTTAGTTGACTAGCGATGTGTCATTGATTTTCAACAACGGGTGTAAATGTATTCACATTTTTTCGAAAGAAAAGTCTGATCATTACATCGGATCCCGACATGGGGACCAAAGCATTCGAACATGTCACATGTCACATATCCCAACCGGATCACCCAGTTGACAGTCTACCATCCGAGTTTACCGACCAGAAGCAGACCAGAAGAACCTAGTAGCCTAGTAACCCTACCCACAGCCGACAGAGGAGATGGCAGGGTGGTCGAGTAAAGAAGGCTTGCTGTCTGCCGTGTGACAGGGAGCAGGCATCTGTTTTAGGGGCTGTGGCTGTGTAGCAGCAGGGATTAACACTCAAAGGTCACAGATGGCTTAGTTAAACAATACCGCTTTTTTTGCGGGAGAATTTGCGGATCTGTCTGCGAGCAGATGTTGCCGATGACACTCAAGCCTCTCTGGGGCACCCTTGCGCGATTGGCTGCCGTGTTTACAGGTCGCTGTTGGTCGCGTGGCGCAGAGCCGGTCGCTAATAAACTGGTAATTCTCCTGTTTATAGGGGCGGGACAATACTAGAATGCACATTGTATGGATAATCTATTGGAAACAATGGGTGGTTTTCATTTGTTTTAATGGTAACATAAACACAAACATCAAGACTGGATATGCCCCCCCCCCCTAATACTCAAACTAGATTAAAAGTGAATTCCGACACAAGCAAACATCTGTGATTGACTTATTATGTCTAGGATACCTTGACTTACTGCAAAATATGGCGTGTGTATGGAAATATGGTAACGTTGAATAAGGAAGACAACAAAAGGGTTTAAAATGGCAACGTGAAGCTTGAAGGTTTCCAGCGCTCCAGGCACTGTCCCTGTCACTTCCTGTTAGTCTGTCTATCTTTCTCTCTTCCTGTTAATCTGTCCATCTTTCTCTCTTCCTGTTAGTCCGTCCATCTTTCGAGTTTCTGGTGCCTCCACTGAATCTTCGGATGGCTCCGTGACAACCCTTGCTCAACCGTGGAAAATTCCATTACCCGCTGTTAGGCAATGACTAATGACAGTGCCCTCTCTCCTCAACAGCCTTGTGCATAAGTAGATGAATGCCCGTGTGTCTCGCTGTCTGTAGTTTTCTAGGAGAAACGTTATTAGCTCCAATTCGGTATCTCCACTGAAGGCCATTGTGATCCTACACCTTGAAGAGATGGGTTCAGTTTTAAATGGTATTGATTCAACATCGAAGATGTGGGTGTTGCAATTACCCAAGACAGAGAACAATAGCCAGCGTCCACTCTGCTTCTCCTGCTGTTAGAGGAGTATGGAGGACCGAGGGAACTAGTCGATGTCCAACCGGACCACAGTAGCATCATGGCGCGGTGGTCAGAGTGTGAGGACGTCACAAGGAAAGAGACTGTGTCTATTTTCAATCATCGGGCATGAATAATGAAGGAAAGGCCTCTTCTCTCTCTATCTCTCTCTGCTCTCCTCGCTCCCTCCCTCCCTCTCTCTCTACTCTCCTACACACACCCCCCCCCCCCCCCCTTAAGGTCCCTTTTTCTCTCTTTTTTTGCGTTAGATTCCTCAGAAACAATTGATTAAAGCGCTCGGGCGACTTGATTCAAAATGAAAGCCGGGCTCCGTTTGCTTCCTATTCTCTTTGAAGTGATGTTTTTACCCTCCACTACTACTTCCTCAAGTCATGTATATTTTCATCTCCATTTCATGATTTGAAAAAAAAAGAAAAAGATGAAAAACCTCTGCGCTCTCATTACTTTGACAATGTATTTTAGTTGCTGTCAAAAAAATAAGGATTAATCCAAATCAAAAAGGGGAAAATGGTATTGTTTGATGTGATTTCCTTCCCTGACAGCTCTGTTGTACATATCTCCTAGCCTCGTCTACTTTCAAAAGAGAAGTGGAAAAAAGTGATTTATTTTACCTCCTTTTCAAAGAGGTCTTTCATCTGCGAATTCTGACATAATTTACAAGTCAGACTGACTCGTCGTATGGTGCAATGTCAGGAAAGGTAAAACACATTACAGGAAGAGAAAATTCCACATTTCACTTGTCGGTTGAATGAATGTCCAATTGAATGATGTGAGCCTTTGATACGTCTGATGATATGAACATAATGTATTACACGTCAGTGGATATACAGTAGGCAAACGCATCAGGCATGTTCCCTTTAAGCTTTGACCAGTCATATCACCTATGAGAGATTGTTAGATCTATGGCAGTGTTTAAGATGACAGATTTCATCAAGCGCATATTGAAATAAGTCAACGTCCTAGGGTGCCACGCAACGGCAGCCATGAAATTGCTTTCAAATAATGAATAATTTATTTGAAACATTATAGGAGCTCCCGGAGATGAGATTACCCCCAAAAAAGTTTGGCATATGCAGTTGAAGGAACATTAGCTGCATACAGTGCATACTGTATTGAATACATACCGTATTTATTTGTCTAACAAAGGATGGCGGAGAATACGGCTTGTCAAAAAACTATCCAGTCTTCTGAGTATTTCTATTATGCTAAGTATGACCTTGCTTTGTAGACTCCATGTCATAATATTTTCCAGTAACAAAACCCTTTCTTTCCTCTTTGCTTCAATTAACTTCTGTTGAATGTGCTTAGATTTAGATCGGTATAGACACCTACAGTGCATCTACGCTTCGTGAGGCCTGTGGTCTAGATATACCGTACCTCAGTCACATGTTTATCAAGGACATTTTCAAAGAAGACACAAAGGCACAGTGAAGCACTCTTATTGTATGCATGATGAGACATGAATGTCGGGTAGTTGCAACACACTAGGAGACGTTCACACAGCAGAAGTGATGGGGGGGGGGAAAGAAAACACACTTTTAATTGCAGAAGCTGTACCGTGCCTGTCCCAATGATCGAATTTCAGCCTTGCAGCCATGTAATGAAATTATGATTTCTCTCCAGTTTGAGGAGGTGGACGAGGGAGAGGTGGAAGGAGGAGGAGGAGAGAGATCTGGTACCCAGTTGTAATAATTAGAGCTGTTATGAAGGTGACTGAATGTGCGGTGGACCCTGTGCACTGGTATATTTACTCGCAACGCTAACGGCTTGCTAATTACCGTCACGGCTGGGAGATCAATGGACTTCATCCAGCATGACCAGAAGGGTATCTTCGTAATGAACATATCGCCTTGTTTTTTTCTTATTATTATTCTCTTCCCTCCCTCTTTTTTTCCCGGGGTCCTGATGATCAATGGTGTTCCGGATGGGTTCTAATGACATTCTGGCTCTGGCAATCTGACTATTTGATCAACGGGGGAGAAGAAGCTACTTCCCTTCTGGAACATAACAAATGGAGACAAAGCAGGTTTTTTGGTGGCCTATGATTATTTATCTACAATGTTTTGGTCTTGCTTGTGATTTACAGTTTTTCTCCATTATATACATGTACACCCAAGAAATGGGAACTATGCCACACAAGTCTGAAAACTTGAAGTACATGTATCAACAACAAGACTCCACACTGCTAAACCCTTAAGCACGATTCCAATGTTTTCACTCAAATAGAAATTCTGAATCACATTTTTGCTAAACTCAAATTAAGCACAAATCGCATGATTTAGCACATTTGGTTCATCTGGAAAACACTGGCCTTCAAAATGCCACACCCTAATTACCAATTGGTCTCACTCACTTCTCACCTATTCAAACTCAATTGGCAAAACACTTCAATCATGTGTCAGAGCATAACAGAGGCCTCAGGTGACCTTGGCAGTGTTGTGGAAGAAAATGGAGCAGCATGGAGAACAGAGGAGGAGTGAGAGCTAGAGAAGGAGGAGGAGGAGGAGGAGGAGGAGGAGGAAGGCAAAGGCGAGCCAATATGTGTAATGAAATCCGTGCAACTTTGATTGCCCATGGACTCATTCATGGTCTAACAATGACTGAAGCTGGGCAGCGAATCCAGACAAATTTGAGCTGCTTCACAGTAGCCTCGGTTATTTTTAAAGATGAGAATAGTTAAGTATCCATTTGAGTAGTCTTCTATACTCTCTACAGTAATTACAGTAATCGAAGATGATATCCTATGGATATCTACAGTGCTTAGAGAAATGTATAGTGTGTATAGTAATGTTGTTTTGTGTTACATTTATGAAATGTGTAGCCTATACCATATACTGCATTCTGTACTGTATTTTCAGGCCTGCCCAATTTAGCCCAATTGGAGCTCATTGGATAGACAAAAGAGATATGTAAGAGTTTCAGGAAATGTTTAATATTTTTGTACCTAGCTACATCTTAACTTATCTGTTCCACCGAGAATCCTATGATTAATTCAAGGAAGATTATCAAAGAATTTGGTAAGCCAAGTGGAAGTGCTGTAGCTAGCCTGCGAGCTCACGATTCTTTGTGAAGCCACGCCCCAAAATAGAAATTGTCCAATCATATCACAGCAAAAGTCACTACAGGCAGAAAACTTGGACAAACAACTCGCTAATATCTGATGGTGAAAAGCTTCTAGACGAAATATTCTTGTCATCTTTAAAAAAACATTTTACTTGCTGTGGTAAATCAGAAATCAGAAATTTGCCAACTCCCGCCATTTTCACGGTCGGTCAGTCAGTCACTGTCAGTGAAGCGTTATTTGTTTGTCCGAGTTTTCAAAGGGGGCGTGGCTTAGAGATAGGTCCAGATGTTTCACTTACTTAGACCAAATGTGTTTGTTGTAAGTCGCTTTGAATAAAAGTGTCTGCTGAATGCCAAAAATGTCAAATGTAAATGTAATATGTAACCCAGGTTCTCTGAGTGAGATGAGTGAGTGAGACCCCTCACCTCATTGCCCCTCTCACACTAAGCTCGTAAATAATGGTTCACTGAATGAAAAGGCGTGCTTGCTACCTTGCTATCTCTTTAATGGGATGGGTGATGACAATGGCAAGCGTCATTGGCCTGTACCAGGCATAGTTGAAGAGGGGTCTTCAGCGAAAGGTGCACAAGAGTGTGTGTCCCATAGCAAGGGATCTCCCTCATCTCCTTCAGAGAACATGGGTTACATTTGTAACCTTTAGACATAGGAATGTGTTCATCTCTCATATATGTCACTAATGGACCCCCCCCCCCTTTTTTCCCCTCTATTAGCCACGCAACTCCTCTCTCTCCTCAGTGCCCTGCTGGTAAAGATGTCTACATTACAAGCTTTACTGCATGGTGCCGTGATAGCTTTTAGATGGGTACAATGTATTAATGTGTCTTTTGCATGAGGTGGTCCCTCCATTGTGATCCTGTTATGTTCATGGGGAGTGTGTGTGTGTGTGTGTGTGTGTGTGTGTGTGTGTGTGTGTGTGTGTGTGTGTGTGTGTGTGTGTGTGTGTGTGTGTGTGCACGTGCACGTGCATGCGTGTGTGGACGAGCAGGTGTGAACGAGTGTCTGTGCAAGTGTGTGATGCAAGGCAAGCCTTTCTACCATGTGGAAAGTTAAAATGATCTAGGGCTCGTTAACTAAATTGTCCCTAACGATGGAAAATTTGCATTGTGAGTGTGTGTGTGTAAGTAAGTAAAGTTTATTTATACAGCACCTATCACAGACCAGCGGTCACAAAGTGCTTTACATAGGCTATGAAAAAATTATGAAAGAGCTAAAGTAATAGCAGGTTAAAAGAACTAGCTAAACAATTGAAAATAAAAACAAGAAACAAATAACGAAAGTGTACAACAAATAATAACAAGATACAAATAGACAGGCTTTTGGCTTTTGGGGTTAGCCTTTCGGGGATAGCCCCAAAGGGAAGAGCATTCCAACGTTTGGGAGCCACGGTTAGGAATGCTCGATCACCTTTGGTTTTTAATCTGGCACAGGGGACAACCAACAGACCAACAGACAGTGTGTGTGTGTGTGTGTGTGTGTGTGTGTGTGTGTGTGTGTGTGTGTGTAAACAATCTTTCTTCTCACTTATTGACCATTGGGATTGGTTCAACCCTTTCAACTGTGGTCTAAAAAGCTAAAGAAAATCTGTTGGAGCGGTCTGTCCATTTCCACTTCAATCAAACTGTAAATCAGATTCATTTTTCTGAACCCATTCATTTTGAGTCTTCCTGTACAAAGCTTTCACTTCTAATGCATCATGTTCTCTGTAGCCTCCCTCCCAGAATAAGATCCAATTAAATGTCACGGTTTCCTTTCAAGACAGATCCTATATCTGCCGTGGGGGAAAGATAGAATAGGTAATTCACACATTTAGATGGATTGCGAATGTTCTTTGACAAAGACGGTTGGTTTAACTTACAGCCCATAAAAAAATTAAAAATAAAAAGTCAAATGTTGTTTATAAAGCATTAAAACAGTATTCACCAACATTTGAAAGGCCAGTAAATAGTCTACGTTGTCCAATTATTCCATCCAAATGTACTTTTTTTTTGCCTCAAAAGCTGTGACACTTAATAGTCAAGAAACAAATAACAACCCAATATGGTGACAGACACTTTAGAGTCACACACAGTTCACATGCATATTCATTGATTCGCTGCATAGTTGGGTAACATATAACGATGCTAACCCAGCTTGCCATATGAGTGCAGGGGGAAATATGCCTGACCTGACACGATCTTCTACATTAGCACCAACATGGGCTGGAATGATTCTCCCTGTCAGGCTTTTATACGGTGACTGAGTAAGGCTGACATATTCCGAGGATGGGAGGGGAGACACTGGAAGCCCCTCAGCCAGTTGGTGTAAGGGAAGCCAGCGATAGCGACAGCTAGCTAGCTGCTGTAGCTCTGAGACTGAAGGGGAGAGGAAGGTCGCTAAAGGCAAACATGAGTCCATGTTCGACCCATTCGAGTGGCAGCCCTGGCGAACATTAAGAAATGCAAAGTGGATGTTAATTATGAATTTGGCCACCGGGGCCAAATGTTCATTATTTCAGAAGTAATTACTGTTATGTTTTTTTTATGTGTGACTCAAATGGACACCGCACTGTGGGAGTTGAACTAGCTTGTAATGTAATTGCTTTGAAGTTTAGTTGGGGAGTGTTGTGCAGCAAGGTAAAAATATATATATATATATATATATATATATATATATATACACTGTATGTTGGGTATGCTTACTGTGAACATGATGATCATCATCTCTCTCTCTGTCTCTCTCTATCTCTCTCTCTCTCTCAAACTTCAAAAAGTAAACTCCAAACCCTTCAAAGTGAATTAGACAAAATATAGCTCACCACCGTCCTCTCGTGTGTGGAAACCCCTCAACCACCCACCCACCCACCCACTCGCCCACCCACCCACTCATCACCCACCCACCCACCCACTCATCACCCACCCACCTACTCATCACCCTCCCACCTACTCACCCGCCCACTCACCCACCCACCTTCAATCACACGGTTCTTGACTGTACAACTCCTCCTCCGGCTGGCTCGATCGGGGTGACCAGAGTCGGGCTAAAGGATGTTAAATCCAACTGTATATAAGGTTTTCAGATGTCTAGGTCAATTTGGTCTATTAGGTCTATCTTTATTTTATTTTGTATTTGTAAGTTTAGTCTACGATTCAATTGTCACTTTATGTTGTTGTTGTTGTTGTTGTTGTTGTTGTTGTTGTTTGTGGTCTGAGCTGACTTCACCTGAGTTAACTTAAAACTTAACTTCGCTTAAGCTAACCCCATCGTTTGATCTGCTGATGAAGGATACTGAAAGAGAAAACGTATTTTTAAGTGCTTTAGTGGAGAATCCTTTTAGTCAAGGTCTCTGATGCTTTTTACCCCAAGTGGATTTTGTTCTGCCTCAGCGACTGATCAAATCGGCTGGGTAAATATTCTCCTTTAGGACTGTGGCACAAGGGATAGGTCTGAGTAGTGTATGAGTGTATGAGTCTGGAACGCACTGCCTCCCCACCGCCCTCAATCCCCCATAAAGCAACCTCAACAACTTTCATTCCAGCTTCCACAAAGCTCTGTTTTTGTCTTAGAATTCTGAAGACATTTGAATGAAAGATGAGGCACTCGTTTGTAATTCTATTCGGTTGTTAAGTCTGACGTCAAATGTGACGTTTGGCAATTTCCGGGTCCAAACCAGAAATTCCCTCCACCAGAGTACCAGTGTACTACAGCGGTAGAATGACAGTTCAATCGTTTTTTAGACTTGGATCTATTCATACAACAAGGGACACGGCACGGATCTATTCATACAACAAGGGACACAGCACTTTCCCGTTTTCCCATATTTGTCAGCGTCTTTGAGCCTCGGAAAAGCGCTATATAAATATAATGAATTATTATTATTACTGAGGCATTTCGAAGACAGCGCCTAAGCCAACTTTGGACCCAGAAACACGTCACGATTTAACAACCGAATAGCCTGTTTTGCAACCGTTAAGTTAGTTAGGCTAACTCACTATGGAGTTAGGCTAACTCACTACGGAGTAGGCAGTTGTGCTGTGTATTCCTCCCCTATAACGTGCGAGTGTCTATTCGATGACAAAGCCTGACTGTTCCCAGAGAAAGCAGACAGCCAGGCACTCCACTCTCAGCAGCTGGGGGAACTGATAACATGTTTATGTCGAGACACTCTCTCTGCATCTACCAAACAACATCCACACAGAAAATAATGCAATAACCAAATCCTAGTTCTCTGAAACAAAATAATTGTCTCTTCTAGCCCTAGCAATAAAAAACATGAAGAACAGCCTTGGCATAAAAGTGCCGTCAAGCTTTTGAGCGATGTAGATACCTTTTTGTTTCACATGTTGTCGTCCTAGAAATATATTACAACCAAAACCAATGGAGCTCATGAATTTCAGTTTTTTTTTTTTTATTGTTTTGTTTTGGAACCCAACAAAACCATAACACACAAAACCATCCCACAGCAACAGACAAAAGGGATTTTGTTTTCATCTCCATCTCCCCTCTGGCACCTTGGGCATTGATGGAGAGAGCCAGAGCAGGTGAAGAGTGTTGGTTGGTGAAGAGGTGCCTCTAGCAAAAGGAACACAGAGACCAGATAAGGCCAGGCGAGACCAGGCGAGAAAGAGAGGTGCGCACAGGCGATCAAGGGCTGGTGGAGGAAGGAGAACCCGCTCTGAGCGCTGAGAGAAACAAAACTCTGCTGGGGGAAGATTAAACAGGGTACTGGTGTAGTGAGTCGGCACTATAAAGGCCTGAGGTTTCGTAACTGCTATCTACTGCGGTTTGACCCCGGAGTTGGAGTGGCTTGGATGATTGGTGTCAGAGTAGGTAGAAGTGATGAAGAGGAGAGGGATGGATGAGAGAAAGAAAGGAGGGGAAGAAAGGGAGATGGAAAGAAAGAGAAAGAAAGAGAGAAAGAAAGAGCAGGAGATAGTGAAGAGGAGAGGGGGGAAGATGAGAAACGGAGCAGAGGGATGATGGAGAGAGATGGAGAGAAAGAGAGAGGGAGAAAGAGACGGATGACATCCACCAGCTGCTGCGTGTCACTCCAGGTTGCCCACGGTAACTGTTTGAAGAGGTGCCAGAGGTGGACACAAGGCTGATTAGGCCTCCTTTTCTCTCTAATCCTGCCAGTCTACTCCTGCTTGACTGAGTGTGTGTGTGTGTGTGTGTGTTTGTGTGTGCGTGCGCGTCACTGCTCAATGGATTACTTTTCTTTTTGGGTGAAATAATGATATTGTCTGTGACAAAATGAGCAAAAAATAAAAACATCTCTTGTGTGGTTTTGCAATCTGGCTCAATAAGTCCTGCTGGAGTTTGTTGGACACTGAGTGCTGTGTACACTACAGTATATTGACCACATGCTGCAAAATGTAATGAAATCTATTTTAATCTAATGCAACTTAATTGGGAGACATCACAGGTAGGGGGTAGTTGTGGCTTAGTCGATAGTGAGCTAGACTGGTGATCAGAAGGTCATGAGTTTGAGAAAAGCGTCTCCTGAAACTGTAATTGTAATTGGTACTAGCGTTACTCTCAGCCCTCTGGACAGTGGTTGCCATAGCCTCGGCTCAACCGTCAGAATGAAGATCAGCACAGCAGAAAGAACTACTTCAGAAATCCTGGGAACAGAACAGGGATCAAACAAGCAACATCAAAACTTGACAGATTTAATAATGGATCAATAGCAGAAACACCAAGCAGATCAATCGGATCCAAAACACAGCAGCTGGTTACCCAGGGGACCATACAGTATGCAAACGCATGAGTCATGCTATTGGCACGGTGGCCAAGTTCAAATAAGGACAAGTGGCTATTCAACTATTTTTCATTAACTGCCGCAGGACCGTTTGCCTTGTACCATTAGAGCCCGTCACCAACAACCCTCCCATCCCCTACAACAACAAAAAAATAAAATAATAATACACTACTACTCACTCGTCTCCAAAGACTTGGCTCTGATTTTCTTCGGAGTCCTACTCAGCCAGTAGTGGGGTATATGAGTAGCTACATTTAAAACAAAAAAAAAGGTCTAATATTGGAGTTTAGATGCCTTCTGTTCCCTTTTAATTTGTCTTTTTTTCTTTTTTTTGCACCACCTCCTCAGGGTTTGAGGCCTTTCCTCCTAGTCAATCCCCAGCTTAAATGTTCAACATCCCCCAGGCGGGCATGTCGGATCTGGGAAGGGAAGCTGCGGTAGTGGGCTTCAAGGGGAAGAGACGTCTGCATGAGTCCCGACTCTTGGGGGTCTGTCTGGTACTTTCCATGAACCCTTGGTTACTCTTGAACACAAGGATTCTCATTGCCTAAACTTTTATTGTGAAGAGGCAATAACTAAATGAATCCTTAGATGCCCAGGTTTCCTTACATGATAATTGAGCAGTGATTAGAGCTGCACAAGGAGACAAATATGTGCAATGTGTGATTGCAGTCCTTACCAATGTTGCATATACACTACAGAAATGAATATTGCTCTTTTACTCTGGCATCTCTGAACATGTTATGAGCATTTTGCATCCATTTGAATTTCAGAAACTCACCCTTTTGACCACGTGCAAGAGTCTTGGATGAGCACAACTTCTGTGTTGGCAGACATGTGATTTCTGTGTTTACAGACATGTGATTTCCGCCATTTTGCAGAGAAAACGGATGCTGGTGTAGTTACAACAATCAGCCACTGAAAGGTGCTAAGAGGGTTTATTAGATTTTTTTTTTTTTAAATGTTATTTTTTTCTGAGTGGGGCAGTCCCACTCATATTTTTCAACTTCTTTCAGATTCAAACCGGGGACCCTGCGGTTACATGGTCAACGCTTAACCCGCTACGCCACCTAAGCGCCCCTATTAGAATTTCTTAAGATTTCTTCTTTTGTCAATTGATCGTGTACACAGATTCCACCAGGTCTTTAGGACAGCCGTGTCTAATTCACCTACTCTTAGAACCGCCTCGGGGGTCTAATAGACCCCCTCTTTAGAATTGAAATCTGCTACTTACACACAACGACCACTAGAGGGTGCTTCTTGTAAATTAGCCTGCCTCCTACACAGAAAACCTGCAAAATAGCTTTATACTAGCTTATCCTGATGTGATTTTGAAAATGGAAGGATACTGGGTTGAACGCACATATCTAGGACAAGTCATGAAAGGAGGGTCCTGAAATTAGATTTTTTCTTTTACTCAGATGGTCACCGTTACCCCACCATGGCTGTTCTAGTTAATGACACTGTTTTGTTTTCCATGTTTTTATTTAGTTTGGGGAGTGTGGCAGTCCCACCCTTTTACTTGTTATTGGATAGAGATAGTAGAGAAAGACAGGAAAGTAAGGAGAAGGCGGTATGTCAGCAGGGCATGGGGCGGATTCAAACCCATGCCGACATGGGTATAAGTGTGCACTGTAGGCCATTTTGCTACACCGCTGGTCTCCCCAGGCCATTTGTATTATGTTAAGCATTTATGTGTTTGGTCACGGTAAACAAACTCCACTGACATTCAAACTATTACTCAAAACATCAGGGGGATAGTGTGCCTCTAATTTCTCTATAGACCACCATGAGAGACTGCAATATCCTGAGGGACTGAGCATTGTATTTCTCCATCAATAAACTATTGTAGGCCTGGCGTCAAATCTGAATGAAATGGTCTGAATGAAATGGTCTGCTTGCATCGATGTATTTGTTAATGTCTTCAGGCTTATCAAGATTTTCAAATGAACACGGAAATGAAAGGTAACCAGGCAACAAACCCCTAGCAATATGAATTCAATCTAGCAGACACAATATTTTCATTTTAATTGGACCGACAATTTGTTTGTTCCAGCCGTCTATCCTTTCAGTCAAGCTTTCCTCCTTCCATATTGTGTACCGCCATCCTTCTAGAACTCGAGCATGAATGCACAGCCATAATCGATCCATTTTTTTCCATCTTCTGTAGTTTTTTTTATCTGTAAATCAAATTGCCTGATGGTGAATACGTCTTTATTTTATGTTAAGTATTTCCACATTTGAGCCTTTGTGCAGAAATTGAAAGCATAGCCTATTCAGGAGCCAACCTGTCCATTTGCTAGGTTGATAAGTGAAGGCCCCTGGTCCCTCCTCTAGAATTTGATTCACCCATCCACAATGAATTCATTTACACAGATCTTCAAATGGCTTCAAATGTGCCGCTTCTTTGTCTAGTGCTCTGAGGTCCCTGATAATGTAGGTCTTAACTAGAATCCCTTTTCATTGTCCGCCTTTAATCTTTTCACGTTTGAATGAGCGACTCCAAAAGGATTTTAAAGACCTAATTTAATCCCCCCCCTTCCCCCCCCCCCCTAATTTCAAAGTGACTGTCACATTACCGGAGACACAGGGGAGTGATGGGGAGCCTCTGGCTTTGGCTCCATGGTCAGGGGGATAAGGGGAGAGGGCAGGAGTTAGGTTGGAGGGAATCGGAAACAGAAACAGGAAACAGGAAGAGAGAGATCAGCGGTGGAGTGTCTAGGTGCCACGTCTGGTTAGAAGACCACATGCATACCAGCTGTGTAGAGCTAGCACCTGTTAGAATAAAATCGGATCCGGTTCTTTTGTCGACTGCCCCAAGAAAGAGGAGAGAAGTTCTCTAATGCACACTTGGTATATTTATTGAAAATTACACGTAGGGTACAGAGATGCATCAGTTGGACCTAACTCCTGTGGCGGTCTCAGGAGGCAGATTGTTCACTTCAGATTTTACATGATATTATATACGTTTAGCCCTTCCCCTTTTGGTCACTATGATGTAATACCTAATGGCCTTGATTATAATGGTCTAAAA
>NC_137688.1:8193238-8195738 GCF_963989245.1 Nansenia antarctica
TAACTTGTAAGGTGTATTAACTTGTAAGGTGTGTTAACTTGTAAGGTGTATTAACTTGTAGGGTGTATTAACTTGTAGGGTGTATTAACTTGTAGGGTGTATTGACTTGTAGGCTGTATTATCTGCTGTTTTGTCGTTGGACATACAGGATGCTTTTGCAGAACTGTTTCGACAGGGTGTTCTAACAGAGCTGAAGGCGAGGCCATGCCTCACTGCTGTATAGAGCAATACATTCAATAATTGATTTGAATATTTTCAGGATCTCTCTCTCTCTCTCTCTCTCTCTCTCTCTCTCTCTCTCTCTCTCTCTCTCTCTCTCTCTCTCTCTCTCTCTCTCTCTCTCTCTCTCTCTCTCTCTCTCTCTCTCTCTCTCTCTCTCTCTCTCTCTCTCTCTCTCTCTCTCTCTCTCTCTCTCTCTCTCTCTCTCTCTCTCTCTCTCTCTCTCTCCAGTAAAGAAACAGCCTTATTAAGCCTCTGCACACAGCTCTTGCTGGGAGCAACCAAAACCCCTGTCTCTCACGTGCCATGTTCTCCCGCTTCCTCCCCCCTCTCCCCCCCCCCTCTTTCTCTCTGCAATAAATTAAAGTGGTCTGAAATCCAAATAATAATAATAAAATAGGGGCTGGCAGGGTGTCATAACAGGGCCTGTATTTTGAAATGGAGAGGATGTGACGTTAATTTAGAATCCCTCTAGCTGACCTGACAGGGCATTTCTCAAGAAGACAAATGGATAATGGCTTCTGCCTGCCACTTTAAAGATATTACACAAGCCAAGGAAAGCCCATTCGCATCAATCTACCGCCCTCGCCCAGAGCCACTTTCAAAGCACACTTTTTCCTTAGCTTTCTGTGATTTTTTATTGTCCATAGTTCTATTCATTGCCCAGTGTTTCCCACTCTCCTGTGTTTCAACTAGTTTACTGCGTTGTCAGGGACTATGGCACACTGTGTGTGTGTGTGTGTGTGTGTGTGTGTGTGTGTGTGTGCGTGTGTGTGTGTGAGTGCGTGTGTGAGTGTGTGTGTGTGTGTGTGTGTGAGTGCGTGTGTGCGTGTGTGCATGTGTGCATGTGTGTGTGTGTGTGCGTGTGTGTGTGTGTGTGTGTGTATGTGTGCGTGTGTGTGTGTGTATGTGTATGTGTGCGTGTGTGTGTGTGTGCGTGTGTGTGTGAGTGCGTGTGTGTGTGCGCGTGTGTGCATGTGTGCGTGTGTGTGTGCGTGTGTGTGTGCGTGTGCGTGAGTGTAATTGAGAAGCATGACACGGCGGTTACTGAAGGAATGCGTGTGTGTGCGTGTGTGTGCGTGTGTGTGTGTGTGTGTGTGTGTGTGTGTGTGTGTGTGTGGTACAATGCATGTCTATTATGCACGTACGCATGTCCATTTGCGTCTATGTGTGTATGTGTGTGGTCATGCATGTCGGATGGATGAGTGTTTTCAAATGTTTCATTAACCTTCTAATTGGACTCCAGTGTAACCATTAACCACGCAGAGCCTATTCAGCACTTCCCTTTGTCACTGCCTCTCTGTTCCAGGTGAGAGGAACAGAGATATCGGCTCGTAAATATGTCTCCTGCAGGAGGTCATGAACCCTGGCTGCTACACCAGAAAGGACCCTTTTAATGTGTCTGTGTGTTTATTCAAAGTTAAGTCATACTCCGTAATTGATATATAAAAAAACTAAAATCTTCAGAAGACAGTTGATGCTAGCATCTCTTAGGAGGGGACTCAATTGAAAGAGTGTCATCCTATAAGTACTTGGGTATTTAGGGTGGATGACAGGCTCTCTTGTAGAGTGCATAATGTGACACGTTCTAATGCTTTGGTCCACATATATCGGGATCCGATGTAATGATCGGACTTTTCTTTCGAAAAATTGTGAATACATTTTCGCGTTGTTGAAAATCACATTGTTAGTCAACTAATACAGCTTCTTTTGTGAGCCTGCTGACAATGTAAATTAGTGTTAGAGTTAACTAGGTAGCAGTGGGGATTACTCACCCAATCCATTGCCTTGCAGTATTTTGGTTTGGCTGGGTTTTTATTATCGGAATAAAGCCTGCCTCAATTTAGCAGATAGGAAAACAGTTGCTCAGGCTACGTTCTTAATGAAGGCCAGGAAACAAGGTCATGAAGTACACAGTGATGTGTACAGGATAATGAGTTGGATATGAAATGTAGATAACTATGATATACAGTTATGAGGCTAGGCAGCAAAGTGTAGAGGAGGCAGCATGCATGTATATAATGTCCCCATAGTCTAGAACACTTAGGCCTAAGGAAACAGCATGAATGGTACATCTTTATTTACAAAGCCACACTGGGCAAACCCCCCTCATATCTGTGCAATCTCATGTCATTCACTAACAGCTATGATTTATGATTTTCGTTCCACTAGATGGTTGCTCTACCGGGTACCCCGGTCTCACTTGGAACTTGGCAAAGCAGCTTTCTCTTATTTTGCGCCGTGGTTATGAAATAACATCCAGAACTCACTAAAGCTTCAT
>NC_137688.1:8200738-8215738 GCF_963989245.1 Nansenia antarctica
ATTTGGGGTTTAGTGGAGGACACCTCGACATGTGGCCATCCGGGTGTTCGAACCGCCGATCTGCCGACCTTGCAATCAGTAGACGCCGGCTCTACCTCATGCCAGACCAGAGGAATGATGAATTATTGTTGTTTTCTTTCATAAGAAAAAGGAAGAATTCTACCAGCTAGGGGCAGACTATCCCTGGCATCACTTTGCATTCCCTAGCTGGTAGAATTCTTCCTTCTGCGCTTGAAAATACATTTTATTTGGGTGTCCATTTTTATTGAGTGTGTTATTTTTTCTTGTCAGGCCATGTCGGCTTGCCGTATTGATTGACTGGTCCTGTATTGAGTGATTATTGTGTGTATTGTTTATTGACTGAACATTCCTAGACACCTCGGGCCTCATTTATAGAAAGTACTTTGGATCAAATTTGATCTTACCCGTGTCGTACGTAGAAAACCACGTCAACGTAGTGATTTATACAATTTCAACGTGAGTCGATTTGACCGTGGAAACGATCGTAGCTCTACGTCAGGTATTGACTTTACGTACGCACATTACCTACTGGTTATGCAGAGTTATTACAGGCATGTGAGCCGCACTGCCTATACTGTAATTCATGCGAAGTGAAAGTGGCTCGTAATAAAATTAACGATGTTGTTATCAGCCGAGAATTTTTTTTTAATTCAAGATTTAAAGGGAACTGATGTTTATGATTGTATTTCAGTCTTTCTTTATATCTCACCGGAGCTGTCAATCTCCCCTTCAACATGCCTAGTGCGCTCCACAACGGATCTTGCCCGGTCAAAATCATCCCCCTTCTAACACTGCCATCCCAGCTTTCCATACCTTATGTCATTTTATCAGTGAACGTGGTATTACTGCTATTTCAACATTTAGTTTTAGATTTAGTTTTGCACATATTGAGTAAAATGCTGTGGGCGAGGGGGCACGCACACATGCAATGACATTTTTACCAAGTTACGAAGTCACTGACGCTGAAGGGATGCTAAAATTGTCCTCATATGATAAAATTCACCACCTCCCCTGATTTTCTTTTACAAATTGAATATAAGCATTTGCCTGGTTAGTTGTCATGATCAAACGTTCAATGTAAATGCAACTTACCGAGAAGTCACCCCATCTCTGCCCTCTCCCGCTTCCAGACGAACGCCTACCCTATATTATAGCACTTGGCTTAATTGAGCCGCTATAATTGAGCCGCTATCACAGGGCGTTAATACAAACCTCATTCACCTGCGTTCAATTTCAAGTATATTTGGTATTTATAGAAGGAAGCACGTACGCAATTTTAAACAAGGGCAGCCCATTTTATAAATAATGTTTACGTCCGTTTAGAAAAATGTGCTTGCATGAAAGTCAAAGATGACGTTCAAGTACTTTTTTATAAATGAGGCCCCTGAAGACACAGCAGGAGAAAATTAAAGATCTGTTCTTAGATAAACAAAATGTTCAGAACTTAGCTCATTGTGTGCAGTCTCTCCCTTTATTCCTTTATTAGGAGAGAAGTTTGGGTTTAGAAACCGGTCTCTCTACTTACCAGGATGTTGTTAAGACTTGGGGTTGATATACACACTTCATTAGATATCCGACATCTCTCCACCAGTGTGTCATGTGTACAGTATAGTGTGCAGTGTAGTAATACAACATGGCTCTGTACAGTAGACCCTTTAGACTCATCTCTCTATACAGTAGCCCCTATAGGAACATCTCTCTTTACAGGCACGTTCATCATCAGTAGAGCTGAGAATGTACGTATGTGTGTGTGTGTGTGTATGTGTGTGTATGCGTGTGATAAGTGTGTGTGGGGGGGTCTTAACAGGATGTGGTGAGAGAGGAAGTGCAGACAGATGCCTCTCGTAGAGGGGAGTCTGTCTTGCTGCCAGAGTGAAAAGAGACAGGTTGACTGAGGTGTGTGTGTGTGTGTGTGTGTGTGAGAGTGCATGTGCATGTGTGTGTAAGCGTGTGTGCATGTGTGTGAGTAAGCGAGCATGCACGTGTGTGTGTGTGTGTGTGTGTGTGTGTGCGTGTGTGTGTGCGAGGTGAGACAGTGAGCGTATGTGTAGAGGTGTGTGTAGAGGAAGTGTTAAGTTAGGTTGGAGGGAGGATCGTCAGAGTGACACCCTCCTTTCATCTCAAAGAGCCTTCACTCTCACTGACAGTCTTGGCTCGTCTGATATGGGCATTTCACTCTCTCTCTCTCTCTCTCTGTCTCTCACTCTCTCTCTCTCTGTCTCTCTATCTCTCTCTCTCTCTGTCTCTCTATCTCTCTCTCTCTCTGTCTCTCTGTCTCTATCTCTCTCTCTCTCTGTCGCTCTGTCTCTCTCTCTGTCTCTCGCTCTCTCACTGAGTGACAGCTAGAACGGTCTCCCCATCCTCCCGTCCTCTCCCCCTTTATCTCCCTCTCTCCCGCAGTCTCTCCCTTTCTTTCTCTCCTTTCGTCTCACTCGCGCGGTGTCGCTTGCGGTGTTTGATAGCAGCTGTTGCTATCGGCGCATGGACGGGATCAAGGCTGCGGTGCGGGAAATCGATGGTGGAAAGGGAGCAGGAGGAGGAGGAGGAGGAAAGGTAGGAGGAGAAGGAAAGGGAGAAGGAGGGAAGGGGGGAGGAGGAGGGAAATGAGGAGGAGGGAAAGCACACAGGGTGGCGGCTGTCTCTCGACAGGCGCAGGGGGTGATGGGATTGATGCTGTGTGATTCAATACGGCGAGGGCCTTATCAATCACCAGGAGGTCTGGAAACTACTGACTGAGAGTAGGTTAACGTCTATCATAGGAAAGATGTATGCCTTACGCATTATATACATGTTCTCTGGATGCATGCATATGAACAGACACTGTGTAGGTTGCATGCTGACAATACAATCCCAACTGTAAATGCTGGAAACAGGCCAGTGATCATATCTTATCATACCAAACACATGTTGACAATATTCTCGAATACTGTATAGTTTAGCTGGGGGCCAGAAACACAGACACAGTGGTAAAGTCAGCCAACGCTCACAAACACACACACACACACACACACACACACACACACACACACACACACACACACACACACAAACACACACACACATGAAGACATACCACACCACAGCAGAGTGCCTTGGTGAGCCATGCAACAGAAACATGGTCAACCATTCTCTCAGTGACACATCTTTGACTGTAGTGTAATTAGTAACGGCGGGGTCATATTTCAGCAGAAGCAGTTTTGATGTCTGGTATTAAATATGCATGGACCTCTAATGAGGCAACATCCTTAATTAAATGAGGGTAATTCTGTGTTATTTCACTGGAATAAGAGCGTGCATTCATTAAATGGTAAATGGTAAATGGACTGCACTTATATAGCGCCTTTTTTGCTCCAAAGCGCTTTACAACGGCCTCTCATTCACCCATTCACACACACATTCACACACCAATGGTGGCAAGCTGCCATGCAAGGCGCTGGCCCGCTCACTGGGAGCAATTTGGGGTTCAGTGTCTTGCCCAAGGACACTTCGACATCTGGCCAGCCGGGGCTCGACCGCCGATCTGCCAACCGCCGATCTGCCAACCTTGTGATCATTAGACAGCGGCTCTACCTCCTGCGCCACAGCGGCCCCATTACGTTCGGCATGGCAGCAATTACAGTTTTTCCTCAATCACTTACACACTAACATCGGAACTTGAGACACAATGACCAAAACCTGAAACGTGTGTATCTTGTCTCACACAAATTCTTCACAAATCCTGCTTTTCACTAATTTTGCAGTTCTAAACCACACAGTTAACAAAGCACTAACTACAATTCTACATTTGGCAAAATCCCTCCTCATATGGGCAAACACCCATTGCGTTTCAATTAGCAATCATAGCTGTAGCAACAAATGGGCCAAAGGTGAGTGTGTTTAAATATATCTGCAGTGAACACAATGAACATTTCATTTTGAGAAGACAAAACATTATTTCGAATGCAGTGTTTGCTTTTGCAAGAGATTTGTGAAGTTTAAGGTTTTGTGTGTGAGTTTTGGGACTTGTGTTTAATGAGTGAATTAAAAGAAAATCAGCCATGCTTTCGGACAAAAACGTGTTAAAGCGTGTTAAAGCGTGTTAAAGCGGAAAACGAATAATAAGTCATACGATCTTAGACTCTCACCTCCTCCCTCTTCTTCGCACGTTATGTACAGATGCAGCGCTTTAACCTCTGAGACGACACTTGAAGAAGAAAAGTAAGTAGCGAGAAAGTTGTTGGTATTTCTGTTGGTAAGGTGGTTAAGAAACCTCGGTGGTTTGTTGTTTATAGTTGCCCCCGGAAGCAAAGTGTGAGAACTCAGCCGGAGAAATCAATCCTATCATAATGTTGTTTACCAAGCTAAAGGAACCGATTAGCGTGTTGTCAAGTACGCCTGTATCGTCGTGTGGATACAGCCAGCCTGGGAATGGACGTCAACGGTGGAAGTGAAATGAAGTGCTATAATTACCGTCTTTAATTGCTGCTATAATCATGTGTCTTTATTTTTGTGATAAACATCATCATCATCATCATCATCATCATCATCATCTTCGTCATCGTCGCTGTCGTTGTTGTTGTTGTTGTTGTTGTTGTTGTTGTTGTCGTCATACTCCTCCTCCTCTTCATCATCATCCTCATCCTCATCATCTAATAATAAGTGTACTCAGAGCTGAAACTCTTGGTTTTACCTCGTGGTCTCTACACACACACACACACACACACACACACACACACACACACACACACACACACACACACACACACACACACACACACACACACACCTACCCGCCCCCACAGTGAGCAGAGTGCTAGTGAGGGGGTATGGCATCCATTATGGAGCTCATTAGAAATGCACTGTGTCCACAGCGACGGCCCTAGTGGGTCATAAATCAGGGAGCAGCGTCCGAGAAACCACTGGCTGCCATATCCTGCCCTCCCTCCCTCCCTCCCTCCAGTCTCTCACTCTCTCTCTCTCTCTCTCTCTCTCTCTCTCTTTGACTGCCGTATCCTGCCCTCCAGCCCCCTCCCTCCCTCCACTCCTTCTTTCCTCCCTCACTCCCTGCTTTTCTCTCTCTATCATTCCTTCCCTCCCTCAGCTCTCTCCCTCTGCTTTCCCCCTCACCCCTTCCCCTTCCCCTTCTCTCTCTCTTCTCTCTCTCAAACACTCTGTCAATGAGGCAGTATCATCTATGGGAAAATCAATGAGAAGCAGAATGCCATGTATAAATAATAAACACTCACACTGACCAGATTGAGTGAGACGGCTCCCTGGATCCATTTACTCTAAGGGTCCCCATCAATCGAACATCCTACCACTCACAAACACACACACACACACACACACACACACACACTCACACACACACACACACACACACACAGACGCACGCGCACACACACACACACACACACACACACACACACAGACACACACACACAGACGCACGCACACACACACACACAGACACGCGCACACACGCACACACACACACACACACACAGACACGCACACACACACAGACACACAGACACACACACACACACAGACACGCACACACACACAGACACACAGACACACACACACACACACGCACATCTCCCCTGTACAGTTTATCTACTGTAAATAAAACGTTTTAAAAAAGGTTCTTTCTCCTTTCTTCGAGCATGGTTACTGCCAGGTGCCCCTGGTTGTTGCATAGATGTATATTTCTTATGATAATGTATAGATGATTCACTTACTTAGACAATGTACTCGTCGTATGTCGCTTTGGATAAAGGATAAAGGTTGGCTAAATGTCTAAAATGGAAATATAAATGTAAACACACAGGCACATGCTGTACAGCACACACACACACACACACACACAAACACACACACACACACACACACACACACACACACACACACACACACGCAGTTGTGAAGCTTATCAGCCTCATAAGACATTCAGACCTCTTAGTCACCGCCATTACCTTCCCTATTAAACAAAGCAGCCATCCAGCCATTCACCCACTCTTATTTCTTAGGGCATAGTTGGTGCATCTCCATAACAACTTAACCATTGTCACATTATTTGCAGAAGAGACATTACAAGAGCTCTCCAAACGCAGTGGCGGTGTCATAAACTAGTTTGTGAGTCCTTCTTTTTTGTGTGTCTTTTTTTGTCTTTTTTTTTTTTTACAGTTTACTGCACCTGTCTAGGGGGCAATAATACAGTTTAGCTCCATCGCCCTCATTTAGCTGTCTGTGTAAACATTCAATAACAACTAACAAACAACCTCTTACAGCAAACAGTGAGGAAGGATCTGTCCCATTCTCATTATTATGCAATGCTAATTAGTGTTAGTGAGATGAGGGGGATACAGACGTTATATACTCCGTGCTCCGCTTTGCCTTACAGGGAGAAGAAGAAAAGCGCCTGTGGAGATGCTCGACCTGAGTTTGATGTCCTCGTGGCGTTTTGTTTTTTCTCTCTCTGAAAATTGATTATTAAGAGGATAAACGGCTGCTTTTCGGACGATTTGAATTGAATTCATTGTTTTTGACATCCTGTCGCAATGAACTAGCCCGGGCCCGGTGCGATCACACACTCGCAGTCTCCTCCAAGGCCACGGAGGAGGAGAGTTTTCCAGCGGATCCGTCGTTGGAGAAGTCAAGACACATACATAGCTTCCGATGGTGTCTCATGTTGAGCTTAAGGTCTAAAGGCTCTAAGATCCACTCCCTTAGGCTGACAGGAGTCGAGGCGAGGGGAGAAGTGATAGAGACGTCGTGGCTGTTGTTAGCGACAGGTGCACAGGCACACAGCCACACATAGGAGTAGCCGTACAGGAACACTGACCTTCAAACGTCTCGGTCAGCTTCTGAAATGTGCTTCTCTAACTCAAAGCAATAGTTTAAGAAAGTTTGTCTTAGCCCTTGTTTTAGCTAGGGGAGGAGTCGGTGCATTGGTCTAGATCAGGGGTCTTCAACCTTTTCAGCCCAAGGACCCCTTGGACGAGAGACAACCAGAACAGGGACCCCCACATGTAATACATTTTTCTCTCCTGTAATATTTTTTTTTTTTATGTCACATTTTAAGGCCTATAATAACGTTATTCACCTTATTAACCTATTTTGTCACGACCAGAGGTAGGACCCAAACGCAGACACAGGTGAACAGGTAAGAGTTAAATAATAAAGGTTTATTTCTAGTAACAAGGCTGATGGGAATAGGCAGGTGGGTCGTCAGGCAGGCGGGAGGTCAGGCAGGAGGAAGGGTCGGCAGACAGGTGGGGAATCAAGCAGGAAGAATGGTCGGCAGGCAGGTGGAGTAGTCGGCAGACAGGCAGGGGGTCAGACAGGAGGAGTAGTCGGCAGACAGGCAGGGGGTCAGGTCACAAGGGAAAATTAATAAGTAACAGGCTAATTACTGGGTTATTAACCTATATGTGTTTATGATTGATAAAACGTTCATGCATAATTATTATTGGTTATTATTATTATTGTTGATGAGGCTTATATTTTCTATTATTATTATTATTCAACAATTAAACATTTAGCTTCAGGAAGTCAGGTATGCTTACCTCAGTGAGATAACTGGCCCTGCTGGGTGGTACACAGCTTGTCTATTCTGGGGGAGATGGAGGTTGTCAGGCAGAGCATCATGTCATCCTCAGGCTGTCAGATTTGAGCCGTCGGGTGCATTCTCTTTGAAAGGAAACTGTATCCAGGTCTTGTCCTTTCTCCAGGACTCAGTCTCAGAAAAATATTTTTCGAATTGCCATTCAAGTGCCTCCAAGTGATTACCAATTGCGCGTTTCACGTCAGGCGAGATCACCGCGGAATCCGCCAACTCCTCCACTGATGGAAACATGGAGATGTTATCTCCCCTGACGCGCTCTCTCCATCTTTTCGTTTTTTTCAGGAAGCCTTCCATCTTATCATACAGCTGAATGGCGTGTGTATTGCGGCCCTGCATAGAACTGTTCAGCCGGTTCAACTCTGCGAAAACGTCCGCCAGATATGCCAGTTTAAAGACCCAGGCATTGTCGATGAAATGCGCAGCCAGCTCCGCGCGGTTTTGGCCAATTAGAAATTCGTGGATAGCTGTGCGTAATTCAAATACTCGTGCCAATACGGATCCACGGGAAAGCCATCTGACTTCTGAATGGTAAAGGAGCGCTGTGTGTTCCTCTCCTGTAGCGGCGCATAAAGAAGCGAAGAGGCAAGTTTGTAGGGCAAGGGCACTCTTCTTAATAAAATGTACAGCCTTTACAACAGTGTCCATAACATCGGAAAACTCAGCACTCACTTCTTTAGCGGCGAGGGATTCTCTGTGCAGCATGCAGTGAGTCCACATCACTTTGGGGGCGACTTTTCTGACAAGCGCCATCAGTCCACTCTTTTGCCCAGTCATAGCGCGCGCACCGTCGGTACACACCGCGACACACTTTGCCCAACGTACGTCATTTTCACCGAAAAAGTCATCAATCACTTTGAAAATTTCAGCACTTGTTATGCATTCAGGAAGCTTCTTACAAAACAAGAACTCTTCACACATTTCATTTATTCATTCACATTTACATTTCGTCTTGGTCAACAAAGCGCACAAATGCCAAGAGCTGTGCGTCTTTGGACATGTCCACTGATTCATCCAATTGGAGTGCAAATGCCTCCGCCGTTTGTAATTTTCTCAATTAACTGCACCCTCACATCCGATGCCATTTCACCAATTCGCCGAGCAATTGTTGTGTCTGACAATGGGATAGTCTTCAACTTTTCTGCATATCCATATCCATCACTCCCAAACATGGTCTTGCACATATCAGTGGCCGCAGGCAATATCAAATCTTCTGCAATTGTGTATGGCTTTTTACACTGGGCAACGCGAAGAGCAACTTGATATGAGGCTTTCAAAGCAAGCTCACCGACTTTCGCAGATTTTCTTATCATTGTCTGTTGGCCTTGGAGAGAGTGCAGACGAGCCTGAAAGTAGTCCAGTGCTTTATCTTGTAAGTGGCCATGATTCGTCTCAAAGTGTCGTTGCAGCTTTGATGGCTTCATGCTTTCGTTTGAGAGCGTCGCCGCACAAACAACACACACCGGCAATTCCACTCCTTCGGTTTCTATGAAAGTAAATCCAAACTTTAGGTACACTTCTGAATATTTTCGGGACTTTTCTCTTTTGCGTTTATCTGCCCCTGGGGCAGGCGCTGCTGGGGCCGAGGTGGAAGGAGTAGGCCTAGCCGTTGGATCTCGAGCTCGAGGTCTCGTTACTGTTACAAATGTATCCATCCTGCTTCACTAATTAATAGTAGTAACTAATAATGTGAAGTTATAATATCATTATTGGACTCGGACAACTTGCGCACGTTTAACTCAACCAGTTTAATCAACACTCAGCTTCAACAGTGCCTCGGGTCATTACCCATAATGCAAATAGTAAATAGTACATTTTTATTGTAAATAGTTTTTTGTCAAAAGTAGCTTATTATTGCCTATTAATTGCCTATTATTAGTTTACTCAATATAACTTTTGTTATATTTTTTAATTGTCACAAATTATTTTGGTGAAAATTGTTAATTATTCTGAAAACATTTGTCGGACCCCCTGCAGTACCTCTGCGGACCCCCTAGGGGTCGCGGACCCCCGGTTGAAGACCACTGGTCTAGATATTCCCCTCTTCCGAAGTACGCAACTCAAAACCCCCTCAATTGTCTAGACAAAATGTTCCGAAAACACTGAAACATTAATTGACAAATGTCTGGTACTCAGCAATCAATACTCGATACTGATACTTAGAGTATATCATTATCCAAGGCCTTCTGTTAACAGACAGTTTGCCCAGAGGTGGGTTTGTTGTAACTGTTGAAGATAAATCATTCTAAGGAGGTCTTACCTCTAGTCGTCATTGGTGGTACACCAGAGGACATCAGAGGACAGGCTCATGTAATGTATAGAATGGAATGAGGACTGGATCAAACATATTCCAGGCATTAGAATGAGCCCGTCCTCCGATTTCTACCTTCACCAGCCTCCTCTGTGGTACTCAGATTTACCCCGTTTAAGTCTTATACACTATCTATTCACTAGCTGGCTTATTCATTCTGCCTTTGTGACTGTGTCCCATTAACTCCCCTAATAACATCAAAGTATTTACTGGTATATACTCTTTTTCTTTGTTAGAATTGGATTGCATAAGTAAATCACCATTAAAGTGTTTCATGAAATGTCAACTTTTTTAAAAAAAAGTCACTGCCAACTGACCCCTCTACCGGATTAGATATCGACAGATAATATAATGGTTTAGTGCCATGTTAAAGCTATTGATTTGTCTATCTGTGCTGTATCTGCAGTTTAATTCCAGTTAAAAACAACGGGTGAGAGGGGAAACAGGCCTCAGCCGTACAGAAACAGAGTCACGCACGTCCACTTGTTCACCACCTCAACAGGGAGGAAGTTAGAGGAAGAAGTGGATGGTGAGTTGGACTGGTGATCCGAAGGTCATGAAGTTCAAATCCCACCTGGGAACACCACCACTAGTGTGCCCTTGAGTAAGTGCTAAATGGTTCAAATGTAAGTGACATCACATCACCCTTCCATTGTCTTCTGACACATAAAGCTTCCCAGTATAAACAGAGGGAAAAAGGTGATCTCACGATACACACACACACACACACACACACACACACACACACACACACACACTGTACCATGAAATCACATGAATGTAGATTAACTGAAATACAATACCTGTATTTACTACAGTATATACTACAGTTGACCTAGTTTGAGCCCGTTGAGACGGAACATCCCTGTCCTGATCTGCCCTGCCCAGCCTGGCTCAGTCTAGCCTAGCCCAGTCCAGCCCAACCTAACTTCCCTAACCTGTGTCTGGCAGTTGGTAATTGAATCGTGGCCACATCTGCCGTCCTCTCCATTCGATGAGGCCTGAGTTTCTAATGCGACTCAATGTGATTACTGTGAATGAGAGAGAAGAGACTACAGCTGGGACAGACTCCGCTGGGCAGCAAACAAACGTCACTGCCTGACAGAGTATACAGGCTGGGAACAGGAGTCAATGAAGGAGACGTCTAGACTAGAGCACATCACTGCACTTTGTGTCTTGTCCCCATGACGTGTCTGCATAATGCAATAAAGCAATATGTGACAATTGAAGGGAAGGGTCATTCGCTGTCATTGATCAGGTAATTGTACGTCAGTATGAATTGTGAGGTGGAAAAATCAACAGAGCCAAGGCCTTGACTACTCAATGGATGTTTTTTCACGCTTCTTTAGATATGCAGTATTATGATAGTTATTTAATCAAATCTGTGAATGCCCTTGACTGAGTACAGCAATTCAGAGAACAATCCACATTTATGTTGTTCAAGAATGGACCCCACCAGTGACAATGAAGGCTCAGCTCGCCGAGAGACTGTCTGAGAGTTTTGTAAGGTGTCGTGAGAGGTGTTTGAATCGCCGACAATTCCACAGACTCGACCAACTCGACAAACTCCAGCTGAAGGATCCACGTAGGTGTATGGTCTCTGAACACAACATAAGTACCTAGTACTGGGCTTAGCATAGGTACCTAATACTGAGCTTAGTAACATATAGTACCTAGTACAATTCAATTCAATTCAACTTTATTCGCCATGTGCAGTGCACTAGGAACATGATTTGGTATTCAACCATACTAAACAAGCTACAGTACATACAACAACAAGACGACAACACGACAATACTCAAGACAAAATAAACAATACCAATATGAGTGGCTATTATGAATAAATACTGTACAACTAAGTGCAAGAACATGTAAAGTGCAAGGTACAATGATCAGCAATTATTGAGAAGGGCTATGGCTTTGGGGGAAAAACTGTTCAAGCGTCTTGATGTTTTTGTCCTGGTGGCCCTGTAGCGCTGTCCAGAAGGGAGTAATGTAAACAAGCTGTGTACTGGGCTTAGCATAGGTAACAGCATTCACAACAGTGACCTTTCCCTCTACAGAGAGGCAGACCCAGCGCTTGCAAGGCCAGAGGCTCTCCACAGGGGTCAGAGGTTAAACAATGTAAATGTGAGCATGCTCACCATCCTATTTACCTAGACTACTGTGTGTTTTTCTCTTGGTCAGATCCCTGCAGGTCACAAGGCACAGCAAGAACATGTCTCCATCCTTGCTTCCCACATCAACGTAGCTCACCACACAGAATTGGAAACCTGCAGGCTGCAAAAAGTCAGAGAGAATATGATTCATACACCATGCATACTGTTTAGCATTCTTCCGTGGCTGTGCAGCTAAAGGTTACACAAGACTGCATGAACCCTAGCAGGTAGGGTTCACCTCTGTTTGCTATCCAATAGGCTATTATTTTTTATTATATTGTGCTGGAACTGAGCGATTTTATTTATTTATAGGCGTCTGTCTGTCTTGGGTTAAGCACACACAAGGCATACCGTTTAGAAGAAGCAAACATGTTGTGATTGCTAACCTACATCTAATGTACTGCACCTGAACTACATAGCGTTTGCATCCCACACAAAGTGTGATTATATAATTATATAATTATATAACAAGATAGTTGTTTTTTCGATGAAACAAGTGGATATGTATAGCATACGTGTTTGCCTTGCTGCATTGCATTGCCCACCACTAACAGTCACACTCTGCACCCCCCCTCTCTCTCGCTCATCGATCCTGACACAGAGACCCTTATTAATTCATTGGCTCAAACTGGAATATATTCCCTCCGTTATTTCACACTGTTGGCAGGGGGTCAAAACAAGCCTCCTCTCCCCTTTGTTGCAATTCACAATATCATCTTTCATGCTGCTCTGATTGTCACTCCAGAGCAGGGTGGGTGGGATCATATTTTTCGATGAAAACGTCTCTCAACACCTGCAGTTTCAGTGGTGCGACAGGACCCAGGACCCAGCTCTATTCTAATCTGTAATTGGAACACATTTTGGTATAGGGCTTTTGCTGGAACACAACAAGGCGCCCTCATGCAGTCAGCGATTCAAAGCCAAGTAAAGTTAACAGGCAATCTTGGCAGATTGGTTTTTATGTGTGTTATTTTCTGCCAAATATAAATCTGTCTGTTTGTGTTGGTTTACATAAATGGCTTAACTGAAATTGTTGGGGAAACTACTTTCTTTATGACATATGATAGCGTTCTGTGGAGATAATTGAGAGTGAAAACACAGTACTTGGTGGCTATTTTAGCTCAGGCAATGTTTAGGACAACCCTTAATGTCAGCTTGTAATGTTAACCATGTGTAATATTTCAGTTCATAAGGTCAAGAGGCCAGATAGAGTGGACACCTATCATTTCTACGGACTGGTCAGATTCGCTAGAAAATAGTCAACTTTAGGTTAGGTCAGAGGAGACTGTTCCAACAGACCAGAGTTACCACTAAATCCATGAGAGCAGTGATTAATCCGATTTAGATTAACTAGATTAACTAGACACTCAAACCCACCCAACCATCCATCCATTCAACCCTCCATCCATTCAAATATGGGGAATCCACTTACATAGATGAAGTTAAACCAGGCCTGCACCACGTTATGCTGCGTTATAGGATCTCAACTCTTGTACTGCTAAACCCAGAAAGCCCAATTTGAGATATTACTCACTTTCATTAGACATTACACTGATATAATCCGCTCAAATATCCATTCAAGGGAAAGAGTGGCCTCGAAAACTAATTTTGTAAATGTGGCTTTTGGAGGAAGTTATTGATTTGCTCACTGTGCTTCTCTTTCATAACAGAGATATTGCGCTGTGGGTGATCTCAGCACAGAGGGGTTGGGCGGCTCAAAGTGGAGGTTTCAGGCACTTATGGCTTGAGGCCACATCCACACAGAGACAAAACCGATCTTTTTCTTTTTCATTTAAAAAAAGAAAACATTTCGTAAACACGAAGTCATCTCAAGAAATATGTGCGTCCAAACGAAACCACTGGAAATGCTGTAACGCTGCCACAAATTACACCCAAAACAGAGAAGAAGAATGGAGCATGCGCAAAACATGTGCGATGAACAATCACACGAACAAGAACAATCAATGTAAGGCGCCATTGTTGTTGTTGTTGTTGGCTGGGTTAGCGAATGCGGGTTAAGGGAAAGGTGGGGCTATGGCGTCATCGGTTCAGGAAAGATGCGTAGGGCTTGTAAAGACGGAAATGCAATGGTGGCGTCTTCAGATTTGTTCACTCTGAGACCCGGTTTAAAAAATTTGCGTATTCAGGCTCCCACAGCGCGGTTCCGTGTGGATGAAACGTCCATACGATAAAAAAAAAACTGGCAGATACACCCAAATTCGTCTCCGTCTGGACATGGCCTTAGGCTGTATTTTCAATAATTACGATTATTTTCTATTATCCATATGCTGTGCCTGATCATCGTGGATTGCCTTACTGCATAACAGTATGTCTAGGTACTAACTAAATAGTTAGTTCAAGTGTAGATACTATTTAGACATCTTCTACTGATGTGGAGGCGATTCATACCAGGAACAGCATGTGGATAGAATAACAGCCAACCAGAATAAGCAACCAACCGATTTGGGGGTCGTATATACATCACCTCTGAAGATGTGGATGTCTCTGATAGGATATGTTATTACATATTTGGATGTTGTCTCGATGAGACTCTCAACAAGGTTTCAGTCATATCTGCGTTTTGTATTACTTTTGTTCCAGTACTTTGCTGGTATGTGCAGTTTTTGAATTGCTGTGTCCTTCCATCTGGAATAAAACACACACAATTATGATGTGTTATGGTTTATTCATTCAGGTCTCCTTATTGTATGTAACTAGAACAGTTGTTTGACTTTCGGTCTGCATTAGCCTGTCATTCTCTCCCAAGGTCTAATAGGAGAGAGATGGAGCCTGCGTTTTTGTATGGATTTACTAAATAGAACTTGATGGACTCATTTCTCCTGTGGAAAAAAAGAGACATATTTTTAAACACAGTGGTGGGTGGAATATTCTGTTGCAATTAG
>NC_137688.1:8220738-8223238 GCF_963989245.1 Nansenia antarctica
TTGGAACTCCCACCCCACAGTGATCCACAATGCCCCCCCTACCCTGGACACCTTCAAATTAGCCCTCAAAACCCATCTGTTCACCAAGGCCTTTTGGCCCCTAGTTTAGTTGTCACTGTGTCTTTGTTTTCTGTTTTGTCTGTCTGACTGAAGCGTCCTTGGGTTCTGTGAAAGGCGCTATATAAAACCAATATATTGTTATTATTATTATTATGATTATTATTATTATTATTATTAAGATCAGAAAGGTTTGCAATAGGACAATATGTAACTATAGTCACCCATATGGCCATATACATTATGTATTATAATGTAAGGCAACGGAAAATCATATGATACCATATCTATTAAAACATTCTAAACATCAGTGTTTTTTTTCTTCTTCTGGTAACATAATACAATATTATTATTTATTACATGATATTATTTTCACAGGCCATGTCTCTATGATTTATCATTCATCATTAACATTGTTTTCACATTCATGCTAATAGTCATTATTTGACTGTTTTGCATTTTCTCATCAGTGTTGATCTTGCCATTGAGCTTCTGTATACTAATAACAATGCTATCCATGGGTTGCACATTATGGTACATTAACCTATGACTTGTTAGAATATTGTCAGGCTAATGATAATTTGGCCATGATTAGCAAATTAATGCCAGAACATTACTTAAAGAATATACTGCAGAATTGGTGTTGCTTATTATCTACAGTAAGTGTGATGTGTGGACCGTGGCTTACGTATGACCTGTGTGGTTAATGCTAATTGATTTCTTATCTCATCACCACAGTCTTCAGTTTAAAGCCAACACACTTTTACGAAATAAACTTGTTCTCCTAGGAGTGAGGAGGTGTGCCTCTCTCCCTCTGGTCCAATCAGATTTCGGTTTATTGCAGGGATCCATCTGTGGCTTGTGAGTGCTCGTTTTCGAACTAGCGGCTGAAGTTGTACACAGACTCCTTTTTCCTTTAATGAGGGAATGTTTAGTGAACATTTTATCCGAGGAAGCTTTTGGTTTAGCAATGAAAAGAGGAGAATTACTCGCATTCATGATTTGAATGACACATTTGTTTATGACGTTTTTTTTAGAATTCAAGAATAAATTATGTATCTGTTCCACTCCTTCACACAACCCATTGATCCTCTTGTTGGCAGTTTTCGTTCAAGCTGTTTTGCTCCATCTCTCTCTCACAAAAAAGGCAGTCTATTAATACATCTGTTTATTTGCTGAAAGATAAGGATGAAACAGTTGGCCACACGCAGGGCCTCTCGGTCCTCACCACCACCAAAGGTCTGTGTGCTGTTTCTCTGGCAACTCCATTACTCCTCCGTCGATGGAGGAAGATGTGTTTGACCTGTGTTATTGCTGCTAAACCTGCACCTGGACACAGGCCAACAGCAGGGTGGCTAGCCAAGCAATATCAGGCTGATGGAGAGATACACACAGTTTTAATACTGTAGTTGGATGGACGGACGGACAGACACAGATAGACACAGATAGACAGACAGACAGACAGACAGACAGACAGACAGACAGATATATTGACAGACAATAGACAGACAGACAGACAGACAGACAGACAGACAGACAGCGAGACAGTTAGATAGATAGATAGACAGACACACACACAGACACACAGACAGACAGACAGACAGACAGACAGAGAGACAGTTAGATAGATAGATAGATAGATAGACAGACAGACACACAGACACACAGACAGACAGACAAACAGACAGTTAGATAGACAGACAGATAGATAGATAGATAGATAGATCGATTGACAGATAGTAGACAGACAGACAGACAGACAGACAGTTAGATAGACAGACAGATAGATAGATTGACAGATAGTAGACAGACAGAGAGACAGACAGACAGACAGACAGTTAGATAGATAGACAGACAGACAGACAGACAGACAGACAGACAGACAGATAGATAGATAGATAGATAGATAGATAGAAAGATAGATAGATAGAGAGATAGATAGATAGATAGATATACAGATAGATAGAGAGATAGATAGATAGATAGATAGATAGATAGACAGACAGACAGACAGACAGACAGACAGAAGGAGGGAATAATGGAGCAAAGACAAAAGGATGGAACAGAAGGGAGGACGTGATCGATGGACCTGAAGGCTTGTTATCCACGCTTACATAACAGCCGGGCAGCTTGCCTTCAGTGAGCTGTTGACCTGACTGTAACCATGGATACCATAGCCCTGATGCAAAGCCTACAGCATAACAAAGAGGCTGAAACCAAGAGGTGGGACAGCCTCTGGTTAGCATTGTTTCAGGTAAACGGTATTCTAACGGCTAATATCAGAGAGCATTGCGGTATACAGGAAGACTTTCTCAGATTCTCAGTAGAGGCCAATGAACGTGAATGAGAAACGCATTAGCAAATGGTCCTCAATGGGACTTATGGAAAGAAAGTGTTTCTTGAATATATCCTAAACAATGTGTGTTCTATGTCTCACCTCACG
>NC_137688.1:8228238-8240738 GCF_963989245.1 Nansenia antarctica
AAGCACAAATCATCCATAATATGGGGGAATATTGATCGATTCAACAATATCGCTGGAGACCTTTGACAAATAAATGGTTCACGCACACATGCACACACGCACGCACACACACACACACACACACACACACACACATACACACAAACACACACACACACTCACATGCACACACGCACACACACACACACACACACACACACGCACACATGCACACATGCACACACACACATGCACACACGCACACATGCACACACACACACATGCACACACACACACACACACACACACACACACACACAATGACACAGAGAGTGTGTCCTCCTCAGTATGCTCCGGAGGGAGACTCTGAAGCCTGTCACTGTCTCTCTGTGCTCAGCAAGGGCTTCAAGCCAGACTACAAAGAGCTCCCTCTCTCCATCCCCCTTCCTTCTCTCTACCCTTTTCTAACTATCTCCCTTTCTCTGTTCATCCCCTTCCTTCACTCTCTCTCTCTCTCTCTCTCTCTCTCTCTCTCTCTCTCTCTCTCTCTCTCTCTCTCTCTCTCTCTCTCTCTTTATCTCTCTCTCTCTACCTTTCTCTCTCTCTCACTCCCTCCCTTTTTCTCTCTCTCTCTTTCTCTCTCTCTCTCTTTCTCTCTCTCTCTCTCTCTCCCCCCACTCTCTCTCTCTCCCTCTCCCCACCCCTCTCTCTCGCCCTCTCGTCTTCCATGCCTGTTCTTTATTTGAAGGAGCCATCTCCTACGGAGGGGATCAGTGAGGGACCTAATAGGCTAATTAGGTGAATATAAGAGCACTCTGCCAATACAATGGAAATGTCAGACTATAATTTGACTTCCTAGTCGAGGCGAAAGGGCGTTCTGGATTTACTCAAGCAATCGGACGGCCTCCCGGACCTTTCCCTCTCACCTTTATTTAAATGTCACTCAGGAACCATTACAGAGGCTTAGGTGGCATCAGGTGGAAGTCGGGGCGGGGGGGGGGGGGTACGCTTTATGTGACGGACGAGAGGGCTTCTTCATAGGGAAGTTCATAGTGAGTGTTGAGAGTTATGAGGGGTTCGCGCCACCACTAATGGACTGAATCTAGTTTTGGCACTTAACCCTATGACTGAGCTGCCATGTGAAAGGTCAGGTGGAAAGGACGAGCTCCGATGGCACTTGGCATTCAAAAGCAGAGTGGATAAGAATCCCTGTTTCCTTCTATACTGGACCTCTAATCCTTAGACTCGACTTGACCACATCAAAGACAGCCGATCGAGTCTCGGTTTCCTTCTATACTGGACCTCTAGTCACTTAGACTCGACTGACCACGTCAAAGACAGCCGATGGAGTCTCGGTTTCCTTCTATACTGGACCTCTAGTCCTTAGACTCGACTGACCACGTCAAAGACAGCCGATCAAGTCTTTCCTTCTATACTGGACCTCTAGTCCTTAGACTCGACTGACCATGTCAAAGACAGCCGATCGAGTCTCGGTTTCCTTCTATACTGGACCTCTAGTCACTTAGACTCGACTGATCACGTCAAAGACAGCCGATCCAGTCTCGGTGGACTTTGAAGGAGGTCGTCTATGGAGGAGGACATCATGAAACGCGACCGGCCCGGTTCAGCAATCAGACCTGATGGCAGGTCACCAATCCGCGTCGATAGGTATTGACAGAATTAAACTCTGCTCCAATGAACCGTGGGAGGAAGTGACTGATCTCCCAGTGTCCGGATCATTACCCATCGATCGACTATCGGAGAGATGACACAGAAGCTGATCCAGCTTAAATCGGCCACATCTGAGACTAATCAACACTTTTGCAAACAAACGTCTAAATACCATTGACGTGTTTTAACAACCTTTAGTTGTGTAGTGCCATGGTCAGTACAGTAGGCTATAGGCATTGGGGTACGTAGGTAGGTAGGTAGAATTAGAGTGGTATTGTCCAAGACACTGAACCACAAATTGCGGGTTCAAATGAGCTCGCCGCCATTGGTGTGTGAATGTGTGTGTGAATGAGAGGCCATTGTAAAGTGCTTTGTAATAAGTCAGTCCATTTACCATCCATTGTCAGTGAAAGATTGACAATATCCTGAGAGGAGGATAATGGTCATAATAATAACCTTTATTTGTATAGCACTTTTCCTGCACTCGTTGCAGCTCAAAGTGCTCAGGATGTATGTAGTTATGTTATCCTTATCCACTCAAATTGCCTTTCTTCGAAGAGACTACCCTTCTAAGATATTGGCTAGCTGTCAAACTCTGTTGTCTACGTGGCTGGGCATGCAGCTTTGTTTACAGTGGGGGTGGGTACACTTCACCAGCCTTACCATGATTGGAGAACGCACAGCGTGTAGTCTGGGATGTCAGTGGTCACGGCTATTTGAAATACTTATTTATAATAAAATATAAATGGAGGTGGCGCACATCAACACATCATCATCTCTCTCTCTGAGTGTCATTATTTCAGGGACATCGTAGATATTCACATTACCCTTTGAAGGTCAATAATTACCATGAAAAAACGTTTTAGGACATTACTATGAGCGTCATTTAGAGATCTCCATTTCAGTCCAATACTTAACGTAAATAATATGCAACACAGATCCTGTGAATCTCTTTCAGCGCTCAACAGGTAAGGGTTGAAATCCAGGCTGAGGCATTCTCATTCTGCCCTCACTTCACTTTAACCAGGAGGAGTCAAGCTGTGGCGATCGATAACAGAACTAGTACAGGTCAGAAGGTTTCATTGTATACTCACAGAGTTGTTTCACATCCAGAATCAAAGCCGGCTTCGAGACGAAACGTTCAATAGATTTGTTATACAAGAAAAAATCAACTTGACCTGCTTTGAGTTTTCTTTTGGTAAACGTATATTCGTTAGCACTTTATCAGGCACACGGTTGTAGATTACAGGTGTTAATTAGGTTTTGTTTTGGATTTTAGTAGGCAATTAATCAGTGTTTTCTTATTCTCGTGCATAGCTGGCCAGTTAGATGTGATTCCAGCAACCCTCCAATCAGCAGCTCACTTCTGGGGATTTGAACCAGCGACCTTGTGGTTACTTGCTAGCCTCCCTAACCCCAAGGCCAACCTTGCCCCCAAGAACAGTGTTGTGTGGGTGTGTGTCTTGAGAAGCTGGGTATCATGCAAACATGTAGAATTAACATAAAGTAACAGTAGAAGCATATTTTATGATATTAGACCAGTATGCTCGACAGTACTTATAAACACTAGATCAGATGTGTAGTACCTTTAAAACAGTAGTGGCCATTGAATGCACTTTGCATGTTCATTGTGTAGCTATATTGCTTACTATATAAGTAAAGCATGCACTGGGCCCTAATATGCAGCGCTATTATTGAGTCACATTCCACTCTTCTCTTCTTAAGTTCTTGACAGACTGCATGGACGTGAAGTGTGTGTGTGTGTGTGTGTGTGTGTCTGTGTGTGTGTGCGTGTGTGTGTCTCTGTTTGAGAGAGAGAGAGAGAGAGAGAGAGAGAGAGAGAGAGAGAGAGAGAGAGAGAGAGAGAGAGAGAGAGAGAGAGAGAGGGAGCTGCTGTGTGTACCATCATTAACACAATGAATAATTCATCCCCTTGTTGGAGTTAATAACTCTGGAGTATCTGGGGAGCAGGTTGGATGGTTGTTTGTTCAGTGATAAGCTGACGAAGCCTGTTATCTTAGCGGGCAGCGCTACATTAGTCCATTTCCCCGAGCTGCTCCACATCCACTACGCTGCTGTGACGTCCCTTCCATCCCGTAACTAGGAAAAGAGGCTAGCAGGGATACTCAGTACTAGGGATGCTGCCTCAGTACTAGGGATGCTGCTTCAGTAGCAGGAATTGTGTGTGAGAAAACACATTGCCCTGCTGTGTGTGTGTGTGTGTGTGTGTGTGTGTGTGTGTGTGTGTGTGTGTGTGTGTGTGTGTGTGTGTGTGTGTGGCAGGGTAAGGGAAGAAGAGACACATAATGAGGTGAGACACACACACAGAGAGAGAGAGAGAGAGAGAGAGAGAGAGAGAGAGAGAGGAAGAGAAAGAGAAAGAAAAGATGGAGAGAGAGAGAGAGAGAGAGAGAGAGAGAGAGAGAGAGACAGAGACAGAGACAGAGAGAGACAGAGAGAGACAGAGAGAGACAGAGAGAGACAGAGAGAGACAGAGAGAGGAGGTGAGGCGCGTGCTTTAGGTTCTGTGAGTCCAGCTGGGTAATGAAACCAAACCTCAGTGTGAAACAGAACCAGGCCGAACGGGCCGCGATGTACCTCCGACGACGGCGCCCCCAGCCCTGTGAACGTACGGCGTGCGTGTGTGTGTTTGCAGAGTACCTCTTTAAAGGCAACGTAGGGGTGCACTACCCTCATTAGGAAAGGATTAGCCCCGTCCTTTTCTTCAGGAAGTAGCTCTACCCGCACGCATGACTCCGCCGCTCCAGGAACACTTAGCTTTCAAATTGACAAACGTTCACTTCCCACCACAGCGCTGGGAGAAAAGAGGCGAAAGCCGCATATAGTGTGCCTCTGCACTCATAAGACAATCTCAGGTGTTAAAAGGCAGTTTTTTTTACATTTCTTGGAACCGCACATGGACAAAACACTGTACTGAACGTTTTAAACGTTCGAAACGTTTTTTTACACACGTGGGTGAGATTTAAAAGCCTATAGTTGTCGGTTGGTCCTTGAAAAGGCTTTTCATTGAGTCATTGTGGAGTTAATGGACCTGTTGTTGAGGAGGGCTCTGATGATATCGCATTCCGAGTGAAGTACACTCTCGCTGTGCCTCTAAATGTTTGTGAAATATATTAGATGAAGCCATTTTGTCTTCTCACCTATTTGATCCGTTTGGTGGACACGCTTATTTCCGTTTACTTCATGTGGAGTTGTGCAGCCAAGAACGGTTGAAATGTTCACCTTTGATCACACTCAGGCCCCTAGGAGGAAAGCGGGGCCCCTCTGCTGATGTCAGTTCATTGAAGTCTGTGTTGTTGGAAAATGAACTCATTAGAGGAGGGTTTGCTACTTATGTTTGACGCGAACTGGCTCCCACAAGTGTTTCTTGTTCAGTTTCATACCTTTCTGAGAGCCAGATGAAGGCAAACTAAACAAGAAAAGCCCCAATGATGGGAAATGAAGGTTGTTTAATAACGGATTATTTTCTTGGTATGTTTTACAAATAGTTCGATTAACTACACACACACAACTGTTATAACCTGTGATATACATGGTCAGATGCATTGAAGAATATCTATTCTGGAATCTAACATGAAGTTGTATGCTTTTAAGTGTGCCTATGTTGTGTTATTCAATATGAACTTGTTATATGATGTTATATAACAAGTAATAATAATAATTACTTGTTATATAATAATAATAATCTGCACCTTTGTCTTTAAAGCTCTCAACAGTCTCGCCCCACCCTACATCAAGGACCTCCTGGACCAGTCTACCTCCTCAAGGCCCAGACCCAGGCTCAGGTCCGACGCCCAACTCAGCCTGAGGGTCCCACGTACCAACCTCAAGAGGAAGGGTGACCATGCCTTTGCGGTGATAGCACCGACCCTGTGGAACGCGCTCCCTTCTGCCATCAAGTTTGCCCCCACTCTGGACTCCTTTAGAGCCAAGTTAAAAACCCACCTCTTCCTCAATGATATTCCCTAAGTCTACTCCCTATTTGTTGTGAATTGTATGCCTGAGATTTACGTTTAAGTCGTCTGTGTCTGATTGCTTTCTGTGTTCCTTGTCTTTGTCTTTATCTGTTCCTTTACCCGGGCTGCGCCCCGGGCCGATGTAAAAGTTGGATGGGGGGCGCATTATAAATAAAATTAACATAACATAACAATATATATAATTTTATAAAACATATTTTTTTCTTAATACATTTTTGAGACCAGAGTCATCTTCACACAGGTGAGGTGTCAGATTTTTTCAAACAAATCATTCCCATGTTGTCCTGCAGGTGGCGCTAAGAGAACAACGAACTGCTCCTGCTGCGTTTCCCATGGCGTCACTACCGAGAGCACCAGTGTTCCAGACCCGTTACACACCAACCTGAGAGCTGGACTGGGTTTATCCATGCTGTCTGCATCATTCAGAAATGAGAATATGAACAGGAATATCACAATAATAGGCCTATATGCTTGAAATATTAACATGAATATCACAAAACACTAACCCTAAACAACTTGTGTGATACAAAATATTGTATCTGAATAAGCCTTTCTTATTCCAACTATTCCAACATCATCGTTTTATTTATCTGAAACGGCACTGGTCGTATTGCCATGGGTAGCCGGTGCTCAAACAGTACATACTACATTCTCTGCATTCATTCACCTGTCAAAATGAGCATTAGCCTAGAGTATAGCAAAGTATAGCCTGGCGAGGAAAAAAATCTGAAATGATTCCAAATGTATTAATACATTCATTATTATACTGTTCATAGCCTACAGTAACATTTTCTAAATGTATGCTCTTTCGCTCCGCCTTCTTGCTGTGTATCTCTGAGTGTGTGTGTGTCTGTTCTGTGAGTGTATGTACAGAGAGAGAGAGGGAGAGAGAAAGAGAGAGAGAGAGAGAGAGAGAGAGAGAGAGAGAGAGGAGAGAGAGAGAGAGAGAGAGCAAGAGCGAGAGAGAGAGCGAGAGAGAGAGAGGGAGCGCGCAATCGTTTGGAAATCACTCCCCTCTCACACACTCCGTGGAGCCGCCGTGGAGAGAGCGAACCCAAGGAGAGCCCATAGTTGTGTGAGTGCACGGAGGGTGACAGACAGTCAGAAGGACTAAGTGATCGCAGCCTGGCAGCCTTAATGGACATACATAGCCTATAGTGATTCTAATATTCGCTTTTTCCCTCCACTTTGATACCCTCCTCCTCTGCTGTGCATGGAACATACTTGAGGATGCTGTCATTTTAGCGCACTGGCCGTGGTGAACAACATCTTATTCCCAGAGAAGAATCTAATTCCCACGGAATGTTGTGAAACCGGTCAGTAGTCATTCTGCACCGGGGTGGTTCCGTGTCCGATCGAGGAGAGGGGACAGCACTCTGGCTCTGGTGCACCAAGTTGTCTTCTGTCTGCAATTTAAAACCTATATTATTATATTAGGGAATTGAAATTTGGTGGAGACCGAAGTTGGATTTGGAAGGAATAACCGTCACCACCGGGCTCAAGTGGATTGTGTTTTTATTTTTTTTATTTTTTTTTTATCCATCCACAGGGGAGTGTGCTCTGTCTCTGTTCATGAATTGTGGATATTCCTAATTGTGGGGGAGAGATTTCCAGGGGCTGAAGAAGTGGCTTCGTTCGGGAGCGGAGCGGTGATCGAGGGGCTCCTAGCCCGGCCGAGGCGCTCAGAGCTGGGATAGACTGAGGAGTTCTCACCCGTCCAAGGTAACTTCACCGGTCACGATTCGCGGAGCTATAGACTGGGAAAAAACGATTAAAACAGCGAGAGGAATTGAAAAAAAACAACACATCTAATAATCTGAATTGCTACATTACACGTTAAACATTCTGAATTGTAAGCGTCCGGTTAGGCTTTGCTTGCAATTGTGACTATACTGCCATCCTCTCGCAGTCCCTTGGGTAGAATGGATGTGATCAGTATGCTTTACGCGCAAGAATGGCATATTCATCGGCTGTATTTGTCTCATCGATGGGAGCGCCCACACGCATCATTTGTAAATGATCATGCCGAATACATGAGATATGAATTGGCTTCTGTTAGGAGGGATTTGGGTTCGTTTCGGACCGAGAATGAGCACTTGTTGTTCGCGGACGCCCGCGGGACCCCGTATTCATATTCACCGCATGATCTGTGCTTTGATTACTACCGATGTTCAATGTTTTTCCCCTACACTGCTGCTATCGATTTCTGTATGATAGACGGGCCACTTACCCCATCCACCCTCGAAATTACCTTTCCATATCTCCCATCAATTAGCTCAGCTCTCCCTTACTACGGCTTCTCTCACTCCGGATCATGAAATGCGCGGTTTTTTTGGACAAATAACCTTTAATTAATGCATATTTGAAATATGCATTAGTCACCTTATGGGTTTGAGATATCCATTCTCCCCTGAATCAAGTTGCGAGGGTGTGGATTGTGTAAGTGTTGGGTGTATTCCAATAGCCTGTATCAATAGAAATGCATGAGGTAGTTAGGCTACACCTTACAAATAAGAGTGTCGATTTTTAAATGTTCATTGTCCGATTACAAGTTCCACGTTTTTTTATAGGAACACTCTTTTGAAATATCTAAAACCAGTCCCATGGTGACAGTCATACATCAGTCAGGTGGTAACCTATGCGATCCCCCAATAGCATGGCTCTTGTAACACCTGTGGCTTTATGTCTACGCGCATATCCGTTAGTCACCTTTACTTTTACAGAACATTGCGCACATATATCTTTAAAAAAAATAAAAATAAACGGGCACTGTTGATAGACTACATTCAAGCAAGCTGCATACCCGATCTAATTATTTTGGTGTAGTAGTTTGGCAGGGGTGAAACCAATAGGCACCGTAGCCGATTCGTGACAACCAAGGACTTTGTCACTGCTGGGGAATCCGGTCTGTCTGGCCTCTCCTGTTCCAAAAGGTTCTCCACGTAGGCGTCAAACCTGCTTTTCAGGGTGGACAGAGAGGAGGAAGGACAGAGAGGAGGAAGGAAACCATGAAAAATGCAACTAGCATCTTTGAATAGTTCACTACCATTTTCCCAGGGTTATATTACAATTGCCCCTATAGCCTAGTTTAAGATAAGTGTAGGGTTTTTGATTGAAGACGCAAAGACGCGCCACTCTAGGCTGTCTCTCTCTCGCACTGGTTTAGGGCCTTTTCTATCATAGTCATAGTCTGTATTTCACAATATAAGTCTGTCTGTGATACGTGTGCATGAACTCACCGCCTCTCAAGCACTCAAGGGGTAGTAGTAAATGGAGTCTGTATGAATTGCCTAGGGTAACTCGATTTAATTTACAAATAATTATATATATATTTATATTTATAATTTTTTGTTTTTTTATTAAATTCACACAATTGTTAAGCCACCCCAACACAATGCCCGGAGCAGTCGGAGGAGAGAGAGAGTGATCTCAGGATTCAAGGGTCTTATCTCGCCCCCCCCCCCCCCTCCACACGCCTGGCTCTCCTCACGTCTGAGCCCACATCTGCATGCAGAGGTTCACGCAATTAAAACAACGAATCGATGTGAGATCACAAAGCACCTTTTTACACCCAGGATTTTCTATTTACGCAAAAAATATATATACGAATCACTCGCCAACATAGGCTACTTAAAATTGGTTGGGAATTGGGCGAGCGACTCGTCACGTCTGAGATATTCTGTTGAATGCCAAAAAAGTGAGACAGGTTACAGTGATGGGCGCGCGCACACACGCACACACGCACACACACACACACACACACACACACACACACACACAACACACACACACACACACACACACACACGCACGCATCCTCCAATCCCTCCATAGCTCAGGCCAGGCTTGGTTGTATTGTGAGAATATTGTGAGAATAGAGAATAGTAACGTCATGTAATGTATGTTGCGATGGTCTTTTTTTTCTCACTAAATTCAAATGGTTGGAAAATAGGCGAACGATTCGTCATGTTCGGGATATTCTGCTGAATGCAAAAAAAAAGTGACACAGGTTCCAGGTTCCGGTTACAGTGATCGGCGGCGTTCAACCCGTGCATGCACCTGTTTGAGTACAGTGTCTTCCCCGTTTAGTGCAAAACCTGTCTCCCATTCTGCTGCCTAGTTGGAACCAGTCAGTCAGTCAGTGAGTATCCCAGCCTCTATCGACTTGCATATTGAACAACAGCCCTAGTTCTCTAACCCCGTAGAAGTTGCCAATCGATATCTCCCTCACTCACTACAAATAGGTTGTGTTGCCCTAGTCCTACAAAAGTATTTATTTATGCAGCTTATTTGTGTAACTACTTTGTCTGTATGTATATGAACAGCGATCGTTTGTTTTGCACTTGCGCTTTTTTTGTTTGATATCAATGTTAGTTTATAGCGACAACACCTGTTACATTGTCTCAGACGATCGTGGCACGTGTTTCATGATTCTCTGCGTTGCACATTCGCAGGCGAGCGATGTCATGTAGGCCTGCATATAATATTATTATAATGATACGATGGTATGCGTGTGCTTTATGATTACATGTTGATCGACGTACTTATTGATACATTTGTCTTGATTGTCCTTATTAGACTTGTGGAGAAACGCTTTATTTTTTTTATTAGACTTGTGGAGAAATGGGGTGTGGAGTATTCATATAAACTCTACATCTTTAAGATGATGCAGATTAACGGTGTTCAATCATGAAGTCGTAGGCTATATTCAATTCAGAGCCTGGACATCAGTGTTCATTTGACAAGCAATCAGAACACAAAAGGATTTCTCTGCATGGTAATTTTGACCGGAATTAAACCAATGCTGCAAATGGATCTAGAATCATTGCACGACCTCAGATCAACTGGAATAAAGATGTTCTGGAGGGAGATCCAAAGCGTCTCATCTAGTTCTGATCTTTTAATATCTAAGTAGAGGGTATATCTCCATCTGCCATCTGAGGGATAATCCCTGTTTGTTAGTAGGCTACCGGATGCTGCTCAATTGAAACCGAGGCGGTGGAAAACCGTATGGAAACAGGGACGTGTGTTTGACCACTGATGTTTGTTCACCTTGGTATGATGCATACAGACACACTGCTGGATTATGGAGATATTTTCGATTGCCTTAGCTCTGTGTTGGGTGTGTGTTGTGTTGTGTGTGTGTGTGTGTGTGTGTGTGTGTGTGTGCGTGTGCGTGCGCGTGCGTGTGTGTGTGTGCGCGCGCACGGTCTCTGGAGGTTCTTGTGCCGTCAGTGACGTTGGTGAATTGTAGTCCGTTGGAGAGAATCCACCACATTCGCTCTCTCTATAAAACCTCGGTCTATCAGAAGATGGGGAGGCACCTTTCTACCGTTCACCTGTAACATTATGGTCCCTTCCCTTCACTGTGTCTGTCCTACGCTGTGGTTCGGATGCAAGCACTAAAAAGACGGTATCTCATCTTATCATCACCGAATGAAATGTCACGCCAGCATTGCCGCAAAATATCACACCATTGCCCATAACCCCCACACCACCCCCCACCCCGCCCACCCCACGCTCTGCCTCTTTGACAGAGAACCAGTCAGTGCTGTGTCATAGGCTGGCAGACAGGCAACCGCAACAGTTGCAGCTTCCAAATAGATGTGTGTGTGTGTGTGTGTGTGTGTTTGTGTGGCGGGGCTGGTGGGGGGTGGGGGGGGGGGGTGGAGAGGGGGGGACGGGGTACTAATCTGGCCAAACAATAGGTCTGAATGAAATCATTAAAGTAATCCCCTCTGTGCTCTGGGGTTAGGGGACCACACATCCAGCCAGGAGAAGCCCTGGCCCAGGAGTCCCCAGAGCGGGGAGGAGAATGGGCCGATTGTCCTGGACAATACCCTGCCCTGCTGGGTCTGGCTGGACCAGGATGGGTTCTGTCTTTGGCTTTAGCCCCCGTGGCCAACCCCTCTCACCTAGTGTTAAGCCCCCCCCTCCCCTGACACACACACACACACACACACACACACACACACACACATACACCCTCCCTCCCTCCTTCCATAGCTAAGGCCAAGCTTGGTTGTATTGTGAGAATAGAGAGCTGTATGTAAGGCTGTTCAAGTTGTTAGTTTTTGTCCTGCATGTGTATGTTGGTTATTTTTAGCCCTCCTAAAGTGCTTACGCAACACATCACCGTAAACCGGGAACAGATGAAAGTGCCTGTGTATGAAAATGTAAGGACTCATATTGTTGGTAATTGTTACTGAGGCTTATGTAAGCTCTGCACAAACTCGCTAATGCACAAGATGAATAATCTGCTTGATTGCCACAGTGAGAGTCTACTTTAGTGTGTGCGTCTGAGCCTGTGTGTGTGTGTGTGTGTGTGTGTCTGTGTGTGTGTGTGTGTGTACGTGTGTGTATGAGTGGGCTAACAACCTACCTTTATCTGTATATCGGTGTATCAGTAAAAAAAAATCAACTCTAAGAACTATTCCTCTTCTCTTGCCGAATGGTGGCACAGCGAGTTCTAGAGAAAACACGGCAACGTTGTGTTTGTTTGCCTTGGGATCCTGGGAGCAGTTGGGAAGTGTTCCCGCCGAGCAGTAAAAGGCCTGTGTGTGATGTGCATCCGGCGTCGCCTGGCGTTAAACATTAACCAGGGACAGATGCTCGCCTCTCCAGCTCCCCGAGAGTCAATCATTCTGCTAGCACCTCGCAACTACGGCACTCCTCAACCTCTAGAAATGTCACCGTGTAATTTGATTCCGGAATTATTCTGCCTCCGTGCATTCCAATGAGGTCTCTTCTCCCGTCAAGTGCCGAGTTGATGCGCAAATGTTGTTGTCGTTGTTGGTTGCCATGACGTGGCACACCGCCATGGTAACTGACTTATGAACCCCCCCCGTCTGC
>NC_137688.1:8245738-8258238 GCF_963989245.1 Nansenia antarctica
CTGGCAGAGGTGCAACAGGTTGGGCCTGTTTCATGCATTGTACAAGGCGTTAACTCCTCCTATGAAGCAGAGGTCTCTCACAAGTAATCGTTTCGTACACATTTTGTTCATTACATTTACACTTACATTTTCGGCATTTAGCAGACGCCTTTATCCAAAGCGACTTAGTACATACATAAATATATCTATTAGACAAACTGTACAGGGAGGAAGTGGGGATTTTAGTACCTCGCGAAAGAAGAAGGTAGAAGTTACAATATGCTGTATAAAAAAAAAAAGACCTGTCATAAATCAAAAAGAGTTACCCTCCTCTGAATTCAAAGTCAACCGTTGTTAAAAGGTTTTTTGGCAAGGTTCGGCCCGTTTGTGTGGAGGATGAGTGAGACTTCCTCTAATCTTGTTTGTTTGTCTGTGTTTGTGTATTTTTCATTCCCGTCTCCCCTTACAGAGCGATGATGCTGTGCCAGTTGGGTGGAGCGATGGCGTCGAGGAGGTGGTGGTGGGGGGCCCTCTTGGCATTGACCGCCGTGCTGCTGCTGGGCCGCTGCGGAGCCGCCCCCACTGACATCCTCTACCGCGTGCCCGAGGAACAGCCGCCCAACACGCTGATCGGCAGCCTGGCGTCCGACGAGGGCTTGCCCGACTCGGGCCACCTCTACAAGCTGGAGGTGGGGAACCCTTACCTCCGGGTGGACGGCAAGACGGGCGACATCTACACCACGGAGGTCCCCATCGACCGCGAGACGCTGCACGACTGCCGGAACCTGTTCGAGGGCGAGAAGTGCTACCTGGAGTTCGAGGTGTCCATCACGGACCTGATGAAGGGCATGGGCCCGCGGCTGATCGAGGGGCGCATCGAGGTGCAGGACGTCAACGACAACACGCCGCAGTTCGCCTCGCCCATCCTCAGCCTCTCCATCCCGGAGAACACGCACATCGGGGCGCTCTTCTCCATCCCCATGGCCCACGACAAGGACTCGGGCCACAACGGCGTGGCGGAGTACTCGCTGAGCGCCGGCCAGGACGCCGACCAGCTCTTCAGCCTGCAGGTGGCCGAGGACACGGACGAGAAGCTGCCGCAGCTCATCGTCATGGGCAACCTGGACCGCGAGCAGAAGGACTCGTACGACCTGAACGTCCGCGTGGTGGACGGGGGGACGCCGCCGCGCGCCAGCAGCGCTCTGCTGAGGGTCACCGTCACGGACCAGAACGACAACCCGCCCAAGTTCGAGAGGAGCCACTACGAAGCGGAGCTGGCCGAGAACAGCCCCATGGGACACTCCGTACTGCAGGTGAAGGGACTTATAGACACACGCACACAGACACGCACGCACATACACACACACACATACACAAGGCAAAAGGCAGTAACTTCAATTTTGGTCAAAAATAAGTTAAAATCATATTTGTGACATTAAAGACATTCTTTATCATGTGGCCAAATATCCTGTCTCTACTGTGTCGTATTTACAGTAACTTCAAAAAAGCCTAGAAAAACCAAGGCAAACCACACACACACACACACATGCAACAGTATAGACATGTTAATTAATACACACTCACATAAACACAGAAGTATAACTAGCCTTTAACACATATCAGGTTGCAATTTTCACAAAAGTGAAGTTGTTGTTGTTTCATTCCATTTACATTTTTGACATTTAGCAGACGTCTTTATCCAACGTGACGTACAACAAATACATTTGCCTAAGTAAGTGAATCATCTATCCATCAGTCATCATAAGAAAAATAAATCTATGCTAGGAGCCGAGGCCATTGGCAGTCACAATGCTAGCAGAAATAATGATTGCTGTGCAGGGGGGTTAATAGGGATGAAGAGGTCTCTCTTTCTGAAGACAGAAGATAGGTACTGATGCTAATGCTTACCTGAGAAACAACAAACAACCTAGTGCTACGTAATTCCGTCCAAATAATTACAAAACACAGATTCACTTACTGTATAATGCCTTAAGGGCCTCGTGAAGTAGTTGTGGTTTGAGAATTTCAATAATTGGATCTGGGACTTGGTGAGCGAAATCATCTGTGAAACTAGCTACCCGCCACAATAGCTATAGAGCCCTTCAAATTGTGCTAGTCAAGCACCCTCGTTACACTACATCCAGGGCACTGGACCTAAACAATAGGGTTAAGGTTAAGGAAATGATGAAACCAAATCATTTTCTCTCAGCCAATCGATTTTTTTCTTCTCGGTTCTCCTCCAACGGTTTAAACGCTGGCTTTACAAAACACTAGTGAATTATTGACAGGTTTTGCGAATTGCATATTGAATTGCAAAGCAAACACAGCCGCTGCTAAGATTAGGCAAGCCATAGGAGTTGGCTGTTTTCCAGGGGCAATTTCAGGCAAGTGTCCAGGCATAAAATTGGTATAAATACTGTTAATCTCCTCGTCAACAGTTAGTCCAATGCAATGAAGTTATTTTCAAATATTGTGTCAAGACTACTTCCTCAGTCTCTTGTGAGGGAGCCGCTGCAAGTGGAAGGGCGGCTGATAGGGAAAAAAACGGTCTAATTTGAGGATTTAGGCAGGTCAGAAGTGTCAATCAGCCATTTCCGCTTCCTCAAAGAAACACACTCGGAATACATGTTAAGTGAAATGAACATGGGGGTTTCTGTGGTGTTTGAAATAGAATGAGTCACACACAGAGCAATAAAACTAATAAGCCCCATGGATAATCTCATGACTGAGTCAGATTAAGTCACGCAAGCCTCGGTAATAAGAGGGCTGGGGGGGGTTCTGTTCGAATTTCATATACAATGGAGGAAGTGATATAATGTACGTGCTATAATGCGTAATGTACTACTACTGATTCTATCGGCGGTTCTGATTGGCATGCGCACCCCAGTCACCTGTGACACACGGCACAATACAATGTAACAGTGACGCTCAAGGTCGAGTCCAACGGTCAAAGTGAGTCACCGGTTAATTTTCAATCTAGATGATACCTCACACAATGTCTTAACAGTCAACACTCAAACCAGGTCCTCTCAGGCTCACATGCAACATAGGTCGACTGGGCAGTGTACCGTCACACACAGGACATTGTGCAATGTACAGTACGGATCATTGCTCTTGTGAAGATGTGATCATGTGTGAATGTGTTATCACCAAATTTCCCACGCGTAGGTAACATTTACAAACGTATTAACCACTCTCACGCAAGGCAGTTCTCCATGTATAGATGAGGCTTATCGTGAGCTTAGAATTCTAAGGTTCTATCTCCGTTTAGGGTAGTTCAGAGATATTGAGCGTCAAAGTTTTTACATTCCATTATGTTTTGTGAGATGGAACCTTTGTATTTTATTAATTACTAACTCAAAAATGTCAACATTTTAAAAAGAACACCACACAGGCATTAATAAACACCTAATGGATCAGATTATGTAAAAAACTACATTTTGACAAAAATGGAGATAGAACCTTATAATTCTAACGTCACGTTATATTTGGCAAGAGACACACAGGCGGGGCCGGGCCAATCCATTGTCACCAATCCCTGTCGCTCCCCCATCTCGCCCTAATGGCCCCTGTTGGAACGAGTGCCTTTGGTAATGAGAGGGACATTAACACCCTCACTCATTTCCCCATTAGACTCCAACCACCCATGTGACAGTCTCTAGATGTTTATGTGAGGGGAGGTGCGCTTGGTTTGAATGGTCCATTATGTACCATATTTTTGGGGGTATTAATCTTATCATAATGATGGCGGTCCTCTGTGGCTCTGTCGGTAGAGCGTGGCGCTGACAACGCTTAGGTTGTGGGTACGATTCCCGCTGGGACCATATATGGTGAAAAATGTAAGTCACTTTGGAAAAAAGCGTCAGCTAAATGCCATCTATATACTGATGAAACACATGTTTACAAATAAAGAGAGATACAACTGTTTTCCGGTTGTCCTACATGAAAGTCATGTGTCCCTATAGCTAACCCCTCCACCCCTTTTGTATTTGTGTGCCTCCCACAGGTAAGAGCCAACGACGCAGACATGGGCATCAACGGGGAGATCGACTACAGCCTCCACCAGGCCTCGGAGACGGTCCAGAGGCTCCTACGCATCGACCGCTCCACCGGCACCATCTACGTCAAAGGCCTGGTGGACCGCGAGGAGGAGAACTTCCTCAAGTTCTTCGTGGTGGCCAAGGACCGCGGCCCCAACTCCAAGAGCTCCAAGGTGCTGGTCAACATCAACGTGAAGGACCAGAACGACAACGCGCCCGCCATCGAGATCCGCGGCATCGGCCTGGTGACGCATCACGACGGCGTGGCCAACATATCCGAAGAGATGCCCATCGGCACGCCCGTGGCCCTGGTGCAGGTGTCGGACCGCGACGAGGGAGAGAACGCCGTGGTGACCTGCGTGGTGGCCGGCGACGTCCCCTTCCAGCTGCGGCCCGCCAGTGAGTCGGCCAACGACAGGAAGAGGAAGTACTTCCTCCAGACCACCACGCCGCTGGACTACGAGCGCATCAAAGACTACAGGATAGAGATAGTGGCGGTGGACTCTGGCAACCCTGCTCTGTCCAGTACCAACTCCCTCAAGGTTCAGGTCACCGATATGAACGACAACGCTCCTGTCTTTTCCCCGACCCTGTTCCAGGTGGACTTTGCGGAAGAGAACCAGCCTGGGGACAAAGTCCTGGACGTGGTAGCCACGGACGCCGACAGCGGCACCAACGCGGAGCTCACCTACAGCATCATCATGGACGCGGCCACCAAGGGGCTCTTTGAGATCAACGCCAACACCGGCGAGGTGCGCGTGAGGAACCAGCTGGACCGCGAACACCGGGAAGACTACGAGTTCCACGTGGCGGCGACGGACAACGGCTCGCCCAGCCTGAGGGGCACGGCCACGGTCATGGTCAAGGTCCTCGACCGCAACGACAACGACCCCAAGTTCATGCTGAGCGGATACAGCTTCTCCGTCCTGGAAAACATGCCCCCGCTCAGCCCCGTCGGCATGGTGACGGTGATCGACGCCGACAAGGGCGAGAACGCCAGGGTGCGACTCTCCGTCGAACCCGACAACGGGAAGTTCATCATCCAGAACGGCACGGGCACCATCCTCTCCAGCATCTCCTTCGACCGGGAGAAGGAGAGCACCTACACCTTCCGCCTGAAGGCCGTGGACGCCGGCGACCCTCCCAGGTCGTCCTGGGTGGGCGTGACCATCAACGTGCTGGACGAGAACGACAACGCCCCTTACGTCACCAAGCCCTCCAACTCCACCTACAAGCACCTCCCCCCTCTCACCGCCCCCGACACGCGAGTGGAGGTGGTCGAGGCTGAGGACATCGACACGGGACCCAACGCCGAGCTGATCTTCAGCATCACCGGGGGCAACCCTCACGGACTCTTCCACATCTCCCCCGACAACGGGGAGATCACGCTCGCCCAGGAGTTCACCGGCAAGCACAACGGCCTCCACCGGCTGGTCGTGAAGGTGAGCGACAAGGGCAAGCCCCCGCGGCACACTACGGCCCTGATCCACATCTTCGTCAACGAGACGGCCACCAACGTCACCCTGATCGAGTCCCTGGTGGGCCACAGCCTGTACACCCCCCTGGACCGAGACATCGCCGGCGACCCCAACTACGCCATGGCCCAGCGCAGCAACATCCTGTACGGCAGCCTGGCGGGCCTCGCCGGGGTGATCCTGGTCATCGTGGTGGTGGTGGTCATCCGGCACCGCCTGCAGAAGGACACCAAGAGCGGCTACCAGGCGGGCAAGAAGGAGAGCAAGGACCTCTACGCTCCCAAACAGGGGCCCAAGAGCGGGAAGGGCAAGAAGAGCAAGAAGAGCAAAGCCCCCAAGCCCGCCAAGCCCCTGGAGGAGGACGAGGAGGCCAGCCTCCAGAAGGGCCTCAAGTTCAACCTGATAAACGACTCTGTGAACGACAGCCCCAGGATCCACCTGCCCCTCAACTACCCCCCGGGCAGCCCCGACCTGGGGAGGCACTACCGCTCCAACTCCCCCCTGCCGTCCATCCAGCTCCAACCCCAGTCCCCCTCCGCCTCCAAGAAGCACCAGGCCGTTCAGGATCTGCCCGCCACCAACACCTTTGTGGGCACGGGCGACAACAACTCGACGGGCTCCGATCAATATTCGGATTACAGCTACAAGGCCAACCCCCCGAAATACAACAGCAAACAGGTAGGAGACTACTTCGTTAACACGCAAGAGTACGACAGGAACATCGTGTGGCGCAACGATGTGTGGTAGTCATGGGACTGATTCATTCATAAAAAAAGATCTGCCACCAAAGCTGCACTGGTCTCTATCTTGTCTCTCTCACGGCCAGCATGCCCACTACCCCCCCTATCCCAAACCAGGGCAAGCTTGCCTCTTCATCTCTTGTTTTTGTTATTATGATTTCATGTTTGCTTTAAATCGGACTCATTACACGTTCACACTAAGAAGATTTTATCATTGTTTTTATTTAAGTTTTGTCTCACCTTTTTTTCCCCATTTGGGTCGGGGTGGGGGGGGGGGGGTTAAATGAAGGAGCTTCTGCTTGTTTCTTATTTGTTTTTATTTATTTGAAAGCGGGCATATCTTTGGTTTGGGCGTTTTGCCCCACACACACACTCTGGGCGATTGTCTTTTAAGAATTCATTTGGTTTTAGAGCCCTCTTTATGGCAGGATCATATTTCCCTTCGCCCACAGAGTCTGTTCAAGTGTGACAGAGGGCTAATGTGAATTCCTCGGACAGTTTTATTGTCTCTCGGCAACCATTGGAAAACAACATGTTACCTAAATTGCACTTTTTAGTGTTTTCACTGGGTTCAAACCAATTAAAGTCTTTCAGCAAAGGTAAAAAGCCAAGGGGAGAAAGGAGAGGGAGATCAGAAGGGGGGGGGGGGAGTAACATTTAACTACGAAGGAAGGTCCATTCAGTCCCGCAGACAGTTCTTTTCTTTTTTTTTTTACCCACTGCCGCTCTACATCCTGTCAGGCCACTGAGAGATGTCTCTCATTATACTCTTCATTTACTGGGGCTTAAGTAAATTGTTTGCACAAATTAATCACAGGTAATTTGGGCCCCCACTCGCCTGTACACAGAGAGTGCCTTGCTTTATTTAATGTACATATGTGGGGTCGTTAAATGCCTGCTCATAATGGCTTCTTCATGTCAGGAGCGTGGTATGGCACATTTATGAGTTATGGACTCCAGGCTCCGGCAAGCTGTGAATACTGTCACATCCACTGTGAAACGAGAGGCTCTGAGATGAATAGAACAGGAGACCAAGGTTGAATGCGTTTTGCAGTTTATATAGTACTGGTTGGAAAGAATATACCAAAAACAAAAGATGTTCGCTTTGTTCGTATGACCTCTTCCAATGATTTGAGAGACAATCCATGTGAGGTAGCAATTATGCAATTTGTACATAATGTGAATAACAAAACTATTTTTGCTGTTGTATTTTTTTGTTTTGTTTTCATCACGTGTTGTTTGTTCTGACTACAACGTTTTTTTTTCTGTGCTTTATACTCTGTGCAAAGGGGTTCATTCATTGTCTGTGAATAACCTTGTAAGTAATGGCTGCATTCAACTCCACATATAACAACAACAGGAACCAGAGGAGAAACACTCAGACACACACACAGACACACTCAGACACACACACTCACACACACACACACACACACACACACACACACACACACACACACTCACACCTACCACACAAGGGACTCCATGGTTGACAGCAGGTCATGCTAAAGTGTAATCTCCAACCTAACACGGGTGGTTTTATACAGAGCACAATGAAGCAGGCCATGGTTAATAGACAAATATGATTCAGAATGCCCAGGAGGCATTGCGGTTCAGTGACTGTGTTCCATGTTGCTTGTGTACCATCTGTGAGTTCAACTGTATTTAAAGCTGCAGTTATCCCCATTGTGGCGACACTTTTCGTTTTGATACTGTTTTTTTTTTTGTTCCATCCATTTGTTTGCTCAATAATGTATCCTGGGGACACAATTTGTACCGTTCTTTTTTTACGTAAAGCCAGTCTAATTTCAATAAAAATGGTGTTCAAATGTTGAAATCACACTCTCTGTGCATTCCATGGGAATTTGGGCTTTAGCTAAAGTGGGATTTTGGTCGGGTCAAATGGGGATAAGGTCCACAAATGGGAAATGAATGCTTAAGGTACAGTATTCTGTTTTCATTACCATCTTTATTTGTTGACAACCATTAACTTTCCATATTACACACTCAAATAAAACATTGCTTATGTACTCACACATTTGACTAAAAGCCACACAGAAATTAATGCTTGTTCATTTCCAGACATTCACTAACCACTTTCCACTGCGCTTAATGCTTTTAATTTACGACTCCCCCATGAAGGTTAGCATTTAGCTACGGCTTTTTACTTGAATGTTGCAGATGACTACAAACAAATCAATGCTATTTATAGCGGCTCTTGGCCTTATTCAGAACAACAACATTAGCTAACATAACTGAATTAGGCCTAATGCTATTCTCTAAACAATGACGTTTTTGTTACTGTCCTAGTTTTGAAGTGTCCCGAACGGTAAACCTCGGCTGATTTTACAGAATCCTTAACCTTCCTTTAGCCTAGTCTACCCGAGTCTCAGTGTCCACCACCTCGTAATAATAATAATAATAATACATTTTATTTGTAATGCAAGTCTCAAAGTGCTACAGATAAAAAAAAAGAAAAGAAAATGTACCAACTCAGTACCAACCAAACCACCTCAATGCTGTGGAATGTAATGAAGTGGAAAGAGTCACCGCCCCCCCCCCCCCCCCCCCCCGCCCTCCAAGTCACTGACTTTACGACGTCTCAGTGTGTACTACAGTATGTGTCGTAACTTTGTATCAAACAACACAAACAAAACAATGACATCCACCAACGGCGGAGGATTCGGGCAAGTCCCAACAGATCCCAAAACGGGCGAAAGAAAGAGCAGAAAAGAAATAAAAAAAAAGAAAACAAGTGAAGAAGGGAACAGGTGCTGACGGAGGAGGTGGTCACATGTTCGGAGCAGAAGGAAGGGTAGGGTGGTGGGGAGGCTGGAGTGGTAGGTGAGGATCGCTTCTCTCCTCCTCCACCCTATCTTCTGATCCTTTTGTGTTTCGTAGTTTCGTAGTCTTGCATGCCGAAGGCAGATCTCCTCCTCCCTCCGCCTCCCCTCCCCCACCAGAGAGGAGAAAGAAAACACACACACACACACACCAACAAAACACACATCCCCCCCCCCCCACACTCTAGTACCCCACCTTCTCAACCTCCAACATTGAAATTCATCCTGCGTCCGTGGTGCTTAAGCACTGCCGATTCTGCCCTCAGCTTGCGCAGTCGCCATGGAAACCGAATGACCAGTGTGTTTGTGTGTGTGTGTGAGAGTGTGTGTGTGGGTGGGTGGGTGTATGTGTGTGTGTGTGAGTGTGTGTGCGTGCGTGTGTGTATGTGTGTGTGAGTGTGTGTGCGTATGTCTGTGTGTGTGTGTGTATGTGTGTGCTTACTCACAGCCTATGTGGAGCAGGTGGGGGGGGGGGTCAAGGCAACAACACAGGGTGGGTATGTGGGTGTAGAGAGAGGGCACACACCAATCTGGTGCCCGGTGCCAGGTTTGCATCTCACTCATGTCTATAATCATGCCAGTAGCCCTGCAGTTTTATGTAAATGTGACAGTTTTGTCTATTCATTTATTCAGAGAGAGAGAGAGAAAGAGAGAGAGAGAGAGAGAGAGAGAGAGAGTCTATTCATTTATTCAGAGAGAGAGAGAGAGAGAGAGAGAGAGAGAGAGAGGAGAGAGAGAGAGAGAGAGAGAGAGAGAGAGAGAGAGAGAGAGAGAGAGAGAGAGAGAGAGAGAGGAGAGAGAGAGAGAGAGAGAGAGAGAGAGAGAGAGAGAGAGAGAGAGAGAGAGAGAGAGCTCTGGCTGGGCTCCCTCCTACTCCTTCATACCCACCCCGACGTCCACATCACCGCATCTCATATGAATCACACAGAGATAATCACATCATCAGTTTCCTGCCAACCTTAATACAGAACAGAAGAATACTGTACCTTGAGTGTTGCTCTTTTCCTCAGCCCTACGAGAGAGAAGAAGAAGAATATGGGATACTGCAGCCTTAAATCAGTGTGTGTTTCATATGTATGTGTGTGTGTGTGCGTGTGTGTGTGTGGGTGTGTGGGGGTGTGTTTGTGTGTCATGTTCTGCGTATGCCTTTGCACCTTAGTCAAACAGGCCCCACCAATATTTGTTTAGCCAAAGCCGAAGTGGGGTGTTGTTGTAATTCCTAGGAGGTTGATGGCCACTGAAATGCATTTAGACAACCACTCGTTGAGTTGGCGGTGCCATTTCTTTCCCTGTCTCTCGCCCCCTTTGTTTCCTGATGAAGTGGGTGTGCGATTGATGGTTTCCGAAGGCGTAATGGCACGCTGTAAAAAGGCACAGAAAGAGGGAAAAAGAGAGAAAGAAGAGAGTCTTTCTTCCTCTCTCCTCCTCATATGAGAGGAAGAGAGCGTTTTCCCTCAAATCGGATCTGAAGTGTCTAAACAATGGGAAGGACCCACTGCCTCTATATGCAGACCACCATAAATCTCTCTCCACAGAGTGGGTCTGAGAACCACAGAATATGAATGCCCCCCCTCCATCCTTTCCTCACTCCCTTCTTCCCTCGACCCCCTCTCCCCCCCTCGCTCTGTTCATTCACTGCCGTCCATTAACCTACCTCTGCCATTCATGGACATCACTTCTGACTTTCCCAGTGACTCTTAATCACTTTCTCTCATTTACTCACTCCCCATATCTCTTTCTTATTTCCCTTTTTCTCTCCCTCTCTCTCTCTCTCTCTCTCTCTGGCTCATTTCTCTCCATATCTTTATCCCTCTCTCTCTCAATCACTTACTCACTCCTCCTCTCTTTCTTTCTTTCTCTCTATATTGCTCTCTCTCTTTCTCTCTCTCCCTCTCTCCCTCTCTCTCTCTCTCTCTCTCTCTCTCTCTCTCTCTCTCTCTCTCTCTCTCTCTCTCTCTCTCTCTCTCTCTCTGTGGTCAGGTCGCCTCGCGTGAGACGGGGAGTACAGAGTCCCTGTATTCTTCTAAGAACCGAGTCGATTATGCAAATGAGTTCAATGGTAGATGATATGACGAGGCATTGTGAAATGGCTGGCGCGGGGGGGAGTTTTTTCCGGCTCTGTCAGTGACCTGAATACTGACCTTATCTCCTTCAGCGAGGCCACATTCCATAAATACCTCTGCCAGGTACGTGTCTCCGTGTTCTCTGGTTAACCGTTAACGCCAACAGACAACGCCAACAGACTCCGTGAGCGACTCGCACGCAAAAAACAACACTAACCTCTGACGGTAGTAGGTCCACGAAAATATAAAGTAAAATAAGACTGCAGACGAAATAACAATCTTCCCAACGTTTGAATTATTCATGTATCACGGCCGACGGACGACAATGTCAGGCTAATTAAAATAAAAGACAGCTAATTTTAAAGGAGCCGAATCTCTGGTAATGGAATCACTTTTTCCTCTCTGTTGTTTTTCCAAATGGTTGTATCTTTTTAACTTGGCGAGACATGTTGATGAGAAGAGAGTCATTAGCCTTGCTCGGCTCCACACCTGTGCAAGGCCCCCAGACTGATAGCATCCTTTGTTGCATTTCACGGTAGAAAATGACACCAATTTGAACGCTGTGTGGCTAAATTGCGTCTGCTCTTTTGTGCCTGCCAGTTTTTCATCTGCAATCAGGGTGGACCCCAGGGCCAGCCATTTCAGAGCAGGCACTGCCAAGGACGGCCTGTGTGCATTTGTGTGCCGTTTCATTGAACGTCAATCACCAGAGTCCAGTGGGGTGGACTCACTGAAGGAAGAAAGGCAATTTACTTTGTGATGATCAGTGCAGTTGATTTAGTCAAAGGGATAGTTCAACCAAATGTGACACGTTCTAATGCTTTGGTCCGCATATCGGGATTTGATGTAATGATCTGACTTTTCTTTTTGATAAATGTGAATACATTTCCGTGTGGGTGAAAATCAATGACACATCGCTCTAGTCAACTAACACAGGTTGTTTTGTGAGCCTGCTAACAATGTAAAGTAGTGTTATAGTTAACTAGGTAGCAATGGGGATTACTCACCGAATCCATTGCTTTGCAGTATTTTGGCTTGACTAGCCAGTCAAGAGTTTGTGTTGTGATTCTCAACAAGGTCGAAACGTAGTTCCGTGTTTCAAAAGAAAAGTCAGAACATTTTGTTCGGTTGCCGATATGCGAACCAAAAGACTGGAAAGTGTCACAAATGACACAACACACGACACACCCACTAGGTTCATTACCCTAAAAGGACTTTCACTAAACGCTAACAGGTAGATGTCTTATGGTTAAAACCTGTTAACAGCCAGTAGTTACAGTGCCCAGACACACAGAAAACCAAAGTGTGGATTGAAGTACAGCATGTCCCTTTAGTATTCAATGTTGTGATATTATTGTAT
>NC_137688.1:8260738-8263238 GCF_963989245.1 Nansenia antarctica
GAACCTAGGTCTTTGCTGTGTTCAGGGCCTGAATGGCCCTGGGGTAGAAGCTGAGCTTCAGTCTGTTTGTCCTTGCGAACATGGTCCTGAACCGCCTGTCCGAGGGCAGCCGCTTACATAGCGCCTTATTCCAAAGCGCTTTACAACGGCCTCTCATTCACCCATTCACACACACATTCACACACCAATGGCGGCAAGCTACCATGCTACCGAGCAATTTGGGGTTCAGTGTCTTGACCAAGGACACCTCGACACGTGGCCAGCCGGGGTTCGAATCACCGATCTGCCGACCTTGCGATCATTAGACGCCGGCTCTACCTCCTGCGCCACAGCCGCCCCACAACTGTACTGTGCTGTGCCGTACTGTTCTGTACTGGGCGGTGTTGGGGATATGGAGCAAACAGCCAGAGCAGGGGGAGGGTTACTCCATTCAGCTCCCCTCTTCTCTCTTTCCCCCCAGGCAGAGTTGATCAGTGCCAGAGCTGGGGATTGTGTGTGTGTGTGTGTGTGTGTGTGTGTGTGTGTTTGTGTCGCCTTTTCGAGCGAACAGAAGCCAAAGTCTGGAGAAACATCTCTTGAGTGTGTCTGTGCGTGCGTGTGCGTGTGTGTGTGTGTGTGTGTGCGTGTGTTGTTTTCCTCAGAGTCTCCAATTGAAGTGAATAGCGTCACTGAGCTGCTTTGTGTTGTTTTGCCACCTGCTTCAAGTGATGGAAGCGAACTGGAACGGAATCACGCCTAAGGGGAAGCAAGTAGATTCCCCCACTCAAAACAACACAAACACACACACAGACACACACACACACACACACACTCTCTACAATAACAAAATGTTGTGAGCAACTGTACATGTTCTCTAAGCAGAGGGCAAGAGAAAGGGAACATAGTGTTTGAGAGGACAGGAGGAGGAGGAGGAGGAGAGGGATATAGCTAGCGTGCGACACATTAGACACAACACACAGGAGAAGAAGGAAACACACACCCACAGATGCGCTCCTCACACTCACAGATCTGTCACTTTTCACGCTGCTGCTACACACTTTTTTTAATCTTTTGAAGCAATAAGACACACAAACAGAGACACACACACACGCACACACATACACACACACACACATACACTTCTGCTACATCTAATGCTGTGTGTGTGAGTGAGTGAGTGAGTGAGTGAGTGTGTAAGTGTGTAAGTGCATACGTGTGCGTGCGTCTGTGTGTGTGTGTGTGTGTGTTAGTGTGTGAGTGTGTGAGTGAGTGTGTGAGTGAGAGAGAGCTCAACCCCAGACGACATGTGTTCACTGCAGGGCAGGGCAACAAGCATGCTCCTCTCCAGAGCTCTGCCACCTGCTACCAGCCGTGTGTCGTCTGCCTGGGGTCACACACACACACACACACGCACACACACACACACACGCACACGGACGGATACACACACACACGGACGGACGGACGCACACACACACCCACACACACCCACACACCCCCACACACACCGGGGGCCACCACTAACAAGGGGTCAAATGTGGGATGCTGCTACAGTCGCTGAGCGCGTGCGAGGGGATGGGGGGGGGGGGGGGGGGGGGGGGGTGTAGGAGTGATGTAGCGGTGTGTTCCCCCCCCCGTCCCGCAGACGGACCACCATCTTGTGTTTCCTCGCGTTCCTTTCTGCTCAATCTGCTCAGCGGCCCGTCCGCTAGTTAACATCTGCTCCAGGCCTGTTCCTTCGCCGCTGATTACATCTCCTGCTAGACACACACACGCACACACGCACACACACACACACACACCCACCCACGCCATGATGTCTTGAGCTGTGTGCTCCCCCCTCCCTCACTCCCTCCCTCCCTCCCTCCCTCTCTCTTGTCCACATGTCCGTGTACAGAACAGCACAGATGACTTCTGCCGTGACTAGTTTCAGCGTCTGTCTTGATACCCTTCAGCCAGGTGGATCTGAGCAATGCGTGGGACTGTATGTGTGTGTGTGTGTGCGTTAGTGTGTGTGTGTGTGTGTGTGTGTGTGTGTATGTGTGTGTGTGTGTGTGAATCCTTTCTCATGCACGGCTGATTCCCAGCTCGCCCCATAGAAGGGAGAAATAATCAATTAAGGCTGAAATATGACAGGGGAGACATGGCTCCCTGGCTCACTGAACAGCAGAGTTAGGCTAAAGTCCACCCAGCATCTCTCCTCTAATTCATAGCCCCCTCATATCCCCACATTCTCCCCTCTCCACCAACACACCCACACTCGCCTAATTAAATACACACACACCGTACACACTCTCTCTCTTTCTCCCTCTCTCTCTCTCTCCCTACCTCCTTCTCTCTCTCTCCCTCTCTCTCTCCCCCTTTCTCTCTCTCTCCTTCTCTCTCTCTCTCTCCCCCTCTCTCTCTCTCCCTCTCTCTCTCTCTCTCTCTCCCTCTCTCCCCCTCTCTCTCTCTGTCTCTCTCAAATGAACAAGCATAGCAGAATTTAAAAACAAAGGAGGTGAGTGAGTATTTTCTCACG
>NC_137688.1:8268238-8273238 GCF_963989245.1 Nansenia antarctica
GCCGAGCGTGCGAGACGCAGCAGGGCCGGAGGAGCCGTCGTCAGACTATTAAAAGAGTAACAGACAGCCTTCTACCCCGGCGCTAGCGGCAAATCAGGACCCGTCGCACGGCGTCCCTGAGATCGCAGGCCGAGAAGACAAAAAAGCGGCTGTTTTTACGCCGATATACGCTCATATATCACCAGTCCTGTACTGTATATGCCACGCTTTACAGTATGTCATAGACTGAGTTACTGTACTCATTCTGTGACTTGTTGTTATATTGACCTAGCTGGTGTTCTTCCATTGACCCTTCTTTGATCAGAGTGGCCCTCAGCATCGATCGATCCAGGACCCATATGAAGAGACGGACAAAACAGACAAAGAGGGACCCCCCCCCCCGTGCCTGTATGAGGGCTCGGGGACCAAGGTCAAAGGGAGAAATAACATCTTGTGAAAGGTGAAAGGGCGTTGCGTGAATGAGGAGAAATAGGGGAACGTTTTCCAGGTGGGGTATGATGTGGATATGACCTATAAATGGAGGACCTAACATTTGACTTGTAGAATTGGATTAAACCAAACCAAAAATCCCATTATATTGGGATTCATCATATCATATTCCTTTCTACTTGTATGACACAAGATTGATGTGTATGCTAACATATAGCATATGGGAGGGGTGTACAGTATTGACCAATATACCATCATGGCATTTGATACTGTAATGTGATGTATATGATGTGATGTGACAAGCCATCATGTGACAACTACTCCTCCGACACAGGAACAGCATCATCATGTCTGGCTAGTCACATGTGACATCACAGGTCAGACAAGTCCCTTGAAATGCGTGGCAGCTGCTGTGGTAAGGCTTACAACCGGATATTGGTCCAAACCAGGTACTAAAGCCCTTATTTAAGGCCTGATCGTCTTAGCGGCCGGTGCGAGCCCATCTCTCAAATGGAGCTTAGCAGAGATTAAGATCCTCTTTCTGATGTTTAGCTTGTCTAATCGTTGCATTAGAACAACAGGATGGGAGGTTGGGTGCAGTGTGTGGATACCAAACTCACTGTGTGTGTATGTGTGTGTGTGTGTGTGTGTGTGTGTGTGTGTGTGTGAGAGAGAGAGAGACAGAGAAAGAGTTGATGAAGGTCAATGGCTGATGGTCAGAGGTAGGTCAGTACTAAAACCGAAACTTGACTAGACAAGAGACCTAACTCCTTTAGTACAAGATCTCCAGTTTTCCCAGCAGGGTATCTATGGACTGAGAATGTCTGAATTCATCTGATGAGCTTCTCAAAAGCTATTACGCGCATTCAGCCTTAGCACAGGAGCTGTACAAGACATAATAGCCATAAGGCAGCAATCAGGTCCCATCACCGTGGGCGTGCTGCACCCAAAAAAGCGTGAGTGTTTTTAGCTCGGATGGAGCTACTGTACGTGACAAGCCCAACGAATAGTCTGGTGGAAACGTTGTACTGTCACTAAGCTTCATCTGAATGGCATTTTCTGGGAGCAGCTAACACTGAGCTGATAATGGAGGGGTGGGGGGGGGGGGGGGGGGGGTTAAGAGCTTTGGGGACAGACCAAACCGCCCCGCTAGGCTGCACCGGCCCTCTCGGGAAGACGCAACATACCGGAACATTCCGTATAGGTGGCAGTTTATGATTCCTTACTCTGCATATCAAGAAGGCATGTCTGGCCGTTCGGAAACACTCCACAATGTTATGGCCTGCTAGACAGCTCTGGCCCTAGGGTTTAAAGGGACGTTAAGAGTGCCCTAAGGGGGCCTGGACGTCATCAGACAGTCCCAGAGTCCCTGGAGGAGCTCTCCTTCAGAATGCTTTTACAGCTACTTGTATCCTGGGCGATTAGCCAGAATCGCTAGCTAGCTGGAGCCCATCATCGCCATGATGCCGACTGAGCAAAAATCCCCCCCCCCCCCCCCCTCCTAAAGTTTAATTAGAGTGCATGGTGCTGCTACTCTGCCCCTAACATCCATCCCGCTTTCCCTCCCTCTCCCTCTCCTCCCTCCATCTCTGTCTCTTGCCGTTTGTTGCATAAACGAGTGTGTCCGCACAGGCGTAGGATTGCCGTGACAGATGAATGCGCTATGGCTAAACTCCCATAATTCCTCTTCCCTTTGACTCCCCTCAGATGTAAAGAGTAAACACTTTTTCAAAAAAAGACGAGAGAGAGGAGAGAGAATGAAAAAATAATCACAGCCCAAAGAAAATCGAACTAACAGACAATTTCAATACGCCGACAACTTCAAAGTGTGAGACGTTTTTTCTTTTTATGGCTCGGAGACAGGACGGGATGTAATTGCCCTGAAAATCTGTTTGGGTTTTTGCTTGTAGCATCCGTGTCCAGAAGGGGAGAGGAAAACAAGGGGTGGCCTGCCTTAGTTGCCTGTCTGAAAAAGAACTTGCGTGTCTATCGAGTAAGACTTGGGGAGAATTCACGGTTCGTGGATTAGTGTCTGTTTTAAGACTGTTTCTCATTTGGGCTGCGGAGGAGAAACAGAGAAGTCAACACTAATCTGCCGAGGAAAAACACATAGATGGCGGCGAAGTCTCTCCTCTTTCGTAAAAAACGATTCGGATCTCCTTGGATTCCTTCTTTCCTCTATCTCTCTTTATTTCTCCCCTCCCTCCCTCCCTCTCTCTCTCTCTCTCTCTCTTTCTCTCTCTCTCTTTCTATGTCCCTCCTTGAGTGGTTAGAGGCTAATTAAGAGCAAAGCTGTGTTTGTTGAAGACGAGGTGTCAATATGTGAAGTAAACAATGCATAGCTTATCGGGCGGAACAGCACAGAGAAGGAGGGAGGGCGGGAGGGAGGGAGGGAGCAAAGGAGGACAAATGGGGGGGTGAGCTTACTCTGTTGTAAGCTTCAGGATGGGGGAGGCCAGTTTACAGGCCAACACTCATTAGCACTGAACATTTCAACATTTCTGTCTTTGGGCAAAAAAATCTCAAAAGCATATTTCACGAACTGTACCCACCGACCTTGCTGCTAATCCCCCCCCGGCCGGCCTTGCTGCTACCCTACAACCCAAGGTGCTGGTTCTGGTGCCGGGCCTTGATTGGACCCACAATTCCCCGAAAAAGGAATAGCCTCTATTCGATTATGTATACAGCAACAACACGCTTATACATAGAAATGCGTCATTTGAACACCACATCACATCATAGATGGATGATTTTTCTGACTTTAATGCAACACAATTCACAGTGTGCCAGACCAGCCAGTAGTATTATTAAAATTGACCTTTGCGAAAAGAATGAGGACAGGAGGAGGAGGAGAACATCCTCAGCATATGCATGCTTAAACACCGCCCAGGGTGGGGAACGTGCCTGGCGCTCCCCCTCCTGCCCGCCTCCTTCTCCTTCTCCTCCTGCACTCCTAGAGCAGTCGAGAGTCGCGGCGCGGGGAGCGACATAGCTATCTACATAAAGGTCAAGGAAAGGCTGTCTCATTTTTGTACCATGTTAATTTCTCTCCCTCCCGCTTTAATTAGACTCTCAGCGAAAGCACCCCGGAAACAACTCCACAAGGTATTTCGAGAGCCTCTGCCGCCACACACAAAAAAACGACAGAAAAAACCCCCAAACCCACTCCAGTGCTATTGCTAAATGCTAAAGGCCAGCCAAGAGCCTGCTGTCACCCCAGTAACAGACACAGGCAGAAATAGAAAGGGGCCAAACTCATCACCCACTCTTGCGTTGAACCTTTCCTACCTACATCTGTTACGTGACGAGGAAAGCATACATTTCCCTGAGCGTCGATAACACAGCAGACCTCTCTAACTCTCTTCCACCTCTTCTTCTTCTTTTTTAACTCCACCTCTCCCTCCCTCTCTCTCTCTCTCTCTCTCTCTCTCTCTCTCTCTCTCTCTCTCTCTCCCTCTCTCTCTCTCTCTCCCTCTCTCTCTCTCTCTCCCTCTCTCTCTCTCTCTCTCCCTCTCTCTCTCTCTCTCTCTCTCTCTCTCTCTCTCTCTCCCTCTCCTCCCCTGTTGTTCTGTTGTTATATAAATGACTCTATCTCTGGGTGGTGGTGTTTTTTTCTTCCCAGCGCATCGTTCAGTTAGCCCTCTCTCCAGCCTCGGAGAGCCAGAGGAGAGCCGGACGCAGCCGTGCGTTGCCTCGTTCCCTGTTGTTCTTTTCAATTGACAGCGACTTAGGCGGAAAAAGAGAGCCTCGTGCAAGGAAGGGGGCCATGTATCAGTAAATAAATGTAGTGTGTAAGGAGAGGGGAAAGGGGGAGGGTGGGGGGTGGTTAAAGAGGAAAGGGCAGACATTCCCTTCTTGTCTTCCTTAGGCGGGTGTCAATGAAGCGTGGCCCTCCCCCCCCAGAACCCATGGCTCTGCTGATGGAGACCTGTGTGTGTGTGTGTGTGTGTGTGTGCGTGCGTTACAGACAAGGCTATTCTCTCCTGGATCGTATGAAGTTATATGAGATTAGGTTATATGAGGTTTTATATGAGGTTTTTTGAGGCACCTTCTGATGAGGATTTCACTGAGGCTGCGCACACACGTACGATGAGGTAGAAAGGGGGGCCGCTTGTTTTCTCTCTGTCTCTCTCTCTCTCTCTCTCCCTCCCTCTCTCCCTCCCTCCCTCCCTCTCTCTCTCTCTCCCTCCCTCTCTCCCTCTCTCCCTCCCTCTCTCCCTCCCTCTGTCTCGTTCGCGACGGACCCACCGTTTCCAATCCTCTGCTTGACCTCCCCTGATCCTCATTCCTCTCTCTCTCTTCCACTCTCTTCTTCTTCTTCTGTCTCTCTCTCCCTCTCTCTGCCGTTCCGTTCCGTCTCTCCTCCAACGCCCCCCCCCACCCACCCCCTCTTTCCCCTGCTGTTTGTAAATCCTATACATTTACGGTGGCCTCTGAACGGGAAAAAGACTTTGGAAGTCAAGCGTTGTTTTCTTTCGTGGTCGGTCGTGGAGGGCAGTCCTGTGAGTCCCCCCCCCCCCCTCTCTCTCCCTCCCTCCCTCTCCATCCCTCCGTCCCTTCTTTTTCCCTCA
>NC_137688.1:8278238-8283238 GCF_963989245.1 Nansenia antarctica
CCCGGTGTGACAATGGAGGGCTGTCTGCTAGATTAACGAGGGGCAATGCGTCCATCGATGGCCCGCCGTGATGAGCTCTGGAATGGGCTGAGACTGGGGCCCGCCCTGGAGGAAGATGGATGGTAGTGATGGTGGATGGAGGGAGCCGGGGTCGAGGGAGGTGGAGGACGGGGGGACTGCCAGTATGGCCCACTTACAGCACCCCTCTGTTATCACCTCCTCTGGCCCACCCTGGTGTTAGGGGCTATCTGGGAGGAGATAACACAGAGATACAGGTGTCGGGCAATGTGGATGGGCACTCTCTTTCTCTCTCTCTCTCTCTCTTTCACTCACACAGGCACAAACACACACACACACACAGACATAGACACAGAGATAAAGTAAAGACAAACACACACAGACACACACACACACACACACTTGAACTAACTTGAATAGCCAGGGGGCTGAACACAAACCCCCCTCCCCCCCCCACCCTTCCCTCTCACACTGTTTGCATTACATTTGCATCAGGCCCTTGTCCACCCTGTGTGGCCTCTGTTACCCTGACAACGTGTTAGACAACATCCTCCTGAACTCTGTCCCCATCGACCTGTACACTATTACGAGTGTGTGTGTGTGTGTGTGTGTGTGTGTCTAAGGGATCAGGGGGTATTTGCGAGGTGTTAATGAGGGGAGGGAAGAGTCTCCACTCCAACAGTTGACACAACAACAGCCAACTGAACAGACTCTTATAGGTCAACCCGAGGTCATTAAACGGACCAATGGGGAGCCAGCGTACACACTGAGGAAGCCAATCTTTATTTGCATTTGTTATTAGTTTGCTAAGAGCGCTTCATTGAATGTTAACTCAGTCATGACAGCCTATAACTGTCGTTTATCCCAAATCCATGATCGCGCATGAATGAAATTAATCAGAAATTCCATAAATTCTGTGTGCATTTGCATCCGTTCAGACGGCGGTCCCCAGCTTATTTCTGTGTACAACATACATTAAGCCTTATTCAAATTCATTTAAGATCTCTTGGCCCCAAAACAAGCTGCAAATCGAATTCCTGCAACAGAGGAAATTGCTTTAGCTAACATCACTTAACATGCTTTACACATGGACACACACGCACGCACGCAAACGCACGCACGCACACACACACACACACACACACACACACGCACGCACGCACGCCCACAGGCAAGCACACACACAGACACACACAGACACACAGACACACACACAGGGACACACGCACACAAACACACACCCTCGCACCTCTATTGTGGGTGTCATTCTCAATTGTAATTTGTCTGGAAAAGATACCTAGTCTCTCTGGTCTTGACAGATAGTGATTGCTGCGGCGCAAAACAGGCTTTCTCTTCCAATTACACTGATAAGTGTCAATATCCATGTTTCCCATTACCTGCAGCGGTGGCCGTGGCAGGGAGGTCTGTTATTACGCTCTCGACTAAAAACAAAAAAACAAAACACGGTCGAACAAACGTCTCCAGGTGCCGTCAGGGTTGACAGTGTCGGTTCGGCTCGTAACAGCCGCTTCTCGTGTGGTCCTGATTCAGATCTGTCTACCCTCGCCAAAGGCCCACTACACCCACCCCCTCCCTCCACTCCTTCCACCCCCCCCACAGAGGACCGTGTTATTGAAACGGGAGTCACGGTGACACAGACAATCCGCCGTGACCCAGTGAGGGATACAGAGAACCGTGTTCTCTCTCTCTCTCTCTCTCTCTCTCTCTCTCTCTCTCTCTCTCTCTCTCTCTCTCTCCGCCGACATGTCAGTCTTTATCTGCGGCTCGACAGGATGGTGTTTACCATTGTCTGTTATAATGCCGTCTGCAGAGAGACGAGGCCTCTCTCTCTGAACGACCGACCGACCCGGCCGACCGACATCGCTCGCTCAGCTAACCGCGAGGGTTTAGAAAGGGGAAACAGCAGCAGTATGGTTTATTAAGGCGGTGGAATGGAGGTCGCGTCCTCGTTTAAGATGCTACGTTATTTTTGCATTCGCCGCTGTGGCGTTTCCCTGAGAGGGATACCGGGAGGACGCCATTAGCTGCTCTCTCTCTCTCTCCCGACCGACGGAAGCCCACAGCCCAGTTCCCTGTGCACACAGTTGATGCTAATATGTCTTAATAAGTAAATATTGTCCTACACTGTCCTACTTGTTTTACACTGCGTTAATGGGCATGAAAGATGCATGAGAGGGTGGGCGTGTTTGTGTTTGGAAATGGGATGGAGGGACTTTCTTCTTTTTCTCTTTCTTCTTCTGCATTCGTGTGTGTGTGTGTGTGTGTGTGTGTGTGTGTGTGTGTGGCTAAATCCATGTGTGTGTATAGAGTACATCTGCAGGTACTGTACAGTACTGTATACAAGCTTCGTTTGGATGTTTTTGCGCCAGAGGTCACAAAGAATTGAGATTATTCTTCTTCTGACTGTGTGTGTGTGTGTGTGTGTGTGTGTGTGCCTGTGGATGCTCATGTTTGGGTGAGGGAGCTTGAATGAGGGTGTTGTGTTGGTGGGGGAGGGGAGGGGAGGGGAGGGGAGGGGAGAAGATGCCACCCTGCATTGGTTGAGTAAGTTGTAAATGTCTTCAGGCAGATGAGCTGTCTGCACTAAGCGTGGCTCTGAATGTTTCAGTAGCAGCTGCAGGAAGTTCTGTGTGTTTGTTTGTGTGTGTGTGTGTGTGTGTGCGTGTCTGTGGGTGTGTGTGTCTGTGTGCGAGTGTGTGTGTGTGTGTGTGTGTTCTCAGTGGGGGTTCGACCTAGACACAGACAATCATCCTCAATCACTTAAGATTACACAATGACAGCTGAAGAGTTGCCACAGGGCACCAGCAGAAAGTTCCGGAAACACTGCGGCACCCTCACAAAGAAGAATGTGTGTGTGTGTGTGTGTGTGTGTGTGTGTGTGTATATAGCCGTGTGTGAGTATGTGTGTGTGTGCCAACGTTGTGGGTTAGATATAGAGTGAATTATTCACTCATTAATTTTGTAATTACACCTTTGCCTCAGGAGCGAAATGTGATTTATCTAGGGTACAGCACCTGACTGGGACCCCGCATACGTTACAGTGAACAACCCTCTGGTTGGCGCAGAGCAGACTGTTTTATCGATTGACCATTTGTCCTTTGACCCCCTGGAAGTGCGGGTGAAAGCGGTCGGTGTGTGTGACACAGAGAGATAATGCACCCCCGTGACCTCTCCCTGACCTCCCTGTGTGGGGTCACCATTGTGCCTCTCTGACGCGATCACTTCACGGAAATACACACACACACGTCCAAACCGCGACATCCTTCCATTGTTTCCTCCCTCCGTCCCTCCCTCCCCCGCCCCCTCCCCCCCGCCGTCCAGACGGCCTCCTCCGCTGTCTTGCTCTTTTGTCACCCATCTTTTATCCTCACTTATATTGCTTTCCTTGCATAACACGATGATCACAATCGAATGTGACGGAGTCGGATATCAGGACAGCCTGTGCTCCTATCACTCTCACGCTCTATGTTCTCGTTCTCTCTACATCTGTCTGTCTGTCTGTCTCTTTTCTCTGTATCTTCTTCTTCTTTTTCTCTATCTGTCTGTCCTTTTCTCTATCTCGGCTCTCTTTCTCTATCTGCCCTTTTCTCTATCTGTCTGTCCTTTTCTCGAACTCTTTCTCTCTCTCTCTCTCTTTCTCTATTTCTCTCTTTCTTTCTCTCTCTTTCTCTATCTCTCTGTCTGCCCCTCTTCCTCTCAAAAACAGACGCAGACATGCACGCACACACACAGACTCACACACACACACACACACACACACACACACACCGCAACCCACCCTCCAAGATTAATTATGTGTTGTTTTGAAGTCGCACACAGGAGCTACACCTGCCAGACAGTTAAGTACTGCTGACACTCTATACTGCCGACACATCCTCTCTAAGCCGTATGGTGAGGCAACACACAAACACACACACACACACACACACACGCACCCACACGCACACCCACACACACACAGAAGCTTCTCAACAGCAGCTGTCTAACCTGCAGAAACAGCGGGATAGCTCTTCACTCCCCACGTCTAAAGGGAACCTTTCCTTGTGCTTCAGATGCCATACGGTAGAGTAACGCCTCGTGCCAAAAGCAACTTCCCAAGTTCCCCAAACTCAACTCAATACAGATGTCATTGTATCATCCTAAGTCGTTTGTAGTAATCCTGGATCGGTGGCTACGCACTGTAATGTGCCACCGGGTCATCTCGCAGGGTCCATTGGCATTTGCAGTAAACCGAAGCGGTTCAATAAGCCCCGTTGTAAAGTTTCACCTTTTATTGACGAAGTCAGCGTGTCTGCGCCTGACCTTCGGCTTAGTAGGCAGTTATGTTGTTGTTGTTGTTGTTGTTGTTGTTGTTGTTGTTGTTGTTGTTGTTGTGGTCCTCTAGCGGCTCAGTTAGTAGAGCAAAGCTTTGCGTTGTGGGTTAGATTCCCCCCGGGACTATATATACTGAAAAATGCATGCGCTCACTGCAATGTAAAGTCGCTTTGAATAAAAAGAATCAGCGTTTAGTTAAAAAACTGCATGGAGAAGAGAGTTTACGCTGTTGGTAGCGAATGGGGGCGAGTCTTCCCTTCTTCCCTCACCTCGCTGTTTTTCTCCTCCGCGTTACCTGACCTTGGCTGTATCCTCCTGTGAACGCCCTCACAAAGGAGTCGCTAATAGAATATTCACATATTTTAAACTTTGAGTCAGATTCCCTTTTATGGGAAGTTGTTTTCCGTCAAGGTCACATGGACTGACCAGGGCTGAGGATGAATGCTAAAGAGGTCTCTGTGTGTTTTTTTATTTTCTTGACGTCCTTCCTCATTTGCATTCCCGCTCCGAACGAGAGTAGAAAATTAGTCTTAGGTAAAGACGACGCGCTCAACACATCAGATCGCCGTTTGATCGTCTCCTCCTCACCTCAACCCCCCCCCCCCCTCTCTGGGAGAATGAGAAGCCCGCTCATTAGGAAGCAGATT
>NC_137688.1:8295738-8298238 GCF_963989245.1 Nansenia antarctica
TACTACTACTACTACTGCTACTGCTACTGCTACTACTACTACTACTACTACTACTACTACTACTACTACTGCTACTACTGCTACTGCTACTACTACTACTACTACTAGTACTACTACTAATACTATTACTGCTACTACTACTAATACTACTACTGCTACTACTACTACTACTACTACTACTACTACTACTACTGCTGCTACTGCTACTGCTACTGCTACTACTACTACTACTACTACTACTGCTACTTCTGCTACTGCTACTACTACTACTACTACTACTACTACTACTACTACTACTACTACTACTACTACTACTAGTACTACTACTAATACTATTACTGCTACTACTACTAATACTACTACTGCTACTACTACTACTACTACTACTACTACTACTACTACTACTACTGCTACTGCTACTGCCTACTAATACTATTACTATTACTACTACTACTACTACTAGTACTACTACTAATACTATTACTGCTACTACTACTAATACTACTACTGCTACTGCTATTGCTACTGCTACTACTACTACTACTACTACTATTACTGCTACTACTACTATTACTACTACTACTACTACTACTACTGCTACTACTGCTACTACTACTACTACTGCTACTGCTACTGCTACTACTACTACTACTACTACTACTACTACTACTATTACTACTACTACTACTACTACTACTGCTACTACTACTACTACTACTACTACTACTGCTACTGCTACTGCTACTGTTACTAATACTATTACTATTACTATTACTACTACTACTGCTGCTGCTACCACTACTTCTACTACTACTACTACTACTACTACTACTACTACTACTACTACTACTACTACTACTCATCACTTCATATAGAAATGTGTTAGTCCCTATAATGTTCTCTCTCCCTGTCTCTGTGTTTCTGTGTGATCGTTCTCCCCATCCACCCCCCCCCCCCATCCCACTCCCCCCCCCCGGTCGTCGTCCCCCCCCCCCCCCCCCACCCCCCGCGCTTAAAGGCTCAGCTAAAGCCTCTCGAAGGAGGAGACATTAATTCATGCAGCAACACTCCACACGGCACCCCCCCCCCCCCCCCCATGTCAAATCTCCACGCCAAACATCACATTTTTGTTTCAGGGTTTTTCTCCTCTTATGTAAACAAGAGGGCTAATACCTGTGAAATGAGCTCTACGGGGAGGCGGCGGGGAGGCAATCATCTCTGGCATTACCATGTCCTACACGGTTACATGTTCTACACGGTTACATGTTCTACTACACGGCTACATGTCAGCCAGATTTAAATGGAGGGAGAAAACCCAGGGCTGGAGAGCGAGAGAGAGAGAGAGAGAGATTGGGGTTAGATAAAGACGAGCCGCAGATAGACACACAGAGAAAAAGGGATTGAGAGGACAAGAGGGCAGAACGAGATGGAAGATCAGAAAAAGGAGATTGACAGAGCACTTGAGGAGAGCAAGAGAGGGGAGAGAGAGACAGAGAGAGAGAGGGAGAGACAGAGAGAGAGGGAGAGAGGGAGACAGAGAGAGTGCCCTTGTGATAATTATCGTCCAGGGGGAAGTGCTGATGGCTGGGACTGATGATGAGATGGTTACTGGGCAATGTTGTGATAGGGCTTCAGTGAATTAGCTTTTAGAGTGGAGAGAGAGAGTGAGAAGAGAGAGAGAGAGAGAGAGAGAGAGAGAGAGAGAGAGAGAGAGAGAGAGAGAGAGAGAGAGAGAGAGAGAGAGAGAGAGAGAGAGAGAGCAGCCTGATGTGGAGATAGGGCTCAGCCACATTCAGGCCATTTGTAAACTAATGGGTGGAAGAAAAACCAGGAGATGACGAAGACATCGTGTGTGTGTGTGTGTGTGTGTGTGTGTGTGCGTGCATGTGTGGGTGCGCACATGCACACACACAGACACACACACACACACACACACACATAGCTGGTGACTAATAGTGCACCACTGTGCTTATGGCCTTTCGGCGATGACTTGGAGTGGAGAGCACATCGATTTCAAACTCTGTCAAAGTCCTAACCCACAACTAGGCTCCGTTGGAACCCTCGAGTCACACCTGTGTCCAAGGTTATATGTCTGAAGTGCACTTAGGCGACTGGCAGTCATTCATTATGATGTTCTCTCCTGCTCTCAGTACATCTCGCTCATGTTCCCAGAGCTTCCACGCCTGAGAAACCAACTGTTTCACAGTTGTGCTGTAGTATGTGTGTGTGCGTGTGTGTGTGTGCGCGCGTGTGTGTGTCTGTGTGTGTGTGTGTGTACCTTTAGGTGATGCCACAGATAAAGGTTCATAATGCCCAGGGCATGATGCTGCCCTGCAGACAGCCTTATCAACCGTCATCATCAAAACACACACACACACACACACACACACACACACACACAAATTGAAGTGTTCCGGGTCTGCTGCAGAGAGAGAGCACTGCAGAGAGGAGAGAGAGAGAGCGAGAGAGAGAGAGAGACAGCGGCAGATCTTTGTCTCCG
>NC_137688.1:8303819-8306319 GCF_963989245.1 Nansenia antarctica
GTGTGTGTATGCTGCTTTCTGCAGCAGTGCACACATCTCTGTCCTGAACGGGATTCCTCCAGTTATGGTCAGCCATATAACTCTGCCCCCCCCACTGCTGATGATATCTATTTCACGATTTGTTGCAGTGATGCCGGTCAGAGTATGATGTGCACTATTGCGGTGTGTGTGTGTGTGAGAGAGAGAGAGAGAGAGAGAGAGAGAGAGAGAGAGAGAGAGAGAGAGAGAGAGAGAGAGAGAGAGAGACAGAACAAGCGAGAAAGAGAGAGCGAGAGAGAGAAATATATATATATATAGAGAGAGAGGGAGAGAGGGATAGATGAATAGAGAGAGAGAGAGAGAGAGAGAGAGAGAGAGAGAGAGAGAGAGAGAGAGAGAGAGAGAATAAGAGAGAATAATCCATCCTGTTGCAGAGTCGACTATGGCCTTATCTAGAGCTGGGTGCTGGTAGTCTGGTCTGGTATCTGTACTACTGGTAGTGTGTATGGTATCTGTACTACACCTGGCTGGCAGCAGCCCCCTGCAGCACAACGGGCGTCCCGTGATTGATGACGTCCTCCCGGCTCCTAATTGACAGGAAGTGGGCCACCCGCGACCTTTGCCCTCTGTGACCCCCGCCCTCGTGGTAACAAGCTGGGTACCTGTCAGATGCAGGGCATCTGGAGCTCATTCTGGGCCTAATGAGGGCTCAGTCCTGGCCAGAGTCTGGACTCTGTCCACCTCTCCTCCTCTCCTCCCTCCTCCTCCCTTCTCCTCCCTCCTCCTCCCTTCTCCTCCCTTCTCCTCCTGTTGGTGCGGGTGTTTACCCTTCCTCTGCCCGCCCTTGCTAACAGTAAACTCTATTGAGAACAGTGTCAGAACAGTCTCTGCTACCTGGGGCGTCGATGATAATGGACCTGAGTTTATTGGGCCCCCGAAACAAGTCCTGTCCACTCATACAGAATAATACTAAGTCATTGTATCTCCTTGGCCACTCCCCCTGTCTATGGGGCGGCTGTGGCTCAGGAGGTAGAGCCGGCGGCAGAGCCAGCGTCTAATGGATCGGCAGCAATGTCGCGGGGGTTCGATCCTCGGCTCCTCCTGTCCACGTATCGAGGTGTCCTTGGGCAAGATACAGAACCCCAAATTATTCCCAATGAGCGGGGCCGTCGCCTTGCATGGTAGCTTGCCGCCATTTGGTGTGTGAATGTGTGTGTGATTGATTGGGTGAATGAGAGGCCGTTGTCAAGAGCTTTGGGATAAGTGCGGTCCATCAAGATCTCGTGCCCTCCACCTGTCCGTTGGTCGGCCATTTGCCCCCATCAACACTCATCAGGAGGGGTGCCCAACAAGAGTGTTTGGACGAGTGAGCTGTCACTCTCGTTTCCGGCTGATTGCAGGGTTTCGGGAAATGTGATGGGCGGGGCTTGATTGCAATTGGTTTAATCCCTGACGGCCACTGTTAATTACCCAAGTCAAGTAAACTCAGAGCGGGAGGGTTTAAATGGGGGGAGGGGGGTCCAACGAAATGAGCGCTAGGTCTCCCAGAAAGCCTGATGTTAATTATCCAATTTAAACTGATGAAATTGAAAGTTGAACCCACAAATGAATTAATTAGCCTAATCGGTGCAGGCTGTGTTGGTGGCTGCAAAAAAGGAAGGCCTTCAATGTGTGTGCGTCTGTGTGTGTGTGTGTGTGTGTGTGTGTGTGTGTGTGTGCTTGTGTCCGTGCATGTGTGTGTGCGTGCGCGTGTGTGTGTGTGTGTTTGTCGTGTGTATGTGTGTGTGTGTATTCATAAATGTGTGTGTGTGTGTGTTTGAGAGAGAGAGAGAGAGCGGGGCGTGTGTGTCTTTTTCTCATCTGCATCGCTGCTCCACTGTGGTCATTAAAAGGCAGAGAGGAATGGCTCCAGACGTCACTTCCCTCTTAATTACATCAGCTAACTTAAACCATCCACCAAGCAGGGCTGCACGGCCTCAGAGGGGCACAGAGCTGTGGAATTACAGCAACAAACCTCATTTAACTGACGTCTGGCCAGCCAATCGGAAAAAAAACCTCAGATAAATGCCGCATATTGTCTCGGAACGCTTTTGTCACAAGCCAAGGCACGCATTCCATTACAAACACCCGGCGCTAGGCAGAGATGTCGCGATGCATCTTAACGTCGCGCGGTCTTGTTCATGCACTCGGTCACGCAGCCTCGTTCGGGCTGTAAACTCTTTCCTCCTGGCGGGCTGGTCGCCTGTCATCTCGTGCACCTCGTTGTCCCGTGCGACGCGAACGTTAAAAAAGGCTGATTGAGAATCACGTGTCGTTTTTTTCCAAATTCGGATACCACCACCACCAAATTTTCTTTTCCGCAGACTTCTGGCAAATGCCGTCGCTGCGATAATTGTAACATCATGTCCTCCTTACCACCCTATGCGGTCACGCTGAGAACTTCCTGACTGCTCAGTGTCGCCTCCCCCCCCTCTCCCACCCCCCCAACCCCCTCCTCACACCCCAGTGAGACGCTAGCTAA
>NC_137688.1:8311319-8318819 GCF_963989245.1 Nansenia antarctica
CACACACACAGACCTATAGACACACACACACACACACACACACACACACACACACACACAGGGAGGTAACCCAACCCAAATCAGAGCATTAAGGCCTGTCAGCCCAGTCCTCTCTGTTCATGCATAATTTAGTGGGAGGATGTAGCAGTAATTGTGACGGCATAAACATCTTGAGTTGAGATAATTGAGCAGTCGCTCTTCTAATGGATGCCTGTTGGACACGAGCTCTTAACAGGAGAGGGGAGAGTGACAGCTTCTGAGACGAGAGAGAGAGAGAGGGGGGGGTGGGGGTGTGGGGTGTACTGTACTGTACTGTCACAGGAATTAGAGGTAGTTGGTCTTTTTTTTTACATTTCTATTCTGCTACTCAACCTGCTACTGTACATGGTGACACATTTATCTTCATAGGAACAAACACCGCTCACACATACACACACACACACACACACACATACACACACACATACATACATACACACAGTCTCTCTTTATCCACAGTAACCAGATAGTTTGCAGAACCAGTTCTGCTAGTTCTGCACAGACATATATGATGGAGACTCTGGTGCCTTTCCTGTGTGTGTGTGTGTGTGTGTGTGTGTGTGTGTGTGTGTGTGCGTGTGTGTGTGTTAGTGTTTGTGTGTGTGCGCTCTATGATGAGAGACGGCGCCCCACTGGCATAACGAGTTCCCGCCACCACACACACACACACATCCCTCCCACACACACACTCCCGCACCCTCCCCCTCACTCTCTCATCTCCCTGCCCGCCTCAGCCCTATCGCCTCTCGCTGGCGCTCACACACTCTTGAGTAATTAATTTTCAACATGGCTGGGTTTGTCTCCCGGTTAGGGGGGAAAGGGTACGGTGCCTGCGTCAATACTAATTTTGGGCGCAGGAAAACAAATGTATTTAATCCTTGGTTGTCTTGTCGCGTGTGCGTTCTTATCATTTTTTCCCCTCCTCTCTCTGCTCTCTCTCTCGCTCTCTCTCTCTCTCTCTCTCTCTCTCTCTCTCTCTCTCTCTCTCTCTCTCTCTCTCTCTCTCTCAATCTTCCCTGCTCCGTTCGTCCACCGCCTCCCCCCAGGCCTAGCTGGTTGATAGCCATCAGGGGCTGCAAAGGGAATTTTAATGCTCTCTCTGCTTCTACACAGAGAAGGAGGAATGAATATTTAAAACAAAGGGGGGGGGGGATGACGGGTGAGATGTGTGGAAGGACACATTCTGCTGTTGCACGGCTTTGTATTAGCGGATGAGGAACTATTGCTTCCTCTTTCACCAGCCTCTTCACTTTGACAAAGGGAACTATTCGAGCGGGGGGGCGCGCCGTACGTGCCGCGCCGCGCCGGAGATTCCTGTCCTTGATGCCGCGTCGCCTGGAGTCGCTCAACTGCGTTACGCCGGATTGGCGAAGGGTTTGCTCTCAACGACTGCTTTGTCTCTCCGATCAGGGGCAGAGGCAGGAGGAGAGGAGATAAGGGGGAGGGAGCCTCTTTAGAGAGTTGGGATGCGTCACCTTTATCATTGATCTGGTTTTGGGGATTGTGTTTTGGTCGTGTGGAACAGGTTTTAACACTAGAACAGCCATGAGGGATCATTTGACCTCTGTGAGTGAAGAAACATTTTATATCTTTGCACTCGATAAAATTTCAGGACCCTCCTTTCATGACTTTTCCTAGATATGTGCGTTCTACCACCCAGTATCCTTACATTATCAAAATCACATCAGGATAAGCTATTATAAAGCTATTTTGCCGTTTTTCTGTGTAGGAAGCAGGCTAATTTACAAGCGGCCAACTAGTGGTCGTTGTGTGTAAATAGCAGCTTGAGCATTGTAAAGAGGCGGCTCTTTTAGTAGGTAAAAAAGGCACGGCTGTTCTAGCGTTAAGCAGACGTTGGGTGGGGGTGGTAGTTTAGTGTTGCTGGTTGTTGGTCTTCAGGCCAGGCCTTATCTTCTGTAAGGAGCTAGCCTTGCCCTGTCTGTGACATATACAACTAGCATGACACAGGACGCACCGATTAGAATGGAATGTTCCGTCTGTTGTAAAGCCCTTTCTGTGCCAAAGTGCGGGAGTGACAGTTACACACACGCCCACCCAACACAGACATACACACTCACAGACACACACAAACACACAAACACACTGCTAGCTGTCATGCAAGCGGATATGTTTGGAAGAGTCCTGCTGAACAAACAGACATGCACACACATGTATTGGAACACACAGACAGACAGACAGACACATAGGCAGGCAGGCAGGCAGGCAGACAGGCAGACACACAGGCAGGCAGACAGGCAGACAGACAAACAGACCGTAATACAAGACAGTTATACAAACATGACAGACAGCCATTGTGTAGCGAAGTCTGGTTGAAGTGTTTTTGTATCACGTCTACTTTAACTGTCTGGCACACCGATTCAAATCAGACCTGCCCACAATGCACTGCTCCTCTATTTACTCTCTCACCTTGAGCTGCACAATAGCCGAGGAGCAGGTGCCAGACACACAACTGCTACTTGTATGCAGGTTTGTGTCTGTCTGTCTGTGGGTGTGTATGTGTGTGTGTGTGTGTGTGTGTCTCTGTGTCTGCGTGGACTGCCTCCCTCACCTCAGCCTCCCCCTCAGCCTCCCTCCCCCTCAGCCTCCCCCTCCTCAGCCTCCCTCCCCCTCAGCCTCCCTCCCCCTCAGCCTCCCCCTCAGCCTCCCTCCCCCTCAGCCTCCCTCCCCCTCAGCCTCCCCCTCCTCAGCCTCCCCCTCAGCCTCCCCCTCCTCAGCCTCCCCCTCAGCCTCCCCCTCCTCAGCCTCCATCCCCCTCAGCCTCCCTCCCCCTCAGCCTCCCCCTCAGCCTCCCTCCCCCTCAGCCTCCCTCCCCCTCAGCCTCCCCCTCCTCAGCCTCCCCCTCAGCCTCCCCCTCCTCAGCCTCCCCTCAGCCTCCCTCCCCTCAGCCTCCCCCTCAGCCTCAGCCTCCCTCCCCCTCCCCCTCCCTCCCCTCAGCCTCCCCCTCAGCCTCTCCCTCCTCAGCCTCCCTCAGCCTCCCTCCCCCTCAGCCTCCTCCTCAGCCTCCCCCTCAGCCTCTCCCTCCTCAGCCCCCCTCAGCCTCCCCCTCAGCCTCCCCCTCAGCCTCCCCCTCAGCCTCCCTCCCCCTCAGCCTCCTCCTCAGCCTCCCCCTCAGCCTCCCTCCCCTCAGCCTACCTCCCCTTCACCCTCCCTCCCCTCAGCCTCCCCCTCAGCCTCCCCCTCAGTCAAATTCAAATCAAGCCCTACTACATCACCTCTTCAACATGACACGGCCTGAATGGGATTTCCTCCGCCTCATTCTCCTCTGTCTGAGCTGGGGTTTATGCAGGGGCTCATACACAGGGGGGGGCGGGGGGCGGGTGGGGGTTGATGGGTTGGGGGGGGGGGTGGGGGTGGTCTCAGGATTGGGATTCCGAGGGGGCAGGCGAACAAGAGGCTGTGTGGGTTCTGCGAGGTAGACAATGGACTGAATCGAGTCTGGCTGTGCGACCATGCGAGGGAGGTGTTAGGGTTATTAAGGCTACACGGCGCGGATCTCTTCACTGCACTTCAACCATGGTCTGGGAGGGAGGGAGGGAGGGAGGGAGGGAGGGAGGGAGGGAGGGAGGGAGGGAGGGAGAGTGTCGAGTGTTGGATTAGATGAAGAAACAGAGAGGGCGATGCTGACTGGTGCATGTCTGTATCTCTTAGCCAGATATTTGTTTCATTCTCCCTGTCTCTCTCCTTCTCTATTTCTCTCTCCCTCTTTTTTTCGCTCTATCATGTGTGTGCACATTCAATTCTCCTACTCGAACCCATAGCATCTTTACAATGCTTTTATTTAACATGTTATTTACAATAATAATGCACACACAGAGAGAGACCAGGGTAGTCAGCACAGCACGGCACAGCACAGCACAGCACAGCACAGAACAGCACAGCACAGCACGGCACGGCACGGCACAGCACAGCACAGCACAGCACAGCACGGCACAGCACAGCACAGCACAGCACAGCACAGCACAGCACAGCACAGAACAGCACAGCACAGCACAGCACAGCACAGCACAGCACAGAACAGCACAGCACAGCACAGCGCAGGGGAAGACCTGTAGAGCTTTTTTATTCTGATTGCTCCGTTCCATTACCGGCCTTGTTTAGCACACAGGACAAGGAGCACTTTAAGTAGTGCAAGGCAGAGAAAAGAAAAAAAAAGGAGGGAAAATAAATAAATAATTCCCAACGAGGCAGCGGCCCTGGTGAATAAAGGATGAGGCTTCCTCTGTGTCTCAACCACCCCCGGGTTGGTCAGGTTTCGCTTGCGTAACAGCTACCAGCGTAAAAAACGGGTCAGGGCCAAGAACTGCACGCTGATCTGTGCCCAGTAGTGTGTGTCTGTGTGTGTGTGTGTGTGTGTGCGTGTGTGCGCGTGTGTTAGTGTCTAGTTCATGTATGCGCGTGTGCCAGTGTCTAGTTCATGTATGCGGGTGTGTGCCAGTGTCTAGTTCATGTATGCGCGTGTGTGCCAATGTCTAGTTCATGTATGCGTGTGTGTGCCAGTGTCTAGTTCATGTATGCGTGTGTGTGCCATGTATGTGTGTGTGTACCAGTGTCTAGTTCATGTATGCGCGTGTGTGTCAGTGGCTAGTTCATGTATGCGCATGTGTGCCAGTGTCTAGTTCATGTATGCGCGTGTGTGCCAGTGTCTAGTTCATGTTATGCGGGTGTGTGCCAGTGTCTAGTTCATGTATGCGCGTGTGTACTAGTGTCTAGTTCATGTATGCGCATGTGTGCCAGTGTCTAGTTCATGTATGCGTGTGTGTGCCAGTGTCTAGTTCATGTATGCGGGTGTGTGCCAGACAGTGTAGTTCATGTATATAGGTGCGTGTTGTCTCAACTAAGGGTTCAACCGCTGCGACATATCCGTTACTCTGTGACACACCGACTCTCTGAACCCGTGAGCTTGTCTTCCGTCGTCTCCCGTTAACACCGCCGTCCCGCCGTCCGTCCGTCCGTCCGTCCCTCGCCCCCCGTAAGGGAAGATCGTCAGCCGACCGCTGAGGTATGAAACAGCCAATCTGCAGTTAATGTTTCACGTATCGATTCGGAGATGCCGGGCCTGCCCGTGGTGCGTGCGGGCGTCCATGATGCCCGAGGGGAAGCTAGCTGCCTGCCGTTTCCAGGTGGTGTCAGGTGACCTGGTGCGGTGAACTGGCGGTGGATCACTTACAACCCCCCCCCCCCCCCCACACCGGAAGACCCCCCCACCCGTGCAACACTTCCTCTCAGAACAGGAAGTGGGGCACGGCTCTTTAAATAGCCGCCCCCCCCCCCCCCCCCAGCTCTCAACGCTGTGGGGGCGTAATGCAGATCTGTATGTCTGCTGGTTGGCATCGGGGGGGGTACAGTGTCCAGCTATGATTCCCGCTGGTTGTAATCAGGACGGGGGGGGGGTCAGTGTCCAGCTATGATGCCCACCGGTTGTAATCAGGGGGAGGGGGGGGACAGTGTCCCGCTATGATGCCCACCGGTTATAATCGGCGGGGGGGTAAAGTGTCCAGTTCCGATGCCTGCTGGTTGTAATCAGGAGGGGGTATAGCGTTCATCTCCAGGTCTCGGTCAGGTGCCCTGCAGGAGGTCTTGACTACAGTGGTAGTCGATTTGCAGGCTGCGTGAATACCTATGGTATGGATATTATCCTATTATTAGAGTAGACCTTCAAACACATCAACAAGAAGCAGAACTATTTGGACATGTTTGACATTCAGCAGACGCTCTTTATCCAAAGCGACTTACAACAAAGTACATTTGTCTAAAGTAAGTGAATCATCTATATCATCATCAGTCATCGTAAGAACATCATCTATGCTAGGACCAGGTGCCCTTGGCAGTCACAATGCTAGGAGGCTCATAACTAGTAATAGACAGAGATCCCGCCCCCCACGTCCCTGTCCCCTGCCCCGCCCCCCCGGTACCCTTATTTGTCGGTTAGCCCCCCCCCCCCCCCCAACCCCCCATCAACACTGCAGTGTCACCGGTCTCTCCCTCTCTTTCCCCCTGGGAAGCTCTGGAAGACTGGGCTGGCAGCGGAGGTTTTTTGCGGCCGAGTGTAAAGTGTAAATATGAGGAACGATGGTGGATGAGGGCTTCCATTGTCTTTACGTTTTTTCATGGAGGCATATACGAGGAACCCCCCCCCATACACACACACACACCAACCCCCCCCGCCCCCGTCCACCCCCACCCACCCTGCGTGCCGGGTAATGGTACTTTTTCATGGGTTCTTTACTGTCGGCATAAAATATCCTTTTTCGGCTCCCTGAGAATGTGCTGACTGCGGCAGCTTGCTGAAATGGACCCTGGTATCTAATGGCCTACATTGGAAATGAACCAGTAGGATCCTTCTCACAGTTTAGCTCTGCTTGGCATGCACGCTGTGTCGCTCTCTCTCTCTCTCTCTGGGCAACTCCTTATTGTAGCCTTCTATTTCCTATTCTCTGTCTTCCTTTTCTAGTTCTCTCTCGTTTTCTTTCTCTCTCTATCTCTCTCTCTCTCTCTGTCTCTCTCTCTCTGGAATTAGATTGTTTACGAGAAGACCGGCTTGCGAACACCTGTCCCACCGCTGTCTTCACCCATCCTCTTCCTTCCCATCCTCTTTCTCCCCCCCGCCCACCTCTCTCTTTCTCTCTCTCTCTCTCTCTCTCTCTCTCTCTCTCTCTCTCACGCTCTCCCTCTCCCGGTAGACTTCGAGTGTACATGTGATGATTCCACTCTCCCGCCATCCCTCCTCTCTCTCCCTTCCCACACCCTCCTGTCTCTCCCTCCCTCCCTCCCTCCCTCCCTCCCACCTCCTCCTCTCCTCATTCCCTTCTCAGTGGTCTTGGAGTGAACATAAAAAGGCTCCATAGCTGTTACACCGGCCTGCCAGAAACATCCATCTTTCTCCGCTCTGCCATCCACCAGGGACTTAACAGGTCATACACTCAGCACTCTATTCAACACATACATTCATCTGACGCTAACACATAGCACCAGCTCAGGAAACACAGCTCACACAGCTCACACTCACCCACACACGCACACGGACAAACACACATACGCACAAACACACAGACGTACACACACACACACACACACACACGCACACACACTCACACACACAAACACACCCACACACACACACACACACACACACACACCTCGTAAGCCAACGGCTCCTTACACTCTGTTGTGTTGTGTTACGTTACACCCGTTCCCGCCCCTGGGACATGGCTGTCCAACAATAGTTATCGCTCCATAAAGTGCACCATCGCACTTACGGGCTTGAACAGATTTATTTTTGGAGCAGATGAGAGTTGTTTCTCGTGGGGCACACGTGTGAGTGTGCGTGTGTGTGCGTGTGTGTGTGTGTGTGTGTGTGTGTGTGTGTACTCTCACAGCATTCATAACACTGTACATCTCGTGGGTGGCTCAGTAAGCGTGTACTCCATGTCAGGCTCTTCA
>NC_137688.1:8326913-8329413 GCF_963989245.1 Nansenia antarctica
GTGTTTCCGTTGATTGATTTGCCGTGGGCTTTGGTCCAATTCTGTCCGGAGCGATAAGCTGTCTGGTGAGACAAGAGGAAGACAAAAGCACCGTTGTAAGATCTACCTGACCTTTTTTGACCCCGGCTCTTTAAATCGTCTCACCCTCCCTGACCCGTTGACCCTCTGTATGGATTCACAGCCAGAGTGGCCTCGGCTTGCGTAGCGCTGTGATCTGTGTGTGTGAGAGACATTAGACGTGATGAGATATGGCTAGATATGCTCGCTCTGATTTATAGACTCTCTGTCTGCCATATGTGTGTGTTGATGAATTATAGATTGTGCTCGGTGTGGTTGTGTTTGTGTGTGTGTGTGTGTGTGTGTGTGCGCGCCTGTGTGTGTGTGTGTGTGTGTGTGTATGTGTGTGTCTGTGTGTACATGCCTACCAGCGTGTGTGTGTTTCTGTGTGTGTGTGTGTGTGTTTGTGTGTACATGCCTACCAGCGTGTGTGTGTTTGTATGTGTGTGTGTGTGTGTGTTTGCATGCATACCAACCCCCCCCCCCATTCATCTCTCAAGGCTCCAGGCGTTTCTTTTTTGTTCCGAGAAAAAAGGTTGAGACAGCAGTCTTATGATGTGTGATATTTGATTCCGATGTTACACCATCTGTAGCTATTGATTTTAGTTTTTGGTTAAGGATGGCTACAGCTCTATTTTTTCACCTCGGGCTGAAAGAGCACTCACTGCCTCCCCCCCCCCCCCTCCCCCTCCCCCTGCATTCAGAGCTGTCTCTCTCCCTTTCATTTAGTTTGTTTGTGTGTGTGTGTGTGTGTCTGGGGGGGTTGTGTGTGTTTGTGTGTGTGTGTGTGTGTGTGTGTGTGTGTGTGTGTGTGTGTGTGTGTGTGTGCGCCTGCGTGTGATGCGTGCCTGTGTGTGTGTGTGTGTGTTAGGTCATAGGTCATTTCAGTGTGTAAAACATGTGCAACGTCCCTTTGTAACTCATGGGGGGGAACTTGTGAAGTGCCACCGGAAGAGGTCCTATGAAGGTCCCATGCAGATGGACTTGAGCTATCTCAGCTGCAAGGCTGTATTATCGGATCCTGTGCTCTTTCCGACCGCTGCCGATCCACAGCAAGCATCTCCTTAAGCTCTTCTCTCCAGCCTGCCACATTGTACAACAGGTGTGTCAAACTGTCTCTGTTCAAACGAGGACTCTTATCGAAGGCTTGCACGAGGCCTGGGTGATCATTTTGCCAGCCAATCTCTGAGCCCCTCTGAGAAACTCCTAAAGATGAATCAAAGAGATGTGTGAGGTGCTGGGGGGATATCAGTCTGGATGAGACTTGACTGCAAAGAAAATGAACCTTGTTATCGGAGGCTTTGGCTGCTGGTTGAATATTGGAAAATGAAACCAAGAAATGATTTTAACAGGACCGTCTGGGCATGTTCAATACTGCCGCCTCTGTCAAACGTGTCGCCCGATTGAATCTGTTTTTCTCCGCTGGAAACTTTTCTCGTCTCTCTCTTTCTCTCTCTCTCTCTCTCTCTCTCTCTCTTCTCAAACTCTCGAAAAGTGCACTCTCTTCAGTCGTTAAAGGAGTCAGTCAAACTTCAGTTCGGATGTTTCTGAAATTGGTTTAGAACAAAGGGCGACGTAAGACAAATCAAAACCGCTCTTGCATGACAATGAAAAGTGCGAAAGTGAAAAGAGTGACGCATTCTTCCTCATGATTAAAGGCCCCGTCTTAAAGCCTCCTTCGGGTCGTCGTGGTACCAGGTTAGAGAGACTTGCTGTCCTGCCAAAACCGGGGATTAGTTTAGCTTGACGCAGCAGCAGCAGCAGCAGCACAGTCATCATCAGTGCCGTTCATTAAGGACATATGGCATACGGCTAGAGCACAATGCTATTGTCTGGAACAAATCTTCTTACGGATCCGAGGATGGGATCAGTGCCGTGGCACACATCTATCTCTTTGTGTGTTTGGGTCAGTGCTCCGTGTCCGCCAGGATGAGATCACTATAATCCAATCAGAAGAAGGAGATCACACGGTAGATATGTCAGGGTCACGGCGGTTCCATAGTGAAAGGTTAAAACCATCTGACCCTTTGACCTGCTCAGAGTAAGCTGTGGCTGAGGGTGGACCAGCTTGTCATTGTTATAGAGTTGTAGGTAACACTTCACAATAAGACCAACAATAAAAAAGAAATCTTCCCTTCCCTCTGGCCCCTGGCCCTAGCCAACCATTCTCTTACTTAGACACATGTATTTGTTGTAAGTCGCTTAGGATAAAGTAATCTGCTAAATCGTGACGTTAGAATTATAAGGTTCTATCTCCATTTTTGTCAAAATGTAGTTTTTTACATAATCTGATCCATTAGGTGTTTATTAATGCCTGTGTGGTGTTATTTTTTAAATGTTGACATTTTTTAGTTAGTAATCAATAAAATACAAAAGTTCCATCTCACAAAACATAATGGAATGTAAAAACGTTGACGCTCAATATCTCTGAACTACCCTAAAC